>NW_006408733.1:150892-179447 GCF_000296735.1 Chrysochloris asiatica
TAGGAATCTCCTTGTACTAGGGCCCTTAAGTCCGGCTCAAAGGCGCGGGTGTCATTCAAGAGGTGGAAGCGCAGCAGGGGCAACTGGGTTGTAGTGAGACGCTTTGGGCTGCGCTTGTGGGTCTCTAAGTTGGTCGACCCCGCCTCAAAGCCAGGATCCAGAGGTAAGGATGGTCATTAATCAAGAAGATTTAGCATTCATAAATACATGTGCACACAACCTCAAGACACCTAAAAATAGAAAGCAACTCATAGATTTAAGGAAAAACTAAATAGTCTGCAATCGTAATTGGAGACTTGAATATTGAATAGGACATCTAGAAAGATCAACAAGGAAACAGCGTCTGAATAACACTTATAAACCCACTAGACTTACTGAATAACACTAAACCAAGAAGACTTAACCTTCCACCACAAAATAGTACAATATGCATCCTATTCCAGTACACGTGAATTATTCTCTAGAAGTTTTTATTGTGAACTGAGTGAAAGTTTACAGGGCAGATCATCAGTTTTACATTCAACAAACCACAAAAGATTGAAATAAAAAGTATTTTCTCTGACTGCAATGGAGTGAAGCTAGACATCAATAACAAAAAGGTCTGGAAAAAAATATATGAACAAAAAAGAACAAACAAATATATGAACACATAGAAATTAATTAGCAAAAGAAATCCAAAGAATCCAAAAGAAATCTAGAGCTAATTGAGGAACACAGTAAAGGTTCAGTGTACAAGGTCAACAAACAAAAATTAGTTGGAGTTTCTATTCAGTTGTCAGTGGGTAAAAAAAGATACTATAAGGTAGAGCACAAATTTCTTAAGAGTCAAATGAAAATGAAAACCTAACATACCAAAATTTATGGGATTCCATGAAGTCAGTATTCAGAAGGAAACTTACAGCAATAAATGTTGACATTAAAAAACAAAAACAAGCTAATAACCTAACAACTCCAGGAACTAGAAAGATAAGAGCAAACTAAGTCTAAACCTACCAAAAGAAAGGAAATAAACAAAGAACAGAGCAGAAATAAAATTGAAAACAGTAAAGTCAGTAAAACCAGAAGTTGGTTCTTTGAAATGATGGATAAAATTAACAGCCCTTTAGCTAGACTGGGAAAGAAAAGACTCGACCAAAATAAGAAATGAAAGAGGAGACATTACAATGGACCTGTAGAAATAAAGAGAATTGTGACGATATTATGAACAACTGTATGGCAACAAGCTGCTAACTTCAAGAACAGAGATTCAAATCTACCAAACATTCCTTAGAAGGAAGAGAAAGTTGTCTACTCACATAAGGTTTATAGTTTTGGAGACTCTATATAGGTTGCTGTGAGTTGGAATAAGCTAAGATGGCTGTGGGTTTGGTTTTCATTTGGTATGGCAGCAAACTAGATAATGTTGATGAAATGTACACATTCTTAGAAGCACACAGTCCACCCAAAGTGACTCAAGAGGATATAGAAAGTCTCAGAAGACTCATAACAAATGAAGAGATCAAATCAATGATCAAAAACTTTCCCAAAACTAAACTAAAGTCCTGGACCAAATGGCTTCAGTGGGAAATTCTTCCAAGTTTAATTTAACATTAGAAAACGAATCAGTGTGATTAATATGCCACATCAGTAAAACAAAGGAAAAGAACCACATGATCATCTCTGTGAGTGCAGGAAAATTTGATAGAATTCAACACCTTTTATTGATAAAAACTAAAAATTGGAATCAAAGGAAATTCCTCAGTTTGATTCAGAGCATATGAGAAAAAAATAACAGCCAACATACACTTACTAGATAATTTCAATTCCCTTGAAATTGAGAACAAGACAAGAGTTCCACTCTATTTCATGATGATATGATCCTATAAATAGAAAATCCTAGAGTCCAAAAGAAACCAAGGGCTAATGCAGGAGTTTAGTGATAGTTCAGGGTGGGGGTGGTAGTTACGGGCTGTGGAGTTGGTGCCAACTCACAGAGACCCTTTATAGGGTTTCCAAGACTGGTAATTTTGAACTTCTGACTTGTGGTTATCAGTCTGACTCTGACTTGTAACCACTATACTACCTGAGCTCCTTAAGGTTTAGGGTAAAAGGTCAATAAACAAAAATTAGTTGAGTTTCTTTATACCAACAATGTGAAACCTGAACGGGAAATTAGGGAAACAATTCCATTTATAATTGTATCTTAAGAGAAAGAAGACTTACACAAAACATTCAAAATGTTTTATAGTTTTATTGTACCTGGAATCTTTAAAGTTTGCAAGCAACTATTGAAGGCCCAACAATTCATGCCTTTTCACCTGGAGCAATATAGGAAGAAGTAGAGTTAGGAACGAGAGGAGATTATGGAATATGTGGCCAGTTGCCTTGATATGAACAACTGTCTCCTTTACCATGAGACTTGAAGAACTGGATGGTGCCCAGTTACCATGGCTGAACATTTTGATTAATGATTCCATAGAAGAATCATGATTAAAAGGGGAGAAATGTAGAACAGAATTTCAAATTTCCATGAACTAGACGTTTAAGAGCCAATAAGAGTCGACTCCCGAACCATCTTTAAACAATAAAACAAAAATAAAGTTGATGCTTACATATTGTGGGGTTTATTGTTGTTGTTAAGGGGCATTAAGTCGGTTCTGACCATAGCAACCCTGTATAGAGTTTCCAAGAAGCAGTTAGTTAGCTTGAACCACCAACCTTGCAGTTCAAAAGGCTTTGTTGCAATCTGGCGCATTAACCCACAGAGCCACACCAGGATTTAACTGCTAGCAACCTGATGTCTGGAGCCCTGGTGTGGCGCTGTGGGCTAATGCGTCAGACTGCAGCGTCATTTGAACGGCAAGTTTGGTGGTTCAAGCTTACCATCTGCTCCTCGGAAACCCTATCTATACAGGGCCTCTATGGGTCGGAATCGACTCAACGGCACTTAACAACAACTTGTCTGGAAGCCTTATTGATAATAAACAGTTCACACATTTTGTATGTTGTGTATTATACTGTATTCTTAAAGTACAGTACAAAAGTGAAAATATTACTAAGAAAATCTTAAGAGAAAACACATTCACTGTACTATGCTGTATTTATTGATATGTTGTCTGTTTAGAAGGTGAATTGTCTTCACATTAAGTTGAGGAGGAGTAAGAGGAGTTTGTCTTTGCACTGATAATCAGAGATGAAGGAGATGGAAGAGGAGGTAACTCCATGTAACTTTAGTGAAACCCATTCACATATAAGTGGTCTTGTGCAGTTTAAACCCGTGGTTTTCAAAATCAACAGTCTCTCCTGAAGTCTTAAACAATGCTGCTGCTCTGTGCTGTCAAGTTAGTTCCAACTCACTGATCCTGTCTGTATAGGGTTTCCGATGCTGTAAAGCCTCATCTTTCTCCTGCAGAACTGCTGGTGGATTTGAACTGCTAACCTTGCAGTTAGAAGCCCACTGTGTAACATTACCAGGGTTCCTAAATTAATGGTGGTGGTGATGTGCCGTGGAGTCGATTCCGACTCAGCGACCCTGCACAGGGTTCCTGAGGCTGAAAATCTTTACAGGAGCAGAAAGCCTCATCTTTCTCCTACTGAACAGCTGGTAGTTTCGAACTGCTGACCTTAAGGTTTGCAGCCTGATTCATAACCACTATGCTACCAAAGCTCCTAAATTAATACTTCAACTTAATTTATTTTAAAACAACAAAAAAAGATCTGCTTTGAGAATATTGCTCTTTTCAAAACTATCTATATGGGATCAAAGGAGTGCTGTTGACTGCTAACCTCAGCAGCTCCACTGGAGACAGATGAGGCTTTTGCTTTTATAAAGGTCTACAGGCTCAGTAACTCACCCTATACATGGTCCATATGAGTCAGAACCAACTCAACAGTGTTTAACAACAACATATGGGATCAGTTTCACAACAGCTTCTTGAAAAATTAGGAGTTCTGGTGTGGCACTGTGGGCTCTATCTAATGCATCAAACTGCAAAGTCGTTTGAACTACAAGGTTGGTGATTCACCAACAGCTCACCAGCTGTTCCTTGAAAACTACAGGGTCGCAACATTATCTTAGAGATAATTATGTTAATGTGTAAGGAACAACTAAGAAAAGAGGGTGAGAATGGTTGCACAGTTGGCATTAAATTGTGCATGTTGTTAGGTGCTCTTGAGTCAGTTCTGACGCAGTAATCTGCACATCAGAAAAAAACACTGCCCACTCCTGCACTGTCCTCACAGTTTTATACTTGAGCCCATTGATGTGCTAATCTGTCTCGTTGCAGGTCTTAATCTTTTTCACTAACCCTCCACTTTACCACACGTGATCTCCTTCTGCAGTGACTGGTCTCTCCTGATAACGTATCCAAATATGAGAGACAAAGTCTCGCCATCCTGGCTTCTAAGAAACATTCTGGCTGTACTTCTTCCAACACAAATTTGTTCTTCTGGCAGTCAGTGGTACTTTAAGTATTCTTCTCCATCTCCGAAATTCAAATGCACTGGTTCTTTTCTAGTCTTTCTTATTCATTGTCCAACTTTCACATACATATGAGGCAACAGTAAATACCATGGTCAGGTACACATTTGTCCTCAAATTGACATTTTTGCTCTTTAAGACTTAAAAAGAGGTCTTTTGCAGCAGATTTTCTTAATGCAGTAAATCATTTAATTTCTTGACTGCTGCTTTCCTGAGTGTTGTTTGTGGATCCAAGCAAAATGAGCCTTTAACAACTTCAGTCTTTTCTGCTTAACATGATGTTATTTATTGGTCCAGCTGTGAGTCTTTTGTTTTCTTTACATTGAGATGCAATCCATACTAAAGGCTGTAGTCTTTGAACCTCATCAGTTAGTATTTAAATCCTCTTTATCTTCAGCAGGCAAGGTTGTGTCATTTGCAAATTGCAATTGGCTAAAAAGTCTTCCAACCCTGATGTCCGGTTCTTCTTCATATAATCCAGCTTCTCAGAGTATTTGCTTAGCATACAGATTGAATAAGCATGGTGAAAGGATAAAACTCTTAACACACACCTTTCCTGATTTTAAAGCATTCTGTATTCCTGTGTACTGTTGAAAAAGTGCCTATTTGTCTGTGTACAGGTTCATCATGAGTATAATTGTTCTGGAATACCTATTCTTCGCAATGTTATGATTACATAGTCAGTGAAGCACAAGTAAACATCTTTCTGGTATTCTCTGCTTTCAGGCAAAATCCATATAATGTCAGTAATAATAGTCCTAGTTCCATGTCCTCTTCTGAATCTTGCTTGATTTCTGGCAGCTTCCTGTTCTGCTGCCCCATTTCTTAATCATCTTTAGCAAAAATTTCCTTGTATGTCTTAGACTGGGTTTTCTAGAGAAGCAAAACCAATTAAATACACACACACACATACACATATATAAGTATATATGTGTGTGTGTGTGTAGAGAGTGAGAAAGATGGGGGGTTGGGTGGATGGATGAATGACAAGTCTTGGGGTGGCATCATAATAAGCACTCGACCTCAAAGTCGTTTTGAACTGCAAGGTCAATGGTTCAAACTGACCAGCTGCTCCTCAGAAACCCTATACAGGGTTGATATCAGTCGGAACTAACTCAATGGCACATTAACAACAACGTGGATGGATGGATAGATATCAAGGAAATGGCTTACAATTGTAGAGTCCCAGGTCCCCCGTTGAAGAGAGAAGGAGAGCCTTTTCTGTCTTGAGTGTCCATTTTATTGGGAGCAGACCACACCATAAGAAGCACACCTTCGGTTGATTGGCTGCTCATAACCACTCATCATATAGAGTCACCTATGCCTGTATTATGTTTCATCACCATGGGAATAAGCACATCTAAACTGCTTGCTACACCATGGGAAAAACCTGGCCTAGTCAAGTTGACAGAACCCTATTATAGTTTACCTTCATCAACTTGACACCTATAAACTATGTGCACAATCTCTAAATGAAGAAAAATTGTAAAATCATACTTGCGCTGTGGGTTAATGCATCAGACTGCAAAGCCGTTTGAACTGCAAGGTCAGCAGTTCAAGCTCACCATCTGCTCCTTGGAAACCCTATACAGGGTCGCTGTGGGCTGGAATCAACTCGACAACACTTAACAACAACAACACCTAACATGATATAACTAAAACACATGCAACCAAAAACACACTGACCCCATTTACATCTTATATGGCGCAAATGATCAAAGCAAAAACATTTGTTGCACACATGCAAAACAACAAAATATGTCTATGCATTTAAATGTCTAAATGGCTTAGAGTCTGCAGCTGTGATCTGTCTCTCCATGCCACCACCTCTGCTTCTGTCTGTGCTCTCGCCTCCATTCATTCTGTACCTTCTTGATGGTCCTGGGATCATCTGTTCCTGAAATGAAAGATGAACTACTTCATTCTTTTAGTTACACATCTTCTACAATTTGTTTTGACATTCACAATTAATCCTACTCAAAATTGAAATCATATAATCCTATTAGCAGCATCCCCGAACTCCTTACACCAGATCCATCTGGAAGAGAGGAAAACTTTTTTCAATGGGGATTCTTCCTTGTTCCCTCATTCTAAAACTACGTACACCCATGAAAAGCTTGCAAGCCAGCCACTTCATGCCTTGATAGCTTCCCATTTTTGATAACCAGTGTCTAAATTGCCCCTCTGTAGTCCTGGTATGGCGCTGTGGGATAATGCACTGGACCACAAGGTTGGTTTGAACCGAAGATGGTGATTCAGATTCACAGCCACTCCTCAGAAAGCTCATACAGGGTTGCTATGAGTATCAAATTCTGGAAGGCAATTAACATCAACCCTAGTACATTGAGGAGACTAGCATGTCCGTGATCTGAAGTATTCTTCCATTCTAATTGGAATTTTGAACTACTGCATCCATAAGTATTCTGACTCACAGGCAGTATAGGGTTTCCAAGGCTGATGAGTTGCTTTTCTCTGATGGGCTGACTTTACCTTGTCTTAATGCCTCCAAAGTAAACTGCTTGCTTGAATCTAAAAAAGTCCACTTCTTTTATGCAGTAATCTTCAGTTCTTTCAGCAATTTTGGGTTGGTCTGCCTGTCTTTTCAAATGCAAATGTACCAACTCTGAAGGTTCTGGGTGGGGCTCAGGATTCCACCTAAAGTCCCTGTACTCTACAAAGGCTTAACAAGAAGCCTGTTTCTCTGAACAAATTCAAACTCCCCTTTTAGCAAACCCAGTCAAGTATAAACTGAAGGCAGGTTTACACGCTCCGTAATCTTAATTTCCAATATAAATGTTTATCGCACTTATGTGTCTATTTTATAATAATAGGCAGGAGAAACAAATATTCAGAAGCAATCAAACACATAAACTAAAAAACACTCAAGCTCAGGGTTCTTCCTTGGACTTAGCCCATTCATATGCATCTGGCCTTCCAGCCTCTGGCAAGGTGGAATCCAGTATGCTCTGGCCCCCTATCCTGGTTAACCAGAGTGGCATTGGCTCCAGGCAACTCCAGAAGCTGCTGGTCTCCCCTCCACTTAAGCATTTCATTCCCTACATTCCTTTCAGCTGTTTGTTGTTAAGTGCCTTCAGTTGGTTTCCACCCATAGCAATCCTGTATAGGGTGTCCAAAGGAATGGCTGGTGAGCGTGAAGCCGACCCTGCAGTTCAAACGAACTTTGCAGTCCATATCATTAACCCACAGCGCCACACGAGGACTCAGTTACAGGTGGCAAAATCCAAACTAAACATCGAAAACCCAAAAGTTTCGTTTCCTATGCTCTTTGGTTCTATCACTTACAAAACTGCATACTTCCATGAGGCTGGAGCCATTGCAGTACACCCCACTCCTGACTCCAGCTACTTAAACCAGGTGGCCACCATGTCTGACTTCCTCTGACTCCACAAGGGAAAAAGAGGACCAAACTCAAAATCAGCCCAAAATCCTATGACTTAGAGGTCAGACATGCCTCCACCCTATATCAGTGCTTTTAAAATTAGTCAGACTTGAGAACCAATTTAGAAAATTCATCCTTGTGATTTTGTGTCTGTAGAAACCCTCTTGGTACCACATGTCTTAGGCAGGATTTTTTAGAAAAGCAAAACTAGTGAATACATATAAGTTTATTATCAAGGAAATGGCTTAAAATTATAGAGTACCAGGTTCCCATTGGAAGAGAGAGCCTTTGTTGGGAGCAGGCCATACACTCAAGAAGCATTTCTTCACCCGATTAAATAGCATGTGTTGTTAATGAAATTGTTCTTTTATGATTTCCGTATTCTGTTGGGTCACCTTTCTTTGGAATGGGCACAAATATGGATCAACTTGCCTTGTAGCTTGTCTTCCAAATTTCTTTGCATAGATTACTGAACGACTCCAGGGCTGCATCAGTTTGTTGAAACTTTTCAGTTTGTTTTTAGTTGTTTCTTGGGGCCTTGTTTTTTGCCAATATCAGTGTAGGTTGGACTTCTTCCTTCAGTATCATCAGTTTTTGATCATAGGCTACGTCTTGAAATGTTTGAACATTGACCATTACTTTTTGGCACAGTTACTGCATTCTTTTCATCTTTTTTTTTTTTGCTCCCATCTTCTTTTGATGCTTCCTGCATCATTCAGTATTTTTTTGTCCATTGTTGTTAAATGCTGTTGAGTCGGTTCCGACTCATAGAGACCCTGTATAGGGTTTCCGAGGAGCAGCTGGTAAGTTTGAACCACCGACCTTGCTATTCAAACCCACTTTGCAGTAGAGTGCAAAGTGTCACATCAGAGTCCATTTTTTGTCCATTGTTGTTAGGTAGGTGTCATCAAGTCAGAACCGACTCATAGTGACCCCATGCACAGCAGAACGAAACAGTGTCCGATCCTGGGCCAACATCACTACCGTTGCCACACTTGAGTCCTTCAATGCTGCCACCTGGCTAATCCATCTCGTTAGGAGTCTTCCTCTTTTTCTTTGACCCTCCATCTTACGAAGCATGATATCCTTCTCCAACAACTGTTCCCTCCTGACAATATGCTCAAAGTATGAGAGATGAAGTTTGGCCATCTTGGCCTCTAAGGAGCACTCTGGCTGCACTTCTTCCAAAACAGATCTATTGGTTCTTTTGGTAGCCCATGGCACTTTTAGTATTCTCCTCCAACACATTAATTCAAAGGCATTAATTCTTCTATGATCTTCCTTATTCACTGTCCAACTTTCGCCATCCATATGAGGTTATTGAAAATACCATGGCTTGGGTCAGGTGCACCTTAGTCCTCAAGCGGACATCTTTGTTCTTCAACACTTTAAAAAGTTTCTGTGCAGCAGATTTGCTTAATGCAGTACGTCATCTGATCGCTTGACTGCTGCTTCCGTGAGTGTTGATAGTTGATTCAAGAAGAATGAAGTCCTTGACTTTTTTTTGTCGATAGAATCCTTCAATTTTTCTAGCTGAAGTTTGAAAATTGTTTCTTCAGTTTGCTTTCAGCTTGAGAAATACTGAGTGTGCTCTTCCCTTTTGGTTCTCAAACTCCAGGTCTTTGCATATTTCATTCTAGTACTTTTGTCTTCTCCAGCTGTCCTTTGAAATTTTTTGTTCAGCCGTTTTACTTCATTTTTTTCCCACTTTAGTTTCTTTATGCACAACAGCAAGTTTCAGAGTCTCTCCAGACATTCATTAAGGTCTTTTCTGAATTCTCTTCTTTTTAATGACCTTTTGTGTTTGATGCATCTTTTGTTCTTGAGATGGTCTCTGAATTCAGGTGGGATGTATTCAAGGTTGTATTTTGACTCTTGTGGACTTACTTTAACTTTCTTCAGCTTCATCCTGAACTTATATATGAGCAACTGGATGGTCTTATTTCACAATCTGCCCCTGCCCTTGACTGATGCTTCTGAGCTTCTCACTTTCTCCTCCCACAGATGTAGTCAGTTTGGTTCCTATGTTAGCCATCTGGTGATGTCCATGTGTATGTTGTTGTCATTGAGTCGGTTCTGACCCATAGTGACCCTGTATATAGCGTTTCCAAGGATTCTGAACCACCGATATTGAGGTTCAAACTGACCTGGCAGTCCAGTGCATTATCCTGTAGTGCCACACTAGGACTCCATCCATGTGAATGTTGTTGTTAAGTTCCATCAAGTCAGTTCTGGCCCATAGCAACTCTGTATAGGGTTTCCAAGGAGCAGCTGGTGAGCTTGAACTGCCGGCCTTGCCGTTCAAATGGCTTTGCAGTCTGACACATTAACCCACAGTGCCACACCAGGACTCCCATGTGTGTCATCATTTTTTATGTTGTTTTTAAAAAGGTGTTTACATTGAGTCACTGGTCTTGCAGAATTCTCTAGACAGTTTCCATCACCAAGGCCATATTTTCCAACTACTACCCTTCCTTTTAGGAGCTCTGGTAGCGTAGTGGTTACGAATTGGGCTGTGAACCGCAAAGTCAGCAGTTCAAAACTACCAGCTGTTCCGCGGGAGAAAGATGAGACTTTCTGCTCCCGTAAAGATTTACAGCCTCGGAAACCCTGTACAGGGTAGCTGTGAGTCGGAACCAACTCCACGGCACATAACAACATTCCTTCCTTTTCCAGACTTCACATTTCAATCACCAGTAATTATCAATATATCTTAATTGTATGATCAGTTTCAGATTGAAGAAGTTGGTAAAATTATTTAATTTCGTTATCACTGGCTTTAATGATTGGTGTGTAAATTTGAATAATAGCTGTATTAACTGTTCTTCCTTATAGATGAGTGGATATCCTATCACAGACAGCTTTGTACTTCAACATAGATCTTGAAAGGGTGTTTTTGAGCATGAATGTGACGCCATTCGTCTTGAATTTGTCATTCTTGCATAGTATGTTGTTATGTGCCGTGGAGACAGTTCCATCTCATAGTGACCCTGTACAGGGTTTCCGAGGCTGTAAATCCTTACAGGAGCAGAAGGCTTCATCTTTCAGGCATGTGGTCTTGCTGGTGACTGTGTTGGTATTCCGAAGAGGGTAAGTGGGTGAAAAACAACAATGAAGTTGTGAGTTAAGTCCCATCACGTTTAAAGGAGCTCTGGTATTATAGTGGTTATGAATCGGGCTGCTAATCTCACTGTCAGCAGTTCAAAACTTCCAGCTGTTCCACAGGAGAAAGATGAGGCTTTCTGCTCCCGTAAAGATGTACATCCTCAGAAAACCTGTACAGGGTCGCTATGAGTTGGATCCAACTCCACAGCACATAACAACAATATTCAATAGACTCCTGCCAACCTAGGTTGAGACCTGGTTAGCCAGCAGTATGGCAAGACCTGGGAACTCCTGGGCCCAGAGACAGGGACATGGCCACAGAGGACTAGAGCAGAGAGTGAACCGTCCAGCTGATATGAAGTGAGAGGAAATGCACAAGAATACCCATACTTGAAGATAGTGTCCACTTGACCTGGCTTCAATGACTGGATGATCAGAACTTGACAAGAGGAAGAAAGAAGAGGAAAATAAAAGAGTAATCGGCTACAATTTCATGAACTTGACCTATGCTCATGGATGTAGTAGCTCAAAAGAGGGAACAAATCTTTACAGAGAGGATCATTCCCACCCCCTCGGTGTACAGGGTTGAAAGGGATGGGCAACTTAGACATTGGCTACCCAAAATGGGGAAGGGAGGGCGACAAAGGCAAGAAGTAATTGGCTTATAAGCTTTCAAGAGGGAGCCTAGTTCCAGAGGGTGCAGGGGAAGGTAGAATCTCCATTGAGTGGTTTCTAACCTGTCTGGACAGGGTTGATGAAAGGAGATGGGGATAAGACTCTTGTGGTTCAATAGTGAATTGCTATCAGGATTGACTGTGAGTGTTGCAAATGTAAAGGTAGACCTTTTGTAACAAAAGGAGGGGAGTGGTTGATTTTGCAGTCCAGGAGCAGAGGACCCTGGGATTATATTGAGGGAGAATAGCAGAGTGCTGGACATTTTCCAGAGAAGCAGTGGTGCCAGAGATGGAAGCAGAGGTGATGACGTGGAGAGATGCAGCTGCTGGGGACTCTGGACTCTGGGTGCTGTGTGCGGATGGCCGGGGGTTGGGGAGGGGGAAGCTTAGGAATTATACCCTTTGGTTGTTTGATGATGCATGGAGGGGATTGTAATCATTGCAATGAAACGAAATATGATAGGATGAATTTAAAGCTGATGTTCTCCCATGTAAAGTATCACTAACTTCACAATAAAAATCTTAAGAAAAAGAAGTCATAGCACTAAGAGAAAAAAAAATATTGCTGTAGGAACTTGAATTAGTGAAAATGAAACTTTGGGATGCAAAATGAGGTATTGATCAATTACAAACATGAGACTTATGTGTCAGTTAAAATTAGAGAGTAATAGAAAGAATTTCCGTCTGTTATATGTGTGACCTGGGTTTCATTCCTAGTCAGTACACCCAGTATAAGATTCAGTAAGCAAGGTAGGCATGGGCTTACTTGTGTTTTTTTAATTGGTAGTGAATGGTTGCACTGTTTGGTTGGGGTTTTTTGTTTGTTTACTTTTACCAAATGCTGTAATCTAAGCACTGGACTGCAAACCAAAAGGTTGGCAATTCAAACCCACCAAGTACTCCTTGGAAACCCTTTACAGCATTGCTATGACTTGACAACACTTAACAACCTTACTCATTAGGAGTATGGTGGCTTCATGCAATAAGCACTGAACTACTAACCACAAGGTTCATGGTTCCAGCCTGCCAGCAGCTAGCTCCATGAGAGAAATATGAGGCTTCCTGTTCCCGGAAAGATTAAAAAAGCCTCAGAAACCCTTATTAGGATCACTATGAGTTGGAACTAATCCGAAGACTAAATAACAGCATCCTTGCTCACTGGGTCATCTGCCCCTTGAATGTTTCTCTAGGACAGCAACCACCTGTCTGCCTATGGAGGAGTGTATGCTTCTATGATTGAGAACAGGTTTTAGCAGTTTCCCAACTAAGATGGAGTAGGAAGAAAAATTTGGTGGCTCTGTTTCCAAAAATTAGCCAGTGAAAGAAAACCCTTTGAGTCACAAAGGTCTGATCCATTGTGCAAGGACTGTTGCAGCTAACAATACAAAGAAATGAGAATAGTTTTTATGTTAGTGTGGTAGGATTAAGGTCAACCTAAAACGTCTACTTCTTAATTTTTTTCAGATTTTAAGTGCTGCTTTTTAGTTAGTAAAGGTAGATCATGCTTACTGTGAGAATTGGGAGATCAGAGTGAAGTTGTCATACCACCACTTAAGTTAAACTATTTAATATTTAGGAGTCTTACTCTGGTGCTCTGGTAGCGTAGTGGTTACGAATCGGGCTGCGAACCTTAAGGTCAGCGGTTCGAAACTACCAGCCGCTCCGCGGGAGAAAGATGAGGCTTTCTACTCCCGTAAGGATTTACACCCTCGGAAACCCTGTACAGGGTCGCTATGGGTCGGAACCGACTCGACGGCACTTAACAACAACAACAACAACTCTGGTGCTATAGGATAAGCAAAGAGCTGCTAACAGACTGCAAAGGCGGGGTTCACATCCACCAGACACTCCTAGGAAACCCTATGAGTTGGAACTGAAATGATGCCACTTAACAATAACAACTATCTTAATAGCTTAATGTTTTTCTTATCTAGAATTTTGACATGGTTGTAATCAATTGTTTTTTATGTACACATACAAAACAAAACAAAAATATATCCATTTAAATGTCCAAAGGGTACACTTTGCAAGCCAGTCTCCTGACTTCAGGCACACAGCCTTTCTCAGTCCATGGGCCTAGAGTCCGCAGCTTCTCTATCTCTACATGCCATTGCCTCTGCCTCTGTAGTCACTTTTATAGGTAGGATCTCATGTACCACTCATGCTTTTCCTTCTTGGTGGTCCTGGGATCCTCCATTTCTGAAATGAAAAATCAACTACTCCCTCCTTTTAGTACACATCTACTATTACACTTGTGACAGTTGCAATTAATCCTGTCAACAGTTACTGACAATTGTGAAAAATAAAATCCTGTCAGCATCATCCCCCATCCCCTTTCACCAGATCCATCTGGAAAAGAGAAACTATTCGATGGAGATTCTGCATTACTCCACTCTTTCTGAAACTAAGCACTCTGCTGTAAATTTATAAGCCAGCCACTTTGTGCCTTTATTTGTTGTGGTGCTTGTTAAGTGCCTACAAGTTGGTTCCAACTCATAGTGACCTATATGAGGTTTCTGAGAAGCAACTGGTAAATTTGAACCTCTTTGCAGTCCAGTACATTATCCCACAGTGCCACATCAGGACTCCTTGTGCCTTTATAGCGCCCCATTTTTAAGTAAATGCGTCAAATTGGTTCAGTCCCACAGTGACTCCTGTATAGGGTTTCCTAGGAGTGGCTGGTAAGCTTGAACCTTATGGTTCAAACAGATTTTACAGTCTAGCACATTTAACCACAGCACCACACATTGATGGCTAGTGTCTAAATTGTCTGTCCCTATCAACCTGGAGTCCCTGATGTGGCGCTGTGGGTTAATGCACCAGACTGCAAGGCCATTTGAACTGCAAGATCAGCAGTTCAAGCTCACTAGCTGCTCCTCAGAAACCCTGTACAGGGTTGCTATGGGTCGGAATTGATTCGGTGGCACTTAACAACAACAGTCAACCCAGTGTACTGAGAAAAGAACCTGGTGATCTACTCCCAAAAAGATTTCAGCCTAGAAAGCCCTATACGGCACTGACACTCCACAGCACACAACAGCGTGGTGATTAGCATGGCTCACATCCAAGAATTTAAAAACAAATCTATAGGTCATTCAATGTTTCATGTTGTTGTCAGGTGCCACAGAGTCTGAACCGACTCATAGCGACCCCATGCACAGCAGAACGAAACAATGTCTGATCCTGGGCCAACCTCACTACCGCTGCCACACTTGAGTCCATCAATGATGCCACCTGGCCAATCCATCTCATTAGGGGTCTTCCTCTTTTTCTCTGACCCTCCACCTTACCCAGCATGACATCCTTCTCCAGCGACTGTTTCCTCCGGACAATATGTCCAAAGTATGAGAGACAAAGCTTAGCCATCCTGGCCTCCAAGGAGCACTCTGGCTGCACTTCTTACAAAACAGATCTATTGGTTCTTTTGGCAGTCCATGGCACTTTCAGTATTCTCCTCCAACACCACAACTCAAAGGCATCGGTTCTTCTATGATCTTCCTTATTCACTGTCCAGCTTTCGCATACATATGAGGTTATTGAAAACACCATGGCCTGGGTCAGGCACACCTTAGTCCTCAAGCTGACATCTCTGTTCTTCAATACTTTAAAAAGTTCCTGTGCAGCAGATTTGCCCAATGCAATACGTCGTCTGATCTGTTGACTGCTGCTTCTGCGAGTGTTGATAGTTGATCATAGTAAGTTAAAAAGTAAAGTTGTACAATTTCTTAATCCAAATTTAGAATGGAATGCTGAGAAGACACTGATAATAAGCAAATGCTTCTGAAGACGGCTTTCGTTCAAGTGAATTACCCAATTACTTAAGATTCTAGGTGCTTTATAACTTTTCACAGTTACTTAATGTAAGTTTTTATTAATGAAATAGTCTATTTTCAATTTAGCCTTGGTTTAGAAAGTTTTATATTATGTTTACTTGAATACATTCATTTCATTCTGTTCATAGGGACCATAGGGTCTCTGTGAATCAGAACTGACTCAGCAGCACCTAACAACAACATTGAAGTCTGGTTCTAATACTTACTGGGAACATTCAACTAGAATGTTGAAGTGGGAAAACATCTTTGAAACTTTCATGAAGGGCTGGAGACTCTAGGGGGTGATCCTTACTTAGATGTTCTCATTAAGTGACTGATGTTATATGCTGTCAATTCGGTTCCAACTCATAGATATCTTATGTAGGTTTTCTGAGGAGCGACTGGTGGATTTGAACTGCTGACCTTGCATTAGCAGTCCATTGCTTATCCTACAGTGCCATACCAGAATTCCTAGACTGGCGTTAAATGCTCTGTAGGTGGCTTTGATTCATAATGAACCTATATAGGGTCTCTGAGGAGCGACTGGTGGGTTTGAATTGTTGGTCTTGCTGTTAACAGTCCAGTGTTTATCCAATATTGCCACACCAGGATTGATGGATACCCCCAAGTGACTGATGGTGGTGGTGTGCCATAGAGTCGCTTGTAACTCATAGCAACCCTGTATAGGGTTTCCGAGACTCTGGTAGCGTAGTGGTTACAAATTGGGCTGTGAGCCATAAAGTCAGCAGTTCGGAACTACCAGCTGTTCCGCGGGAGAAAGATGAGGCTTTCTGCTCCCGGAAAGATTTCCAGCCTTGGAAACCCTGTACAGGGTCGCTATGAGTCAGAACCAACTCCACGGCACATAACAACAAAATCTTTACAGGAGCAGAAAGCCTTGTCTTTCTCCCATGGAGTGACAAGGCTTTAGCTTTTCTCAGACCTCCATTTGTATGGTTAGATTTCTTTATTGGGCTGGGGGTTTTTTTGTTGGGGAGGAAGGGGTTGGCGTTTATTAGTTTTTGGTGGTGGTAGTGGTGGTTTGTTTTGTTTTTGAAGGTCCAGCATTTTAATGGCTGGGGCTGTTGATTCTGTGTTCTCTCTGTTAAGTGCCGTTGGGTCGGTTCTGACTTATCATGAACCCTGTATAGGGTTTCTGAGGAGTGGCTGGTGGCTTTTTAACGTGTGGTTGATGTTGATTGCTTATCCTACAACTCCACACCAGGACTCCTTTACTCATAAAATAAATATCAATACTCTATTTAGGAACACAAAGTAGATTGATAATATGAAGCTTCCCCCCCCCCCCTTCACAAAGGTATGCTCTAGATTATTTTGAAATGAGTCTGTTAACCAGTGATCTTATTTGCTGTCTTTAGTGTTCTGGGATAGTTTGTTTTGGTGTAGTAATCATCTTGAGATGATTGACACAAAACACAGAAATCTTATTTAAAACTATGGTTTCTCATTAAAGATAAACCATACCAGCTGCTCTGCAGGAGAATGATGAGGTCTGCTCCCATAAAAATTTACAGTCTCAGAAACCCTATATATCAGAGATGGGGAACATACAACCCACAGGCCACATAAGGCCCTGAAATCATTTGGTCTGACCCTGCCAACAAGGTAACTGCAGTTCTAGTTATCCAAATATGGCAGGCTAATTTTTAAGTTGATAATTTTGTATGGCCCCTGAATTTGATTATAAATATCAAAAAATAAATAAAGATCCCCATCCCTGCTCTACAGGGTCGCTCTGAGTCGGAACCAACTTGACAGCACATGATTATCACCACCACGCAGCAGTATTTCTGGGGTGCTGGTGTGGTGTGCTGTAAGGTAAGCGCTGGCCACTAGCCTTTCCTCAGAAACCTTGTATGGGTTTCTGTGAGTCAAAACCAACTCAGTGGAACTTAATAGCAATCCGTGTCCAGAGACTTGGAAATTTAACTTCTGATAGAATTAAATGTGAAACAGACTTGGCAAGATTACATGATACTTGTTTATTTGTTTTCTTACTGCCATTGTCCTTTTAAATTTTCTGGATATGTTTTGCAAACTTCTTTGAAATATGTAGTATCATTTCATTTACATCTATTTTCATTAGCATACTAGGTCTGAAACACACTCACCATGGTGTTAATGCCACACAGACTTAGTTACGGAATATGCCTAGCAAACTTACTTTTTAGTACTTATAAGTTGGGGTAAGGGGATTGGGTGGAATTACCGTATAGAGAAGACATTGAAATTAAAGTGAAAATTGATAAAAGTTGGGTTGTACATGTTTCTTAAGGATCTCTTTCAGAGACAGTGAGATTTTTTTTCAAGCTCAGAAAAAGGATCAAATCGATCGTTTTTAGGGTGTCAGTGATAGGTGACCATGTTTGGAGATGTGAAAATATTATCAAATTTGACTGTACCTAGGAAAGCAGGGTTGATCAAGCATTTAAAAATTATGTTTGTATCCCACCCTCTAAAGATTCTAATTTTAATTGTGGGACAGGCAGTCTGTGTATCTGGATTTTTTAAAAGACTGTTCCCAGTGATTTTTAGTGTCTGACTCAGATTCCATACTACTTCCTTAAAATCAGCAGTTCTTGTTATCTTTGGTCACCACTCCAAATGTACTGAGCAGTGGCTTGTTAGTGACGATTCTCTTTGGCAGTTTTACTCTCCTGTCTTACCTTCCTCTAACCTAGCCTCCTCCCACTGTGCACTCTGGAGCACCATTCTATAATGCTGATAGCACATAGAGGACACTCTGGTAATGCTGACTGAATCAATGAAATACCTTTGACCCATTCCCAGGACAAACTTATTTTCTCTCCTGGTGTGGCGCTGTGGGTTAATGTGCTGGACTGCAAAGTTGTTTTGAACTGCAAGGTCAGTGGTTCTAGCTCACCAGAAGTTCCTCGGAAACCCTGTACAGGGTCGTTATGGGTCAGAACTGACTCTTCAGCACTTACCACACATACACATCTGAACCAAAATCTGGCTTTCTCCTAGGAGATTAGGTACTTTCTCTAATAGCCCTCTCAGGTGGGATGAATGCTGCCTCGTTCTACTCAAGGGTAAAATTCCCTGTGTTTTTCAAGTTTCAATCTTCCACCTAAAATCTGGAGACTTTTACCTATTACTACTTCATTTTCCAAAGAGCTTGGTACTAATTTTCGTATTTGTACTTCTGCTGTTACAATGGAAGAGACCCATCCCTTTGCCTGAAGATAACCTATCCACTGTTGAATGTCATCAAGTCAGTTCAGGCTCATCGCCACCCTGTATAGGATTTCCAAAAAGCGACTGGTATGTTTGAACCACCAATTTTGTGATTCAAACTGATCTGCAGTCCACTGCTGCTTTATTCTACACCACACCAGGAATTAACCAGTACCTCAGTTTAAATTCTTGATTCATTCCATACATAAATATGAGGGGCCTTCAAAGAGTTCAAGGGAAAAATCCAGTTTTGATTCCATTTTTCCATGAACTTTTTGAAGCCCGCTCTCATATATTAAATGCCTCTATGTCCCAGAGATTGTTCTAGCTTGGCCTGTGTACACAGTGGTGAAAAATGAATCTGATGGAAGTTGTAAAAACTGTCACTTTAACTTAGAGAAAGTACTCAGTGTCAATAAGTTATACGTGTAGTAACTGGAATTGGGGTATGTGTGTTTGCTTTTTCCTCCCTCTTTACATTCCCCTTGAATCTCCCACTGCTTTTTAACGTTCACCCTCATTTGCCAAGTAGTCCAGGTGAGATAATGGTGAGTTGGACCAAGGTAGTGGCCCTAAAGATAGAAGTAGATGGATTTGAGATATGTTTTGGAAGTCAAGACTGGTGGTGGATTGGTCACTAAACACTCTATTGGCCTTTAAGGTCTACTCCATCTTAGATATCCACCTCTGACAATGCCTCTAAAAGCTTACATTCACTCAACATATTTTCTGTTGGGAAATCTTTGTTTAATGTTTCTTTGATTAGATCTGTTCTTCAGTCTCAGTGCCTTATTTACTGTGTCAATCCATGCCCTATTCTTTTCTACATCCTCATATATAAGTTGACCTACTGTCATAGTTTGTATGAAACTGGGGGACTTCTAGGGTGAAAGACTTTTCTATGCTAAAACTAGGGTGGTTGGGCTTCCTCTCCAGACTCCAGTTTAGCTTCTCCATCTTTAGTATTATATACTTCATAGCAGCTCTCTGTACCTGCCAATCTGCTATTCCTGTCTTTCACTCTCTTCCTGTACATAAAACATCTATACATCCTTTGTACCCAGACAGATAGTTTATCTACTAGCTGTCTCAGGGTTTGTGATCTTGGAACACTGTGCTGTTGATACAGAATGTGCTGTTTATCACTTACCTCTTTCTATTGTAATGACCATTTTCTTGTCTGTTTGTCCTTTTAGACTGTGCTTTTATGGGCTGTCTTTATTTGTGATATCTTGCTCAAAGTGACCATCCAGTTATTCCCTCCCTTTTCTTCATGGCAATGAACACAGCACAGTACTTTTTTTTTCTTGTGTACTTGTTGGTGGTCTTTCTCCTCCTACAGCAGTGAGAATGTCATGATCTTTTTCACTGCTATAGTGCCAGTGGCTAGTACAGACCTTACACTTAGTAGTCACTCATGATTCAGCAAAAGAATTATATATTTCAATTACTTTATAGTCTCTAGCATGCAGTAAACTATCAAATACTTACTGAATGAATGCTAGGGTATCTACTGAGTAAAGTAGTACATGGCCCTTAAATGTAATATTTGAGTTTGTGATTACATCAGAACAATAGTAAAAGGCAGTTCTGCCATATATCTTTGGAGCCTGGAATGCTGGAATTCCAAAATTGTTGCCAAGTGCCATAGAGTCAGCTTTGACTCAGAGCGACCCTATATAGGATTTCCAAGGAACAGCTGGTGGGTTTGAATCACCAACCTTGTGGTTAGAAGTCCAGTGCTTATCTGACATCACGCACAAGGTGTCAGAATGTCTTACTCTATGTTTTATTGGTCTTGTAAGGCTGCTAATGATGATCTCTTTAGCACTTAACTAGATAGCAATTGATAGGCTTAAAAACTACTGATATTGATGAGAAACATAGGGGTAACTACCTTGATATATACATTTTCTAGATACCTCGTGAAACAGCTACTGGATAGCTTACTTCAATGGAATCATAAATTCCTGCAGAGAGTAGACATTACAGTAATTTTTCATCGTATATTGAGTCTTCTCCTTAAGGTTATATTATATGTAAGTAAACTTATCTGTGTTAATGTTTAATGCCAAATATATTGGTTGTCTTGTATTTCCCATCTCTAGGCTAAAGAAATCTTGACTAAAGAATCCAACGTGCAAGAAGTTCGATGTCCAGTCACTGTGTGTGGAGATGTACATGGGCAATTTCACGATCTCATGGAACTATTCAGAATTGGTGGCAAATCACCAGATACAAATTACCTGTTTATGGGAGATTATGTTGACAGAGGATATTATTCAGTTGAAACAGTTACACTGCTTGTAGCTCTTAAGGTAATTTAAATTTTGTGATTAGACATTTTGAACTGGGTACGATGGGCCTGTTTGCATTTTCCTAGTGATTTGTGTTTTTCTCATCTGAATGTTAAATTCAGATTTAACTCCACATTTATGAATTCAAGAATTCATTTTTGGACTTAAGGATAATAAATCAGTTTTCATTCTGAATAAGGTAGTGGTAAGGAGCCCTGCTAATGTAGTAGTTTATGCATTGAGCTGCTACTTGCAAGGTCAGCAGTTCGAATCTACCATTTGCTCTATGAGAGAAAGGAAGCTTTTTGCTACTGTAAAGATTTGTAGCTTCTAAAACCCTTATATAGGGTTGCTGTGAGTTGAAATCAACTCCAGGGCATTCCATCACAGAATAAAAACAAAAGGGTTATTCTCTAAAGACGAGATTATCTCAGTCAGATTTTTGGAAAAAAATGTTACAGAGCTGTTCAGATACACGCTTCCGTTCATTAGTAAATTAGGATGTGAAGAGGTAATTTAATTACATGTCTAGTTTTTTAAGTATTTTAAAGGAGAGAATATACTGTCAGATGTTTATACCAATTGACACAGTAATCCTCTACTTAAAATTTTACTGAGGAAGCAAAATTAAGTTACCTTGAGTCAGTTCCGACTACATTGAGCCTATATAGGGTTTCTAAGGAGCTGCTGTTGAGTTTGAACTGCCGACCTTGGGGTTCAAACTGACATATGATCCAGTTCTTATCCTACAACACCACACACCAGGACTCCACAATGAGATGATATGTAGCAATATATAAGAACAAAACCACTAATCCATGCTACAACATGTTATAAACATGTATCAAAAATAATATACTAATCAAAGAATCCAGAGTCACATAAGACTTCTAGATGATTCCATTTCTAGGAATGAGAGCTTTAAGCACAGATTAGCTTGCAAGACTTTGCTTTAATAGTTCACAAAATTATCTAGAGAAAAAGTAAATCCGTGGTTGTTAGGAGCAGGATATGATTGCAAGCAGGCATGAGAGAACTTTTTGGGTTAAGGAAAAGTTCTAAAACTGGATTGTGGTGATGGTTACATGACTATGGAATTACTAAAAATCAGTGTTTATATCCTTTAAATATGCTTGATGTAGATAGGCAGAGTTGCTTTTAGTTGAGATGAGGTTGACTGCTGATTTCAGTTTGACTTTTTTGTGGGGTTGTGGAGATGCTTTTCCCAACAAAATTGGAACTCTGGATTTTCCCTAAAGCTTCCTCAGCTGTCATTTAATTTTGTTGTTTTCAGGTTCGTTACCGTGAACGCATCACCATTCTTCGAGGAAATCACGAGAGCAGACAGATCACACAAGTATATGGTTTCTATGATGAATGTTTAAGGAAATATGGAAATGCTAATGTGTGGAAATATTTTACAGATCTTTTTGACTATCTCCCTCTCACTGCCTTGGTGGATGGGCAGGTATGTGATTGTAAAACTCATACTGCTGATTATTTTCAAGAATCTGCTTTCTTAATGTTGGGGACCATTGATTCCTTTTTTCCCCTACCCTCACATCCATATGGGCCTTTCTTTTTGACTGATAGCATATATTTAGCCAACTTTTTTTAATGCCCTGTTTGTATCAGGTACTGAACTGTATATTTAGGATGGACGGATTACATCTACAGGAATAGTAGATTAATCAGTCCACCCTCTTAGGGAGTTTCTGGACAAATCTAGAAGATGTAATAAGTTGTTACTGGTCCGGGTAGAAGCATGCAGAAGAAACTGAGGAAGTACTGTGAGAATGAAGTTACTATTTTTGAGGGGGAGGTGAAGTTGACCTCAGTTGGCTTGTATTCTTGAAGGAGTTGACAGAGGCAGAATCTAGATAAGTTTGTCACAAAGAGATGGGGTGTACTCATTAGGAGGAGAAATGGACCCTGTAAATACAAGTCTGGTTCAGGTAGAACATAGAAACACCAGTGGGCATGTAGTGTTGACTACAGTGTGCAACTTAGTCCAGAATATTTAAAGCTTCTTTTAGGTGGAGTTTAACATTCTGAACCACTCTTTACAGATCTTCTGTCTACATGGTGGCCTCTCACCATCCATAGATACACTGGATCACATCAGAGCACTTGATCGCCTACAGGAAGTTCCCCATGAGGTATTGACTTCTATTTGCTAATAAAGTCTTTTCAGGAAAAAGAGAAATTTACTCTAACTGAGTTCATTATGTGTGTTATCTCATGTAATTCTTAAATTAGCCTTAACCACTAAATTATACTGCCTAGCATTGAGATTTTCATACTATAGGCAGATTAATTCATTGGGGCAGGTTGCTGTTGCGGCCCAGTAATGTAGATTGTCCTTCATAAGAACATAGGAAATTTCAATGTTTTGAGCTAGCATTGGGACATAGATAGTTGACTCTAACTGCAAAATCTGCTGTCATTTTCAGCCAACACTACTCAAAACGGTGCATTTCTAGTAGAGTATTGCTTCTATTGAATTACTCAAATTCCGTGTTGACTATTTTTGTAAGAGGCGGTTAATAACTTAAATCTGCATTCTAGGGCCCAATGTGTGACTTGCTGTGGTCAGATCCAGATGACCGAGGTGGTTGGGGTATATCTCCTCGAGGAGCTGGTTACACCTTTGGACAAGATATTTCTGAGACTTTTAATCATGCAAATGGTCTCACGTTGGTGTCTAGAGCTCACCAGCTGGTTATGGAGGTATGTTCTGTTTGAAATGTGATTTGCTTTTGTAGTGAATTTAATGAAGCTATTAAGGGAGTTTTGAACTAATGATATAAATTAGAATTTATCATTTATTTCTTTTGATGAACTTGCCATATTGCCCGAGCCTTCTTAGTAGATCTGAAGTGCTACAATTAAAATCTCAAGCTTTTTAATCACAATATAATATGTAGTTGACATATTTTCAGAAAATTGCTAAATGGCTAAGATTACTTGGAATTTGAGGGTAAGAAAGTAAATGGCAAGAATGGGATGTAATGTTTTATAATCTTAATGCCCTCCCACCCCACCCCCCAATACATTTAACATGTATGTATGGAGCAGAGGTTGGAAAGAAATGAGCACAATGTTAACAGTGGTCCTCTGGATGCTAGGATTCTAGGTGATTTGAAAGAAGAGCAAATTAAATGGGAAACAGACCAAGTTTCTTGACATACAACGTTATTAGCATACTTTAAAAATAGGTCCTATTTAGGTTGATACCCGTATAATTATGTGGTCAGTAAAGTGACTTTTCTAAATAAGGGGGAATTTTTTGTGAACATTACTTACAAAGTAGCTTGTGTAGTTGGACTTTGTAGACAGCTAGAGATCCTAGAGTCATTTTTCCTTTGTATCTGGGCAGGAGTCCACCTAAGGGCTTTTGCTTAACCGATTAGAGAAGAAAGTTCTGGTCTTGAGGAGTATATATCTGCTTCTGAAAGGAATGTCCATATAAATTTTCATTCTTGACTCATGTTGGTGTCTCTGCAGTAAGACTAATAAGATGTTGATGCACTTACAGAAGGTCACAGATAATAAGCATTGGTCATTGGTGCTATGTGTTTCTTTTCAGAATTAAAAACCCATTTTGTAATTTGGGAAAAAATAAGTGCTTGTATATTTTTAATTGTGCAGAGTATAGAAAACTATTAAATCACCCATAAGTAAAGCATATCATTTCTTAAGCCTTTTACCAGTCACATTTTGTTGGGTAAATAAATCTCCTTCCTTTTCCTCGTAGGGGTATAATTGGTGCCATGACCGGAATGTAGTGACAATTTTCAGTGCTCCAAACTATTGTTATCGTTGTGGCAACCAAGCTGCAATCATGGAACTTGATGACACTCTAAAATACTCTTTGTAAGTATCTACATCTGAGTAGCTGGTTGTCAAAACTGAACACATAGTTTTGTTGCTGTGTTTGTTGTATGCTATCGAGTCAGTTCTGACTCAGTGACCCTGTATGTAGGGTTTCTGAGGAGTGGCTGGTGGGTTTGAATCACTGACCTTACAGTTAGCAGTCCAGTTTCATCCTACAGGCTACACATAATTTTAATGAAAGAGTAAATTAAGATTTAAAGAGCTCATACTAGAATTTAATTTTTTTCAGTTTGCTACGAAATGAACTTATGATAAGTTAAAATATAAGCAGAAGCCAATTTATATGTTGTTGTTACGTGCTGTCAAGTTGGTTCTGACTCATAGCATCTGTATAGGGTTTCACACGAGCAGCTGGTGTGTTTGAACCACTGACCTTATGGTTCAGTGCTTTATCTCACAGCGCCACTACAAACTAATATGGTTCTAACTTTTAAGCCCATACTTTCTATTGTGGTCTTAAAGTATATCCTGAGGATGAGCTTACAGGCACAGTACATTTCATTTTCTAAACTTCATTTATTGTTAATGCTACCGAGTCGGTTCTGACCCATATCAACCCTGAATAGGGATTCTGGTAAGTAACTGGTGAGCTTGAACTGCCGACCTTGTAGTTCAAACTGACTTTGCAGTCTAGCACATTAACCCACAGAGCCACACCAGGACTCCAAACTTCACTTAGTAGAACCCTTTGAAGTAATCTTAGGAAGTAGAGTTTCTCTGGCTGCAGTTCACTTTGGTTCTTTATAGAGGAGAGTGCATCTAGTAGACCCTTAATCATGAAATGCATGATTAGGCAAGATTAGGGTCCTTCTATATTAGGCAAGCCGAAATTGGGTAGGAGAAAGAATGTACAAAGTTTTAAAGACTCAGTACTTTTTTTATTTTAATTGTCAGTACATTGATGTCTCAGAATATAAAGAACAAATATGTCTTGTTTTACAGCTTGCAGTTTGACCCAGCACCTCGCAGAGGCGAGCCACATGTTACTCGTCGTACCCCAGACTACTTCCTGTAATGACATTTTAAACTTGTACAGTATTGCCATGAACCATATATTGACCTAATGGAAATGGGAAGAGCAACAGTAACTCCAAAGTGTCAGAGAATAGTTAACATTCAAAAAACTTGTTTTCACATGGACCAAAAGATGTGCCATATAAAAATACAAAGCCTCTTGTCATCAACAGCCGTGACCACTTTAGAATGAACCAGTTCATTGCATGCTGAAGCGACATTGTTGGTCAAGAAACCAGTTTCTGGCATAGCGCTATTTGTAGTTACTTTTGCTTTCTCTGAGAGACTGCAGATATTAAGATGTAAACATTAACACCTCATGAATACAATTTAACTTCCATTTAGCTATAGCTTTACTCAGCATGACTGTAGATAAGGATAGCAGCAAACAATCATTGGAGCTTAATGAACATTTTTAAAAATAAGTACCAAGGCCTCCCCTCTACTTGTGAGTTTTGAAATCGTTTTGTTTCTTTTCAGGGATACCGTTTAATTTAATTGTATGATTTGTCTGCACTCAGTTTATTTCCCCTCTCAATCTCAGCCCCATGTTGTTCTTTGTTACTGTCAGAACCTGGTGAGTTGTTTTGAACAGAACTGTCTCCTGTCCCTCCCCCACCCCACCTGTAAGACGATGTTACTGCACAAGAGCACTGCAGTGTTTTTCATAATAAACTTGTGAACTAAGAACTGAAAAGGTCAAATTTTAATTGTATCAACGGGCAAGACTGGTGCTGTTTATTAAAAAGATAAATCAGTTGATAAATTTTAGCGCTGTAGAATTCTAGGTAAAGAAAAATAAAAATCAACACCACTGCATAATTTCTCTGGTAACTCCTTGCCAATTCTTCAGATTAATTCAGGACTTTTTGTAGTCCCAATACCCTGTCCGATTTGCCAGTGTGCTCTTCATGGATTCTTCCTGAATATTGTCTGGAAATCTGTGTGCTATTTCAGTAGGACCTGATTGTAAAACCATATAACTTGAGATTTAAGTTTTTTGTTAATAAAAAACAGCATGTGTTGGGTAGAGTTTAACAAACCAAATGATACAGTGTGTCTATTTATCAGTCAATACAGTTTCTGATTATAAATATTATATTGCTTTGTATGTTAAATGGACTTTTTAAAATGCTTGATAGATTGGTAAGTTCCTACAAATGTTTGTACATTACTTGCCATGTGAATTTAAATTTGTTCCAGATAAGAAAGCTGTTAAAATAATAGCGTGTATTAAACACTCTAAGTGATATCAGTGAAACCAAATAGAAAACTATTGCTGGAACATGGTTTGGTTTTATGTATATTCACCTAAAGACAAAAGTGGCCTCTAAAATGGTGGCTGTGCTAAGCCTTTAATGAATATTTTTTCCCCTCTTGCTCTTATGATAGAATCAGGAGGCTAAAACCACTCTATGGAAACGAAATTTAGTATTTGATCATCGTAATCTATCAAGACAAACTTCAGGACATTTAGTCACTACTGAAGTGAGTGTAGAAATAAAAATTACCTTGCTTTGTACACTGTGTTGAGTTTGGAAATGACAAAGAAGTTATAGCATTTCCCATTTAGAATTGTGATAGTATGGGGGGTGTGGGTGGGGAGTCTGCAGAGATGATTGTCCAAAACGATATGTTGTATTTCTACTTGTCTCCATTTTATTCTCTGATGCTTAACACAAGAAGTACATTCTTTTATTTTTTGCATTGTCACTTTATTTGTGCCCTTTATCTCTGACTGAACAAATAGTTTATCTGTGTTTCGGTAGTTTTAACCCAATGCCCAAGTGATCTAGACACTAGGCCACATTTTTCAGTTTCCATGATGGAAGAATTGAGTCTATAGGAAAGCATATCTTACCAGTAACAGGTTGGTACTGTCATCCAGGTAGTCTTTACAGTCCGTCTTGGGAGCAAGAGAACAGCTTGCGCTAATGTAGTTTCAGAATGAGTTCCAGGGTTTAAACTAACTAGGGAGAAGGACTAGGCTTTGGTTGTCTGTTTCAGAAAGTGTTAGTACCCGCCGTGTTTATAAAATGGGTAAGGAAAATGTAGTGATTTTCTTTAAAATAAATAGTTGGTGTTTGGATGGGATTCACTCAGTTGGATGGCTTTCTTTATTTTTCAGTAATAGAATAAGATTTTCATTAAATATTTTAAAAGCTTGTTCTGAGCCTTCAGAATTTTGCTTTGAAACTTTGTTAAGCTTAATGAATTGGTAACTGATGTACTCATTTCTTGGCTTAAATATATTAAGCAAAAGATTTTTCCTCTTGGCTCCACATTTATTGGTTTAGTGTAATGAGTATTAAATGGAAGTATAGGACATTAGTATTGGATTACTTTTCAGAAAAACTTGTTTAGCCTCACAGAGGAAAAGATGGTTAATCTCTGTGGTTCTTAGCCTTTGTGCTCACAGAGTTTCTGATTTAAATTGTCTGGAGATGGACCCAGGCATAGGTGTTTTTACATGCCCCAAGTTATTCTAGTTACAGCTAGGGTTAAGAACCACCACTGCTTTGTTTCCTAACTGCAATTTTAAGAAAATTGGGTTTTGAAGTGATTGGTATTGGTTTGTGATTTTGGTAAATTAAAAAGTATCGTGTGACCCTTACTTTGTTTCATTAGTGACTTTTACCTGCCTACATGTGTTCTTAGAAATTGGCCTAATTTTATTT
>NW_006408733.1:179547-195308 GCF_000296735.1 Chrysochloris asiatica
AATTCTTTGACATTTCTTTCCTCATCCCTCCACCCCTCCTTCACACTTGTACATTCATTTTATTGAATAAGCTCTTAAGGCTGTAGTTTAAGACTTAAGTCTTAGGACTATAAATAAGAACATTTTATTTCTGTGTTTTCATTACATGCTTAAACAAGTACTCTAGACAAAAATTGGGATGTTTCTGAAAGGATAATGTTGGAGTATAGGAGTGCTGTCCTGTAAATAGATTAAAATGTTTATCAGCTGCTTTAGACACTTGAAAAGAAAAATAGGGATTATAGATAATAATTTCCAATGTACAAAAGTTTGGGTTGTTAAAAGTTGAACATACTAAGATCAGTGATGAGTAAGGAGGCTAGGCAGAAGACCAGGTCTCCCCCACACCTGGAACCTAATTCCTCTCTCCCAAGAGTTGAAAGAGAAGATAATTATAGCAAATGTTTGTACACTAAAGTCTTCACAAAGCCTCATGGCTGAAGTTGAAATACTCTACAGTCTCAATGACATGGAAAAAGGAGCATTTCAATACTTTGGACAAGGTGGGGTTTGTTTTGTTTTCGTTTTCTGTATGTAAGTTATGATAGTGTTAGCTGTCATTGAGTTAATTCTAACTCATGGCAACCTTATGTAAGCAGAATAGAACTGCCTCATAAGGTTATCAAGGCTGTATGGCCTGTCTGTGAGGCTTCTCTGTGTGGGTTCGAATCACTAACCTTTCGGCTAGTAGTTGTGTGTAACTGTTTTGTGCTACCTGGTGACCCCCTAAAAATTCTGCTAACGTGTCCTCGAATCAGTTCTGACTCGTAGCGCCCCTGAATAGGGTTTCCGAGACTTTTAAATCTGTGCAGAAAGCCTCACCTTTCTCCTATACAGCAGCTGGTGAGCTCAAACCACCGACGTTGTGGTTTGCAATCCAGTGCTTAGCTTATGGAGCCATGAAAAATAAAAGTCTTAACTTTTATTTTTAAGGATGAGTCTTAACTCTCCTTGCTAGTAAGCCCCTTCCCAGTAGCAGTGAGGAACTGAAGTGTTTAATCCTTTCAAGGATATATGATAAATTAGAAAGCCCAGCCCAATTACCCCTTTCCCATACTCTGGAGCTGATTGTGGGAAAGGGTTAAGTAGGTAGGCCAGTCAGATGTGAAGTGAGATTTTGGAGAATGGCAGGTTCTCATGGCCTCTGCATGGGTTAAAGAATGTGAGACCTAGTTAATATGACCTCTTTGGTACCACTGCAGCATTTTTGCCCTCAACTCTGGTTCCCAAAGTCTTACATAATTGTAGGTCTTTGCATTTTTCTGATTCTGCCCAGATCCTAAGAAAAATAACCCAACTTTGTTAAGTGTCATCCGAATCTCGTCAATTCCAGCTCATAGCAACCCTGTACAAGATTTCTAAAGAACGACTGGTGGGTTAGAACTGCTGACCTTATAGTTAGCAGGTCAGTGCTTACCCTACAGTGCCACATCAGGACTCTAACCCTATTCCAGCAATTTTGTTGAGGTTCCGGCCCAGAAGGAAAAAGCCTTCTGCATGAATGTATAGGTGCTTCTGCTGCTGTTGTTATGTGCCGTAGAGTCGATTCCGACTCGTAGCGACCCTGTACAGGGTTTCCAAGGCTGAATGGAAATCCTTACAGGAGCAGAAAGCCTCATCTTCTCCCAAGGAACAGCTGGTGGTTTTGAACTGCTGACCTTGCAGATCACAGCGCGATTCATAACCACTACACTATTGGTGCTGAGAGGCTGATAAAATGACCAAGAGCTAATTCTACACACGACTTTATTACAGAAAAGGGAAAAAAGAATGGTTTATCAACAACTTGACAGTTGTGTCCTGTCTGGCCAGCTGGACAGTGAAATTTTTCATCACAGGAGGGTCTTTTTTTATACTCCGTTGGTAGGTGCCATCAAGTCAGTACCAATTCATAGTGACCCTATGCATAACAGAATGAAACACTGCCTACTCCTGGGCCAACCTCATAATTGTTGCCACACTTGAGCCCATTGATGCTGCCACTTTGCTAATCCATCTTGCTGGGGGTCTTCCTCTTTTTCTGTGATCCTTCACCCTACCAAACATGGTATCCTCCGCCAACTGGTCCCTCCTGACAATATGTTTGAAGTGTGAGAGACAAAGTTTGGCCATCATCACCTCCAAGGAGCATTCTCACTACACATCTTCCAACAAGAGTTTTCTTTTGGCAGTCTATGGTACTTTCATTATTCTCCAACATCGTAACTCAAAAGCATCAATTCTTCTACAGTCTTCACTGCCCAGCTTTCGCATGCATTTGAGGTTATTGAAAATACCATGGCTTGGGTCAGGCGCACCTTAGTCCTCAAGCTGACATCTTGGCTCTAAAACACTTTCAAAAGGTCTTGTGCAGCAGATTTGCCTAATGCCATAATGTCATTTGATTTCTTGACTGCTGCTTCCATGAGTGTTGATAATTGATCCAAGAAGAACAAAGTCCTTGACAACTTCAGTCTTCTCTGTTGATAAGAATGTTGTTTATTGGTCCAGTGGTGAGGATTTTTGTTTTCTTTACATTGAGATGCAATCCATACCAAAGGCTGTGTTCTTTGATCTTTATCAGTAAATATTTTAAGTCCTTCATTTTCAGCAAGTAAGGTTGTATCATCTGCATATCGCAGGTTGTTAATGAGTCCTCCAATCCTAATGCCACGTTTTTCTTCATATAACCCAGCTTCTGGGATTATTTGCTCAGCATACAGGTTGAATAAGTATGGTGAAAGAATACAACCCTGTTGCACACCTTTCTTAATTTTAAACCATTCAGTGTTCCCATGTTCTGTTCGAACAACTGCCTCTTGGTCCATGTACAGATTCCTCATGAGCACAATTAAGTGTTCCAGAATACTTTGCAATGTTGTCCATAATTGTCATGATCCATACAATCGAAAGCCTTTGTATAGTCAATAAAGCAAAGGTAAACATCTTTCTGATATTCTTTGCTTTCAGCCAAGATCCATTGGACATCAGCAATGATGTCCCTCATTACACAGTCTCTTCTGAATCTGGCTTGAACTTCTTGAAGTTCTCTGTCAATATATTCTTGCAGCCGTTTCTGTATTACCTTTGGTAAAACTTGTTCACAAGGGATATCAAAGATATCCGATGATTTTTGCATTCCATTGGGTCACCTCTCTGGAATGGGCACTAATACACATCTCTTCCAGTCAATTGGCCAGATAGTTGTCTTACGAATTTCTTGGCATAGATGAGTGAATGCCTCCTGTGCTGTGCCTCACTTTGTTGAAACATTTCAATTTTTTACTCCATCAATTCTTGGTGCCTTGTTGTTTGCCAATTCCTTCACTGCACTTTGGGCAGCTTCCTTCAGCATCATTGGCTCTTGATCATATGCTACCTCTTGAAACAGTTGAACATCAACCATTTCCTTTTGGTACAGTGACTTTGTGTATTCCTTCCATCTTTTGATGCTTTCTGCATCATTCAAGAATTTGCCCAGAGAATCCATCGATAATGAAAGTCGAAGCTTGAATTTTTTCTTCAGTTTTCCCAGCTTGAGAAATGCTGAGTGTGTTTTTCCTTTTTTGTTTTCTGACTCCAGATCTTTGCATATTTCATTGTAATACTTGACCTTTTCCTTCTTTCTTGTCTTCTTAATGACTTTTTGCATTCTTCCTGTATGATGTTCTTGATGTCATCCCACAACTCTTCTGGTCTTTGTCCTTTAGTGTTTAATGTATCAAGTCTGTGCTTCATATGATTTCTAAATTCAGGTGGGATATATTCAAGGTCATATTTAGGCTCTCGTGGACTTGTTTTCATTTTCTTCAGCTTCAGTTTGAATTGGCATAAGATTAATTGATGGTCTGTTCCACAGTCTGCCCCTGGCCTTGTTTTCACTGATGATACGGAGCTTTTCCATCGTCTCTTTCTGCAGATGTAGTCGATTTGATTTCTATGTATTCCATTTAGCAAGGTCCATGTATATACTCGTCTCTTATGCTGTCTACAGAAGGTATTTGAAATAAATAAGTCACTGATTTCGCAGAATTCTGTCATGTGTTCTCCAGCATCATTTCTATCACCAAGGCCATATTTTCCAACTACTGATAACTCTTTTTGTTTCCAACCTTTGCATTCCAATCACCAGTAATGATCAATACATCTTGACTGCATGTTTGATCAATTTCAGATTGAAGAAGTTGGTAGAATTCTATGTCATACTCACTGGCTTTAGTGGTTGGTGCATCAATTTGAATAATAGCGGTATTGAGTCTGGCTATTAACCCCATGGTCAGCAGTTCAAAACTACCAGCTGTTCCACCGCAGAAAGATGAGGCTTTCTGCTCCTGTAAAGATTTGTAATCTCGGGAACTCTATGCAGAGTCAATATGAGTCAGACTTGACTCTACAGCACACCACCACCCTGTAGGCGCATGGATATCCTGTCACAGTGTTGTACCTCATGACTTTTTGACAATGAATTCAACACCATTCCTCTTCAATTTGTCATTTCCAGCATAGTAAACTATGTGGTTGTCAGATTCAAAATGGCCAATACCAGTCGATTTCAGCTCAGTAATGCCTAAGATATTGATGTTTATGTGTACCATTTCATTTTTGAGAATTTACAATTTTCCTAGATTCATACTTAGTACATTCCACATTAACGATTATTAACGGATGTTTACAGCTGTTTCTCTTCATTTTGAGTTGTGCCCCAAAAGCAAATGAAGGTCCCGTGGACTTTACTTCCACGGGCTTTACTCCATTCGCATCATCGCAGTCAACTCTACTTTGAGGAGGCAGCTCTTCCCCAGTCGTATTTTGAGTGCCTTCCAACCTGAGGGCTCATTTTCCAGCTCTATATCTGACAGTATTTCATAAGGTTTTGATTTTTTTTCTTATAGCTTTATTCATCCATTAAATTCACCCATTAAAAGTATACATTCACCCACTTAAAGTACACATTTCAATGGCTTTTAGTCTATTCAGGAGTCATGCATCCATCGCCACAGTCACTTTTAGAATTTTTCTATCACTTCAAAAAGAAATCCTGCGTTCACTTCCCTTGCTCCCCATTTGGGTTGCTTTCCACCACCACCCTGTCCAGCCCTTCCATTTCCAGTACTCATTCCTAAGGTCCTAGAGGACAGAGTGGAACCATCCTGCAGCATTTCCACATCTGCAATCTTTATGGAAGCAGAAGGCCACATCTTTCTATCCCCACTTTCCAGTTAGCAACCAAGTGCTTTAACCACCATGCCACCAGGGCTGGTTCCCTTAGTCCTTGTTGTTAGGTGTCCTTGAGTTGATTCTGACCCATGCACAACAGTATCAAACACTGCCTAGTCCTGCACTCTCCCCATAATGGTTGCTAGCCTGAGTCCATTTTTGCAACCACTGCATCAGTCTTGCTCATTAAGGGTCTTCCTTTTTACCAATGACCCTCTGCTTTGTCAAGCATGCTGTCTTCTCCAGGAACTGGTCTGCCCTGCTGATGTGTCCAAAGTACATGAGATGAAGTCTTGCCAACCTTGTTTCTAAGGAGCTTTCTGGCTATGCTTCTTCCAAGACAAATTTGTTGATTCTTTTGGCAGCCCATGTATATTCAATATTTTTTTTATTCTTTTACAACACCATAACTCAAAGGCATCAATTCTTATTCAGTCTTCTTTATTCATTGTCCAGCTCTTGCATATATACGAGGCAATTTAAAACACCATGGCTTGGGTCAGGCACAACTTAATCTTCAAAGTGACACCATTGCTTTTTTTATATAAGTTTTTATTGTGAGGTTTACATGGAAGAATATCAATTTTACATTCATCCTATTATATTTCGTTTCGTTGCAATTATTACAATCCCCTCTATGCATCATCAAATAACCAAAGGATACACCCCACAGCTGTCAGCACACAGCTCCTCTCCCTCCCTGAGTCCAGTGTCCCCAGCAGCTCCGTCTGTCCATGTAATCATCTGTGTCTCCATCCCTGGCGTCTGCCTCTCTCACTAGGGTCCTGGCTCTCCGCTCTTCTCACTTGATGGCCCCAGGGACCTCCGCTCCTGTATTCATACGGTTTTCAGTGACTAAATATTCAGAAGTAGTTCATCACTCCTTCCTACTCTGTCTTCGTCTGGGAGCTCATCTGAAACCTGTCCACCATGGTTGACCCTGCTGGTATTTAAAATACCAGTGGCATAGCTTCCAGAATCACAGCAACTCACAAGCCACCACAGTATGACTCTGGTAAACAAGCCTTATTCCAAGCAGAGAGGGAGAGGGGCTATATTAGGAGAGTCCTATCTCCAGCCGGAAAACAGCCCAGTTCCAGTTGCGTGCCACTCCTTAATAGATAAAAGTCACTTAGAGATAATCTTAACACCAGTCTTCCACACAGTCCCTTGGGCCTGCACAATAGAGAATTGTAACCAAAGGCCACAGCAACAATAAATACTACAACAAAGCATTATCCCCACACACAAGATGCCCATGATAGGGTAAGACACCACAAAGCCCAGGCGCTGGTGTTCTTTGCAGGGTCGATTTTCCACAGCAGGCCATTGAGTTAGGGAGCTTTCCACATACCCAGAAATCATGGTGGCCCAGCTGGCAAAGACATTACTGCATACACTAAGGACAAAAGGACAAAGGTGAAAAGTACCAACATAAATGCAAGATTTTTTTGGCATGTAGGAAAGAATCATGGTGACACTTGTATGACTATATATGGCCCTATCCTCCAAAGGGCCAAAAATACAAGCCACTTGAGGACCTGTTTGCCATTCCCAGGGAAGAAAAACTGGGCTGTTCCAGGGCTAGATTCTGAAATAAAAGGCAAGAGAAGAGTATAGTGTCCAGTTGTCAGCAAGTGGCACTTGCTTTTGGTGGATATTCAGATTCTCCTGGCCTGCGGTCCCTGTGGGAACAGTTGCACTGGGTCGAGTGTGCCTTTGATAATCATTGATGCATCACAGAGCTTCTGATAGACGCTGGTCCACTCTTGTACCAAGTGTGTGTCATGCTGTACTTTGTTTCAGGATACCATGCATTCGTTCTACCAGAAGATGGAAGGGATCAGGCCGTCTGCCCACTCCTTACATGGTTCCCCATTTTTTTATGTAACCGCTTGGCCACTTGCTCTGCAGCTGTATGTATGGCATGCAGCTAGGCCAGCTCATCAGCTTGAGCATGCCTCAATGGGATAAGGGCTATGAGCTAACATGTGAAAAACAACAATGTCCATTGCACAATGTCCTTCCAGAGCTCCACTCCCCAGAGCTGTCGCTGTTTCACTAGCCACTCTTGCTTGCTCTTTGCACTGTTAGCTGTCCTTTATACACTGCCCAGCTGTCTGTACATAGGACTATGGGGCTTGTCTTGTACATCAGTACCATCCAAGCTGGTACTCAGCACACAGTCTTCTCTGCCCCATGCCCTGGTTGAACCACATACCTTGCTGGTTGTATAGCCACTAGTCTACTGTGTGGGGGTTACCTCAAGCTATCATCCATGTACCAGGCTTCCTTGGGAATTTGTCCAACACACACTGTCCCGTGGTGGCACTTTTGTGGGCGGCTGGTGCTTTCCATAGTGACATAGGTGGCTGGTCCAAGAATCTGGTGTAACTCAAACACTCAAGGGACTGGTCAGGAGGAAATTTGTCTTTTGCAAGTATGCATGCCACTTGGCCAGTGTGCTGGATTGGGCCACCTCCAATTGCTAAGTGCCGTGGAGTCGGTTCCAACCCATAGTGGCCCTATGTAGGGTTTCCTAGGAGTGGCTGGTGAGCTTGAACCACCAACCTTGCAGTTCAAACCAACTTTGTAGTCCAGCACATTAACCCACAGCACCACACCAGGTCTCCAATAGGGCTCCTTACAAGCTGTAAGGAGTCCTGGTATGGTGCTGCAGGATAATACACTGGACCACAAGGTCAGTTTGAACCACAAGGTTGGTGGTTCAAATCCACCAGCTGCTCCTCAGAAACCCTATACAGGGTAGCTATGTATTGGAACTGACTAGATGGCACTTAACACGTTGTAAACTGTTGTGCATGGCACCAAGTAGATTTTCTAAAGGGCTGTATCTTGTTTCTGTATCTTTCCATAGTTGAGACCCAAATCCTAAGGGAATCCGTCAATCCTGGTGCAGTTGCCACAGATCCCAGCCATAGCCCTCCCGGTAGATGATAGCATACAATTCACACTCTTCCTTCACAGCTATAATCCCAAGAGCCTGTACCTGCTTTACTGTGACTGTAGCCTCATTAAAGGACTGCTCCACCTCAGGAATCCAGTCTCAAATGCTTCCTTTCTTTACTAAATGGTACTGTTATTAAGGGCCATCAAGTCAGTTCCAACCCATAGCAACCCTGTATAGGGTTTCCAAGGAGCAGCTTGATGAGCTTGAACAGCCGACCTTGCAGATTAAACCAATTTTGCAGTCCAGCGCATTAGCCCAGTGCACCATACCAGGATTCCTACTAGATGGTAGAGGGGGCTCAAAATCCGTGCTAAGTGAGGAATAATGGGTCTCCAATATCCCAACATCCCCAGGAATGCTTGCAGCTCTTTGACTTTGGTAGGACAAGGCTATGCTTTAACGTTATCACTTCCAGCCTCAGGCACTACCTTTGTCTTACCTAACCACACAGCACCCAAGAATTTAACAGCTGAGCCAGGACTGTGCAGTTTGGCATCCTTGATAGCCCATCCTCTGGGATTCGGTGTGACACAAGTTGTGCTACTTCTTGGAGAATCCCAGGTTAACATAATAGCAATAGAGTGGACCATGAACCCCCAGGGCTTGGCCCACTTCCTTAGGTCCTGAGCCACCAATGCGAATCAAGGTGCACTCAGTCCAGGTATTGGCTAATGCTAACACAGTTTGTTCCTAGGGGACCAATGGATGGTTAGCTCTGTGTGTGGCCTCTGGTTCCCCTATAGCCTCTGTATCTGAGGATTGGGGACCCTTGGCCCCACCCTTAGTTGGGAGGCATTTCTCCTGCTGGGTGGCACTAGGGGTGGTGGGCCTTCCTTGAGGATCTTGTCCTTCAACAAACTTTCTCAGGCTGGAGCTCCTGCCACAGATTCTCGAGCACCACATTTGCCTGTTAGTTTCATCTCAGGGAGTGCAATCAAACAGCAATCAAGTCAATCCACATTTGTTTTCTAGTAATCTAATCGGGCCCTCTCTGTTCCCTGTCTTATTTGCTCACTCTCTGTCCTCTTGCATTCCTACAGTTTGGACATTCTATGCAGAGCTTCTCTGTTTCCCCCCAGGTCTGTTACAGCCTGAGCAGTCTGGGACACTGGCTGTCCCACCATGGGAACATTGATACAGACATCAATCAATGCTCTATACCACTGGTAAGGAGCTCATTGTAAAATAGCATCTTTAATACCAGTTGTGGGTAGCTCAGTATTGGAGTTCCAATAATGTTCTACATCTAACACATACTTCATCACTAACTTTATAGCCATCCAGCATGTGAGGGAGGCTGGGATGTCTCTCCCATTCAGCCAAGCAGTTAATCCAAACCAAAAGAAGTACTGTCTGGGCTTCATTCACTGCAGCATAGAGGTGTTGTTGCAGTGTGGGGTAAGTGGTTACAGAGACCAGCTTAGACATATCAAGGCCAAGGAGTACTATGCTCTCCACCTCCATATTCCAGAGGGGGAGGAGGAAGCCTTAACAAACTCCCTCTCCTGTCAATCTAACTTCACCAGCTACAGTACAGTCCTGCATGGTGACATGCTGCTACTGCTCCGATGACCATTTGGTGGGATTCACAACAACTGGATAGGGCTGGTCTCGTTACCTTGGTAATTAGGTCCAGGTGTGATTCTAGGTGGGGGACCTCTAGTTCCTCCCACAACCCTCCTCCAACTCAGTCAATTCCAGTGGATCTCGTTGATTGGGATCCAAATACACCTTCCTGATTACGGCGCATATTAGCTGACTGGGTGGGCGCTACCTCTTCACTTTCCTAAGTGACAAGCCAGGGTTTCTATGGTAAAAATCTGATATTTGGAGGCAGGCAGGTGGCCAGAGCCTCGGTGGGTTAGCCTGCACAACCCATGTCCCTCCCTCTCTCCAAATGCAACTCATTGTTCAGTGCAGTAGGTATTGGACCTTCAGTCTTTGAAATGGCAGAGATATGTTAAAAAAAACAACTCTTACAGTGTGCCAGGCACATTGCATTTTCTCAACGCAGTTTGGAGGAGAGAGAGGGTTCTGCCATTCTGGAAATCTGACACCAAAGTCTCTTGACTCAGAAAACATTGAAGTTAGTTCTCTTATGTTATGGAAATTCACATTTAGGCATATTTGAGGGTAGACAAGAACTTTGGGGTTTAAAGAAAATGACCTAGTATGTCCGTAACCCTGCTCAGGAAGCCATGTGTGTGACTGGGACTTTGGAAACTATCGTGAGAGAGAAGCTTGCACAATGACGTGGGGGCTGGCCCAAGTAAAGTATCCTGGTTACCGAGTTCCTGGAGCTCATGAAATGACTTGACATTTGAACCAGATTTTGAAAGAATCAGCTGAAGATAATGAAAAAAATTAACTCTCAACTCAGCCACCGACATTATAGCCTAAACATTGCTTTTCAGATTAAAGGTATTTTCACAATAGACTTGAATTAACAAGCACTTTTTTTTTTTTCTTTTTTAATGAAAAAGAAAACCCATGATTTTTTCCTCCCCTTTTAAGGAAAAAAATGGAGTGAGGTGCTCTATCCCCAAATTTCAAATATCCATCTATGAGTGAAAATTTTCCCCTGAGAACCCAGTTAATTTTTTGGAGTATTCTTGTAGCTGAGGTATGACCTTGATGCTTTTAGAGTCTTTAAAAAACATTTGCAATTCTGTACAAGACTGCCAGAAAATAGGCAGACATAGGATTTTTTTTTTTTTTTAACAAGGCTGAAATACGCTAGCTGCTCATCATGTGACTATCTTTCCTCCTGAACACCTTGACTTTGTCATGATCTTTGAGGAGCCACAAGCGAGACCCATTCTCTTAGCTAGTTTCCGGGTGCTCAGGTACCAATCCACAGACTGTAACATGGAGGACTTGACCCACAAACACTGCCCACCTCTCTATTTGTTTTTTGTTTTTGTTTATTTAATTGATTTTCTATTTTAACAAAGTCTAACAATAGAATATACAAAAAAGTTGTCTCCTCTCCAATGTTACTTCTTTGTGGTTTCTAGTAATGGTTTGTGGGATAATTTCATGCTCATACTAGCACATACATTCTTATCAATGGAGAAAGGATTGAAGTTGTCAAGGACTTCATTCTTCTTGGATCAACTATCAACACTCGCGGAAGTAGCAGTCAAGAGATCAGACGACGTATTGCACTGGGCAAATCTGCTGCACAGGAACTTTTTAAAGTATTGAAGAGCAGAGATGTCAGCTTGAGGACTAGGGTGCGCCTGACCCAGGCCATTGTGTTTTCAATAGCCTCATATGGATGCGAAAGCTGGACAGTGAATAAAGAGGATCGTAGAAGAATTGATGCCTTTGAGTTGTGGTGTTGGAGGAGAATACTGAGGGTGCCATGGACTGCCAAAAGAACCAATAGATCTGTTTTGGAAGAGGTGCAGCCAGAGTGCTCCTTGGAGGCCAGGATGGCTAAACTTCGTCTCTCCTACTTTGGACATATAGTCCGGAGGAAACAGTCGCTGGAGAAGGATGTCATGCTGGGTAGGGTGGAGGGTCAGAGAAAAAGAGGAAGGCCCCTAATGAGATGGATCGGCCAGGTGGCATCATTGATGGACTCGGGGGTGGCAGCGGTGGTGAGGTTGGCCCAGGATCGAACATTGTTTCGTTCTGCTGTGCATGGAGTCGCTATGAGTCGGTTCCGACTCGATGGCACCTGACAACAACAACAACTAGCACATACAAGCAAGCCTTTTAATAGTAGGCATGTTCTATCTACCTCATGGTTATCCTGTAAAGTAAATTGCCTCCTGGGAGCAATTTAGGGGTGTGTTTGTGTATCAGCACATATGTTCATATGCATGTACATTAGTCTTCACCCTTTGAAAATACAAGTCGTAGTAGATGGTTATGTACATTGCTGTTTGTTTATGAACATCATGAGCATGAGCTTTAATGTTCTTTGATGGGTAGCATAGTATTGAGTTGGTGGAGTATGTGGGTTTCTGAAATTCATCCTAAATAGAGAAGAAAATCATAGTTGATTCACAAGTTTAGTCCTGTATGGTCATGGTTGAACACAGATTCAATATAGGGTGACTTATTTTCCCAGTTTGCCTAGGGCTTAAAGGTTTCCCTGGCTTTCTGTGCTCAAACTAGGATGGTTGGTCACCCCAGTATGGAGTTCAGTTACCCTACTTTGCCATTCTACACCAACTTGGCAGAATCCAAACTCTGTCTACCAACTGGTTCTCAATGGGGGTGGTGGTGGTTGTGTGCCATCAAATCAGTTCTGACTCATAGCAACTCTGTATAGGGTTTCCAAAGTGGTAAATCTTTACAGGAGCAGAAAACCTCATCCTTTTCTCATGGAATGACTGGTAGACTTGAACTGCTGACCTTATGTTTAGCAGCCCAGCTCATAATCCAATACTATTGGGGCTCCTTGGGGGAGGTGGTAGCTGAATAAACTTACTAAGATTTGAGACTTGTTGTTAAGTACCATGGAGTCGGTTCCGACCCATAGCGACCCTGCACAGGGTTTCCGAGGCTGTAAATCTTTACAGGAGCAGAAAGCCTCATCTTTGTCCCGTGGAACAGCTGGTAGTTTCGAACTGCCGACTTTGAGGTTAGCAGCCCGATTCGTAACCACTACGCTACCAGAGCATGTTTTCTTGTCTCCAGAGCTGCTCACAAACACTCAAAATGGCTGTGGCAGGCCCAGACGGCCACCACATCTCAACAGCCACCTCTCTTGCCACGTCTGCTTAGCTCTCTCTCGCAGTAAGCACTCAGTCCACTTCTGTATCTCATCATCTGATGCTCAGCATTGTGGGACTATCCTCTGCATCTGTCTCATCTGGTTTTCTGACTACTTGCTGCAGAGGATCCACATAGTCTTTCTGCCTGGTCCAACATTATGCTCCACATCCGTCAAGTCCTCATATATGAGGGCTCTAAGCCCATCAATTGCCTGGCCTTTTGTCTTGGGTCAACAGGAACCAGCACTTGCTTCAAAAGCTTATATGAGGACTCTATGGACGTGGAGCATGATGTCAGACAAGGTAGAAATATTTATGTTGTAGCTCACAGCGACAAAGGTGCAATTTTTTTTCTTTTCTTTGTCTTTTGTTCTGGCTGTTGTTCTGTACACTCCCCTGGTGACCAGAGACAGGACCAGCCTCCACCAGCCTCCACCTCAAGGGAAGCTCCCATTCTCCAGGTGGTCTGAGTCCCACAGAGGTGAATACTGAGGTTGTGAGCACCTGAACAAAAGCATGGGTTAGACAAAAAATGAAAGACTGGTTAGCTATGCACCATTTACAACCCTACTAATTAGGCTAGAGTCAATAGCAGCTGCTAAACACTGGATCAATGACAAAAACCAATGTCAGGTAAATCTATCCTAAACTAAACTGCATGACAACTGCTCTGAACTTCAAAAGAAAGGTTAGAGAGGATTATAGAGTGCTTGTTGGGAGGAAAGGCCAAGCAGGGATGGCGAGAGAGGGAGACTGACTGGTAAATAGCTGGCCAGACACTGTTCCAACACCTCGTGAGCAACTTTGGCAGCATAGGGAGGCCTGAAAGAGCAGATTCCGTTGGGTGATGGGAAAGGTTGCTTTCTTCTTTTTCCCTACACTACCCTGGTGACCAGAGGTGTGGCCTCATCCATCCCCAGCATAGACTCTGTGTATTTCATAACCATGTAGTTGGGAACCATACTAGTGTGAGATGAGGGCTAGCTGCACCTCTTTGGTATGCTAGTTTGGTGTCTGAATCCAGGTAGGCTCAACTCCACACCCACAAAACCTGCAGAGTCACCACACCAGCCTTTAACAAATCACCCTGTCTCCTACTACCCTGTGGTCCTAACAGACACTGAAACTGTCTCCATCAAGGGCTCCCATGAACTACATCCAGATTGAATGCCCTGAACACAGGTAACACCAAGGCCAATAAGAACTCCACCTAGGGCCAGGAACTCTGCTGTCACATCCCTTCCACAACCACCTAGTAAGCTCCTTGAACTGCAATAGCCCACCAGAGATTCCTCCCCTCCAGTTCCAACTACTGCACTGTTTGTTTTTATAAATATGACAACCATACAATGCCGTGGAGACAACAGACAATTTTAACTCACACAAAGAAACAAGAGAGAATGACTCAAACAAATGATCAAGAGTCAGAGGCAGAAAATATTTCTAGGGAAAAAAAGCTAATAATTTAAAAGAATGATATTTTGGTATCTTCAATGGATTGAGAAAGAGATGTTGGAAGAGAACTTCCATAACATCATGAAAGATGAGAAAATAAGCTAAATGAACCCCAAACAGGATAGATCACAAAAGAAAATCACTAAGACATCATCAAGCTTTCCAAATCAAAGACAAGGAAAGAATCCTGAAAGCCGCTCAGGGAAAACAAAAAGTTACTTACAAAGGAGAACCATTAAGACTAAGCTCTGATTTCTGAGCAGAAATCATGAAGGCAAGAAAGCAATGGGATGGCATATAACAAAACTCTGAAAGAAAAAAATTGTCAACCAAGAATCATATACCCAGCAAAGCTGTCTTTCAAAGGTGATGGCAAAATTAGGACATTTCTTCAAAAACAGAAATTAAAGGAATTTGTAATGACCAGAACAACTTTACAAAAAATGGTAAAGAGTGTTCTTTGAACTGAGAACCGACAACATCAGACAACAACCTGAGATTACCATATATGACAACACCACCTAGAACTCAATCCAGACATAGAAGTAAAGCAAAGCAAACCTACAAAACTGAAAATAGGGAACCAGCGATATAATGAAGTCAACTACAAAGCAAAAAGAGGGAATAATGTAGATACAGAATTTCCAAATAGCAAGGAAGTCAAGTAGATTTCAAGACAAAACAAAACTGTTTTAAGCAGGGAAAAAAATTAATAAATTACAAAGTAACCTCAATGAGAAATAATACACCTGGACATCAAAATAAAAAAAGAAGAAAATCAGAAGGATTTAGTAAACATTAATACCAACTTCTTCAATCTGAAATTGATCAAATATGCAATCAAGATGTATTGATCATTACTGGTGATTGGAATGCAAAGGTTGGGAACAAAGAGGAAGGATCAGTAGTTGGAAAACATGGCCTTGGTGATAGAAATGATGCTGGAGAACGCATGATAGAATTCTGCAAAATCAATGATTTGTTCATTTCAAATACATTCTTTACACAGCATAAGAGATGATTATACACATGGACCTCACCAAATGGAATACATAGAAATCAAATTGATTATATTTGTGGAAAGAGACGATGGAAAATCTCCATATTATCAGTCAAAACAAGGCCAGGGGCAGACTGGAACAGACCATCAACTGATCATATGTCAATTCAAACTGAAGCTGAAGAAAATAAAAACAAGTTCACAAGAGTCAAAATATGACCTTCATGACCATGCTCGTCACTGATAGGGGGAAGTGAGGGGAAAACAGCAATGAAGCGGCGAGCTAAGCCCTACAATGTGGAGAGTGAAGTGTTCAGCTGATAAAAAGAGAGGGCATATGCACAAGAACACCCACACTTGCAGATAATAC
>NW_006408733.1:196199-212772 GCF_000296735.1 Chrysochloris asiatica
CAAGAATAACACACAGGAAGAAAGCAAAAAGTCATTAAGAAGACAAGCAAGAAGGAAAAAATCAAAATGGATGTCAGAAGACATGTCTGACTTCATTAAATCCTATTTTTTTAGCATTTGAAACATGACTGACTTTCTTGGAACAAATTTTTCTTTATGTGTTATTACACTACATTTGCTTGTTTTCCTGTTCTGCTACTTCCTAGATGCCTTTGCTAGCTCTTCCCACCTTCTAAAAGGTACAGTGATGCCGAGTTTAGTCTTCAAACCTCTCTAACCTATTCTTTCTAGTCTCATCCATATGCTAAAGAGTCCCAAATTAATATCCTGAGCCCAACTTTTCAACTGAGCATCAGCTGCCTGCTTGACTGAAATACCTAAAGTGTATATCAAACTGAATTCCTCTTTGGGATGACATTGAGATGGCATGGTAAAATATAGCAAATGTAGGATATACCCCTGCTGTCACATCCAGCTTTTCTTCAGAGTAAGTCCCTTCTCAGAATCTGAAGTGTGTGTTGTTAAATCACAACATGACAAACACTTACTAAAAAAGAAAGCTGAAATGCTGTTTGTAGAGTAGCACAGACTGTGAATGGGCTCCTCCCACCTCCCCACCACCACCCTTCATCCTGGTTTTCTCTACTTCCATGAACAGTAACTCTGCACATGCAGCTATCCTTAACACCTTTGTTTCTCTCATCGTTCAACATCTAGTTCATTAGCTGTACCTCCAAAATACAACCTTCTCAACTCCGCTGCTCCCGCCTTAGTCCAAGCCTCCTAAAACTCTCCCCACCCTACCCACGCTACAATCCATTCTCCAAACTGCTGAAAGACTGATCCTTCTAAACTATAGATCAGATCACACAGCCTACCAGACTCCACCCCCGGAAACTGCTTAATGCAAATGAAATTAAATCTAAAGTCATAGGATGTTCTACAAAGCTCTCTGAATTTGGCCCTTACTTGCAACTCAGACCTTATCTCTGCACTCTCTCCCCAATTATAAGAATGTTGACCTTGCTGTTGATCTTTCTTTCCTATCTTAAAGCCTTTGCATATGGTCTTCCCTCTATTTGAACACTACAATTATCTTTCCATGGCTGGTGCTTTCTTGCACAGGTTTCTGCTTAAATGTATTGCCCCCCAGTCACTTTCTAGAGCATGTCTTTTACTTTCTTCACAATACTAATCTGCCTAAAATTCTCTTGGGATTGTCATGTCTAATCCAGCAGAAAGTAAGCGTCTCTCGTTTTCCACTATCCCCTATATATGCAGAGGGATGGGGGAGATCCCAGATATTCATTGACTGACTGACTGGCATCGTCCATACTGGAAGCTTTCTGGAACAATTAGATCTACTGGGTCATTTCCTACACAGACTTGACTTCAGAGATTCTGCTGGGGAAATCCCTTCCACTCAGTGGTCCCTTGATAGACTGGCCTGCCTGACTGGGCACTAAACAGTCACAAGCTAACATTTGCAGGTCACATGATGTCTCTTCACTGATGTCTCTCCCAGTCTGGCTCCTAGAGTACTTAGCAAGTCAGCCTGGAGCCTCATGGGAAACCAACCGATTGGCTGGCTGGGCTGTAGACCTTTCAGATAGATCTCTGGTGGTATTTGGCCAGGTGTTCTGGCCCTGGAATACCATGTTGGTGCTGGGGTCCTCTGGGATCCTTTGGATTCTGATGTTAAGTTATGAGAGTTATGGGTTTCTCATCTGCAAAGGAGCCCTTACTGTACTGCACAGCCCTACTCTTTATTGAACCTTCTCAGTCCCTGCCACCTACTCAGACTCTGGACTCTCCATTTCACAGAGGGACACTGGCCCAGAGGATAGGAGGCTACTTCCAAGGGTCACACTGTCTATGGGTATTCATTCTACACTGGCATTCAGTCTCCAGGGGCCAAATCAGTGTTCTGAATAGGACCCCGGGTCCTGGAGAGGAAAGAGGGGGCTAGGCCAGGAGGACAAGACCAGGAAAGGACAGGATCAGTGAAGATGAGCTCTGGACTGCCATCTGGCTCTCTAGCACCATCTGCTGGCCTGAGTCCACCAATGCATGTAGTTTTTTTTTTTTTTTCTTTTCAATATTTTATTGGAAGTCATAACCAGAACAATAAGGCCATAAAAAGAAATAAAAGGTAACCAGATTACAAAAGAAGGCATAAAATGATCTGTTTTAACAGACGACATGATCTTTTATGTAGAAAATCCCAAAGAAGTCACAAAAAGCTTCTAGAGCTAAAAGAGGAATTTAGCCAAATTTCAGGGTACAAAGTTAACATAAAAAATAAGTTGGGTTTCTATACATCAGCAATGAAAATCTAAAAGGGAAATTAGGGAAATGGTAACATTTAAAACAGAATCTTGTTGCTGTAAGGGCCGACACTAATAGTGACCCCGTACTGGGTTACCGATGATTGGCTGGTGGATTTGAACTGCCAAACTTGCTGTTAGCAGTCCAGTGTTTACCCTATAATGTCACACCAGGACTCCCACAATAGCATCTATGAGAGTAAAATACCTAAGTATAAATTTAATTAAGGGTGGAAACCTACTGCCATGGAGTCAATTCTGACTCATAGCAACCCTCTAGAACAAAGGGGTACTGTATACGAGACAAAGTCTTGTCATCTTTACTTCTAAGGAACGCTCTGGTTGTGCTTCTGCCAATACAGATATTTTTTTGTTCTTCTGGCAGTCCATGGTACTTTTAATATTCTTCACCAGCACCATAACTCAAATGTATAATTTTTTTCTATTGACTTCCTTATTCATTGTTCAACTTTCACATGCAGATGATACTGAAAATATCAATGGCACAGGTCAGGCTTACCTTAGTCCTCAAACTGACATCCTTGCTCTAGAACACTTTAAAGAAGTCTTGTGTAGCAAATTTACCTAATGTAAAGACATCATCTGATTTCTTCACTGCTGCATCCATGAGTGATGATAGTAGGTGCAAGCAAAATGAAGTCTTAGACAACTTCAATCTGTTCTCCGTTTATCATCATCTGTTGATCCTGTGCTGAGGATTTTTGTTTTCTTTACACTAAGGAGCAACCCATACTGAAGGCTGTGATTTTTTATTTTTGTTGTTGTGTGCCGTGGAGTCGGTTCCAACTCATAGCGACTCTGTACAGGGTTTCCGAGGCTGTAAATCTTTACGGAAGCAGAAATCCTCCTCTTTCTCTCGCGGAACAGTTGGTAGTTTCTAACTACTGACCTTGCGGTTCACAGCCCGATTCGTAACCACTATAGTGATCAGAAAGTATTTGAAGGCCTCTTCCCTTCCAGTAAGCAAGATTGTATCATGTGCATATCACAAGTTGTTAATGATTCTTCCTCCAATCTTGCTGCCATGTGCTTCTTCACATAATCCAGCTTTTTGGATTATTTGCTCAGCATACAGATTCAATAAGTATGGTGAAAAGATACAACCCTAGCACACACCTTTCCTGATTTTAAACAATTTGGTGTCCCTTTGTCTTGTTCAAAGGACAGCCTCTTGGTCTATGCACAGGTTCCTCATGAGCACAATTAAGTGTTCCAGAATAACCATTCTCTACATATTGTCCAGAGCTTGTCATAATCTACACAGTTGAAAGCCTTTGCAGAGTCAATAAAGCATAGGTAAGCATCTTTCTGGTATTCTCTGCTTTCAGCCAAGATCCATCTGATGTCAGCAAAAATATTCCTCTTTTCATATCCATCTGAATCTAGCTTGAATTTCTGGAAGTTCCCTGTCATTGTTGCAGTCGTTTTTTAAAAAATTACCTTTAGTAAAGTTTTACTTGCATGTGATATTAATGGTACTGTCTGATAATTTCTGCATCCCATGTGTCACTCATATTTTGTTGGGCACGAACATTAATCTCTTCTAATCAGTTAGCCAGGTCCTCCAAATATTTTGGCACAAATGACTGTGTGCTTACAGTGCTGCATCAGTTTGTTGAAAGGTTTCCATTTGTATTCCATCAATTGCTAGAGTCTCGTTCTTTGCCAATGCCTTCAGCGCACCTTGGGCATCTTCTTCAGTACTATTGGCTCTTCATCATACGCTACCTCTTGAAATGGAAGGTCAAAATCCATTTCTTTTGGTACAGTGAATCTGTGTACTCCTTCCTTCTTATGCATCATTCAATATTTTGCCCATAGAATCCTTCACTATTTACAAGTTGAGGCTTGAAGTTTTTCATCAGTTCTTTCAGCTGGAAAAATACTGAGCGTGTTCTTCCCTTTTGGTTTTCTAACTCCAGGTCTTTGAGCATTTCTTTATGGTATTTATTTGCTTTGTCTTCTGGAGTTGCCCTTTGACATTTTGTATTCATATCTTTTATCTTTTCGTGACTTTCATTTGCTTTAGCTTCTCTATCCTGGAGAGCAAGTTTCAGAGTCTCTTCTGAAATCCATTTTTGTCTTTTTCTTCTTTCTTGTCTTCTTAATGATCTTTTCTTTTTCCCTAGGTGGTTCATTTGTGGGGTTCCTGAGCACTTGGGAAAGCTCTTCTTCCCTGTTTGCTGTATAACTTGGCTTCCAGTAGATCACAGCCTCCTTAGACACTGTGAGCGGCTAAGGCTCGCAGTGTTCCAGAACCCCCTTGAGGGTGAAGCCCCAGTGCTCCAGACCCCCCTTGAAGGTGAAGCCCCTTGCAGCTGCACTGGAACATACTGGAAAAACCCCTGCCGGTTCTCCATCCTTGGTTCTGCTCAGGCGCCAGCAGGCTTTTTTTTTTTTTTTTTTTTACTGGTGGCTATGTTGCTTCTGCCCCCAGCAACTGCCCCACCATTGCCCTCCAACTCTACGGCCACATCACTCTGCCCTGTTCCGCCTACTCTCTGGGCTGGAAACGCTCAGGCATCTAGGGAGCACAAGAAGGAAAAGTCACAGAATTGGAAAAAGGGGGGAAAGTTGGAGGGTGGGGGAGGAGAAGAGGGGAAAAAAGAAAAGGGGGAAAAATGGAAAGCCAGTGCCTGTAGTTTTGTATGTGGGGGTGTGTGTTGTTTTTTTACTTTTTGTTGTGAATCGAATGAAGGTGTAATACAGAGCAAATCATCAGTTTTGCATTCAACAAATCATTCACTTAGTTTCATCTCAATGATTGTAATCCCCATAATGTAGCATCACTTATCTCACTTCCTCCCATGTTTCTTGTTTCCATTCCTCCTTTCCCAAGCCTTCTGAATTTATTCGTTGGGTAAATGCTGCCCTCTCTATCTTGAATGGTTGACGATTCTGTGATGTGTGTACCTCACTAGTGTTGTTGTCTCCCCTATATACCTCTCTTGCTTGGCTAGAAATTGAGTCATGGAAATGAGATCAGTTTCAGACCTGAAGGGTGACCAAGGGCTATATATAGTCTCAGCATTCCACCAGTCTCTATTTCGTGAGTAAATTTTGTCTTTTTCATGATCTTGCATTTTGCCCACATTTTTTCTCACTCTATCCAGGACCTTCCAATGTGATCTCTTTCAGAGCAGAAGTTAGTGGTAGCCAGGCACCATCTGATTCTTCTGGTCTCAGGGTTGTGGAGAGTGATGTTCACATGTTCCATCAGTCCACTGTCCCCAAAGTGTTTCCAAGGTTGAAAATCTTTACAGAGGCAAATGGTCACATCTTTCTCCTGAGGAAAGGCTGGGGGCTTTGAACCACCAACTTCTTGGTTAGCAGCCAAGTACATAAACACTGCTTCACCAGATCTCCTTTAGCAGAAACTCAACGCCCCTTAATAACTACTATTTTCTCCTTTCACATGTCCCTGGTAGCCAATAAGAAACTTTGGTCTCTATGTATTTGCCTAATCTACATATTTCATGTAAATGCACTCATCAACTATTTGTCCTTTTGTATCTGGCTTATTTCACACAACATAATGTTTCCAAGGTATATCTGTGTTGTAGCATGTGTTAGACCACCACACATCTGTCAGTTTGTCATACTGTGATGGCCTGTGTATTGCTATTGTGTTCAAAGCTATGCCACCAGTATTTTAAATACCAGTAGGGTCACCCATGGTGGGTGGGTTTCAGTGGCATGTCCAGACTAGGAAAAAAGGAAAGGCAGACTATTTCTGAAAGGTTAACCACTGAAAACCTTATGAATAGCAGAGAAACATTGTCTGACTTACTGCTGGAAGATGAACCCTTCAGGTTGGAAGGCACTCAAAATACGACTGGGGAAGAGCTGACTTCTCGAAGTCGAGGTAACCTTAATGATGATGTGGTTGGAGTTATGCTTTTGGAACCTTCACTTGCTGATGGGACACAACTCAAATGAAAAGAAATAACTGTAAACATCCATTAATAATATGGAATGTACAAAGTATGAAGATAGGAAAATTGGAAGTCATAAAACAGGAACTGGAATAATGATCAATAGCTGGAATGGACTGGCATTTACCACTGTGAATTTGATAATGATATGGGTTACTATGCTTGGCATCACATTCATCGTAAAAAAGAGCATCTCAAGATCAATCTTGAAGTACAATGCTGTCTGTGATAGAATAATTCCCATACTCCTATAATGAAGACCAGTTAATGCCACTATCATTCAAATTTACACATCAACCACTAAATTCATTGACAATGAAATTGAAGAATTCTACCAACTTCTTCCAGCTGAAATTGATCAAGCATGCAATCAAGATGCATTGGTAATAACTGGTGACTGCAATGCAACTATTGGAAACAAAGAGGAAGGATCTGTAGTTGGAAAATTTGGGCCAGGGAGATAATAACGATGCTGGAGATTGCATGCTAGAATTTTGGAAGACCAAGGACTTATTCAGTATAAATACCTTTTTTCACAACATAAATGGCAAGGTCACACATAGACCTTGCCAGATGGAGTACACAGCGATCAAATTGACTCTAGCTGTGGTAAAAACAATGGAGAAACTCAATATCAGCAGCCAAAACAAGGCTAGGGTAGACTGTGGAACAGACCATTAATTGCTCATACGCACATTCAGGCTGAAGCTGAAGAAAAAAAAGGAAGTCCACGAGAGTCAAAATACGGCCTGGAGTGCATCTCACCTGAATTTAGAGACAAATCTCAAGAACAGACTTGATGCATTAGACCAAAGACCAGAAGAGTTGTGGGATGACATTAAGAGCATCATACATTAAGAAAGCAAAAGGTCACTAAAATGGCCAGAAAGAAAGAAAGGGCCCAAATGGATGTCAGAAGAGATTGAAACTTACTCTTGAGTGTAAAGAAGCTAAAGAGACTGGAAGAAATGGGGCAATAAAAGAGCTAAATAAAAAATTTCAAAGGACAGCTTAAGACAAAATAAAGTAATATAATGAAATGTGCAAAGACTTTGCAATAGAAAATCAAAAGGGAAGAACACAGTTAGCATTTCTCAAGCTGAAAGAACTGAAGAACAAATTCAAGCTTCAGGTTGTAATATTGAAGGATCCTATGGACAAAAGGAGCTCTGGTAGCATAGTGGTTATGAATTGGGCTGTGAATCTCAAGGTCAGTCGTTCGAAACTACCAGCTGTTCCATAGGAGAAAGATGAGGCTTTCTGCTCCTGTAAAGATTTACAGCCTTGGAAACACTGTACAGGGTCACTATGAGTTGGCACCGACTCCACGGCACGTAACAACAACAACATGGACAAAATATTGAATGCCACAGGAAGCATAAAAAGAAGATGGGAGGAATACACAGTCACTGTACCAAAAAGAATTGGTTCATAATCAACCATTTTAAAAGGTAGCATCAAGAATTGATGGAAGTATTTGAAGGAAGACGTACTGAAGGAAGTATTGAAAGAAGACGTCCAAGCTGCACTGAAGACATTAGTGAGAAAAAGGCTCCAGGAATTGACAGAACACCAATTTAAATGTTCAGCAAACTGATGCAGTGCTGGAGGTGCTCACTCATTTATGCCAAGAAATTTGAAAGACAGCTTTCTGGCCAAGCAATTGGAAGATATCCATATTTGTGCCCATTCCAAAGGAAAGTGACCCAATGGAATGTGGAAATCATCAATATTGGATTTCCAGGGCAAGATGGCCAACTAGGCAGACATACTGAGCAGACTTTCTACAATAAAAACATAGGAGATCAAGTGAAACAGATATAGAAGGTTATCCAGGAACTCTGAGCTTCAAAGGACAGGACAGGGATGCAGACTGAGTGCCAACTGGAAGAGGAAACCGAACAGGAACAGCGAGAATGAAGAAAAATAGGCAGGCTGTTAGCTGGCATGGAGCAACATAATCATCTTGAGCTTTTTCGAGCAGTTGTCGACACAGTGACCTGCAGGGACAGGATGCAACTGGAGGTTGGCAGCAAGGGAGTGCAATTCTCCCTTATTCTATGATGCCCTCCTGATAGCCAAGCGTGTGTCCAGTCCCTGCACTCACCAACTGAATGGCCAGTGGCACCCCTTCCTGTTAAGCTTTTGTTTTGCCTAGTGTCAGGCATTGGGAATACCACCCCTGCTTCTGTAGCTGTGGGAGCCCACCCTGAACTGTGCTACACAAACAATAAATAGAGAACTGTGTTCACACTTCCAGTCTCTATCATAGCCACTAAAAGACAGGTGACGAGTGCCTGAGAGCACACCATGCAATCATCAATTAAATGTAAATATAGTAATAGCATAATGTTTCAGAGAAATCAGACAATTTCAGCTTGCATTAAGAAACAAAACAGAGTGCCTCAAACACATGACGAAGTCAGAAAATAAAAGACCAGAAATGGTATCAGAATTATTTGCTAAGGAATTTAAAAGAATGATGTTTAGGTACCTTCAACAGATTGAGAGAAAGATCGAGGAAAGCACGGAGAACACAGAAAACACTTTAGAAGAATTCAGGGACATACTATAAGAAAAAACTGACAAATTAAATGAAAAATTGTAAACCTTACAAAAGCAGCAATTAAAAAGCCAGAAGATTAATACTAAAACTTTAGAAATGGTATATTGAAAGGGCAAAGAAGTAGAATTGAACCAATGGAAAGCTGAATTATTGAACTGGAAGACAAATCTACCAAAATATAAATGCTAAAGGAATAATCAGGAAAAAAAGGCAAAAAAAAAAATTTTTTTTTTTAAATCCTAAGAATTATGTGGGACAAAAACAGAGAGAAAATTGTCCAAGAATTGTTGGAAGAAAACTTCTCTAACATCATGAAAGATGTGAACATAGCTATCAAGAAGTTAAACAAACTCCAAACAGGACAGACCCCAAAAGAAAATCACCACAGCGCATTATAGTCAAGCTTTTCAAAACCAAAGACAAGGAAAGAATCCTGAGAGCAGCTTAGGAACAAAAGTTACCTACAAAGGATAACTAATAAAACTAAGCTCTTGATTTCTCAGCAGAAACCATGCAGGCAAGAAGACAATGGGATGACATAAATTAGGACATTTCCAAATAAACAGATATTGAAAGAATTTTCTAAAATAAGACTAACATTGCAAAAAGTACTAAAGAGAGTTCTTTGGACAGAAAACAAACACAACAACCTGAGACTAACACACATGACAATATCATTCAGAACTCAACCCAGATATAGAAGTATTCAAAGTGAAAAGAAAAAAAACAAAAAAACCTACAAGACTGAAAATAGGGAACCAGAGATGTGCAACAAAAACTCCTAAAGTTCTATAATGTAGTTATAGAACTTCCAAATGAAGAGGAAATCATATAGATTTCAAGGAAAAATCAAATAAAGACAAAGCTAACTGTAATCATAAAATTAGACCAAGTCTTACTCCTAGTCCTAGCTCAACCCCTACTGTTAATACTAGCCATAATCTTACCCTAAACAAAGTCCTAGGCTTAGCCTTGACTAGCATAGTCCTAACCCTAACTCCTTAACTTCTATCTCCTCAAAATAAAAATATCATTAATATCACATGCAAGTAAAATTTTGCTGAAGGTAACTGAAAAATGGTTACATCAGTACATCTACAGGGTTGTTGCTGTTGTTGTTAAGTGCCGTCGAGTCAATTCCGACCCATAACGACCCTGTATAGGGTTTCCAAGGAGCAGCTGGTGAGCTTGAACCGCCGACCTTGCAGTTCAAATGGCTTTGCAGTCTGGCACAGTAACCCACAGCGCCACACTAGGACATCCACAGGGAGCTGCTATAAATTCAAGCTGGATTCAGAAAAGGACATGAAATAGGGATATAATTGCTGACATCATGGATCTTGGCTAAAAGCAGAGAATATGAGGAAAATGTTTACTTGTGCTTTATTGGCTATGCAAAGGCATTTTACTGTGGATCATAACAAACTAAGGATAACATTGCTAAGAATGGGAATTCCAGAACTTTTGATTGTGCTCATGAAGAACCTGTACATAGGCCAAGAGGCAGTTTTTCAAAAAGAACAAGGGGATTCTAACTGGTTTAAAATCAGGAAAGGTATGCATCAGAGTTGCAGTCTTTCATCATATTTATTCAGTCTGTACACTGAGCAAATAATCTGAGAAGCTGGATTATATGAAGAAGAATGTGGTATCAGGATTAGAGGAAGACCCATTAACAATCTGCAATATGCAGATGACACAATCTTGTTTTCTGGAAACAAAGAAGACTTAAAAGACTTACTGATGAAGATAAAAGATTATAACCTTCAGTATGGATTGCACCTTAATGTAAAGAAAATGAAAATCTTCACAACTGGACCAATAAATTACATCATGGTAAATGGAGAGAAGATTGAAGCTGACAAGACTTCATTTTGCTTAGATCCACAATCAACACTCATGGAAGCAGCAGTGAAGAAATAAAACAACATATTGTTTTAGGCAAATCTGCTACAAAAGGCCTCTTTAAAGTATTAAATAATAAAGATTTCACTTTCAGGACTAAAGTGTACCTGACCTAAGCCTTGATATCCAATAGCCTCATGCATGTGAAAGTTGGATTATGAATAAAGAAGACCATAAAAGAATAGATACATTTGAATATGGTGTGGGTGAAGAATATTGGAAGTACCCTGAACTTCCAGAAGAACAAACACATTTGTGTTGGAAGAAGTAAAGCCAGAATGCTCCTTAAAAACCAGGATGGCCAGATTTCATCTCTTCTACTTTGGACATGTTGTTAGGAGGGACTAGTCCCTGGAAAAGGACATCACGCTTGCTAAAGTGGAGAATAAGTGAAAAAGAGGAAGACTCCAATGTGTTGGACTGACATAGTGGCAGCAACAATGAGTTCAAACATAACAACGATTTTGAGGATGGCACAGGACTAGGCAGTGTTTCTTATGTATAAGGTCACTATGAGTCAGAACCAACTACACTGACTTAACAAAACAGCATATGTCAGAACTTAATTTCTCTTTATGGCTGAATAATATTGTGCAAATACTCATACCTTGTGAATATAAATGCAAAAATCCTCAACAAAATGCTGGCAAACTGAATCCACTCGCATAATAAATAGGCTATACATACACTATGAATGATCAAGAGGGATTTATTCCAGGAATGTGAGGGTGATTCAACATTAGAAAAGCAATCAATGATCAATGTAATATTTCACATTAATAGAAAAAAGGAAAAGAACTATAGGATCATCTAAATTGATGTAGAAATGGTATTTGACAAAATTTAACTACTTTTCACATTAAAAACTAATTCAATAAACTAGGAGTCAAAAGGAAATTTGTCAGTCTGTGTAGTGTAGTGAATTACTTCGTATAGCTCTTCTACCTTTAGTTATTTTAACTCTTTTTCTTTTCTTTTCTTTTCTTTTTTTTTTTTTAAGTTTTTGTTGTGAATTGAGTGATAGTTGACATGGGAGAACACTGGTTTCATTACAATGATTACAATCTCCTCTATTCTAACTCTTTTTCTCTGACAGGTCTGGGTAAAAGAAGGTGGGAGAAGTTGCTGTTATGATTATACGGTTTCATTGTAACTGATTATTAACTGGGTTAATTGTGAAAGGGGAAGAAGGATCTCACTAGCAACAAGAAAGAAGAGCCCAAAGTAGGGTGCATCTTTTGGACCCTGAGACCCCTGCATGTTAAACTTCCTCACTTTAGGAGACAGCTATGATACAAGAAGAGTGGTAGAGGATCATCATCACCAGAACCAAAAACCAGATCATGAGACAGAGTGGTGGGCTTCCCAGTCCTTGAAGCAAAGAAAGCTGAGTGTGCTTGGGCAGGAGGTTAGCTTGTGGAATGGAGTGCCTTTAGGCACTGAACTGGGAGAACTAGGTTTGTCGACTCAGGAAAAGCTGAGTGCTTTTAGGGTGAGGCTTATAGCAGAGTGGAGTGCCCATGCAAACCTACCTAAGTGTTCCCCTATCTACTTTGTTCTTCTATCCCCCTCCCCTTCTTGTATATCGCCCTCTCTTTCCTTCTTGTGTATTGTCCTCCCCAAACCCGAACCAACACCTGAACCTGTGCTTTACTGTCCCCTCCCTCCCACCTCTGGTAACCAACAAAGATTTTTTCTTTTAGTAAGGTTATCTTTTCTTAAGCTTTTACAATAATGATCTTATGCAATATTTGCCTTTTTGTGACTGACTAATTTTACTCAGAATAATGTCCTCAAGGCTCATCCATGTTATGCGGTGGTTTACAGCTTCCTTGTTATTCTTCAAGGTAGTATTATATTCCATTGTGTGTATGTACCAAAGATTGTTTATTCATTCTTCCATTGACAGGCACTTAGGCTGTCTCTATCTTTTTGCTATAGTGCAGTGATGAACATTGGTGTGCATATATATACACTCATGTTCTGGCTCATATTTCTTGTGGATATATGTCAAGTAGAGGAATTGCTAGATCATAGGATATTTCTATTTCCAACTTTCTGAGAAAGTACCATACCATTTTCTAGAGTGGTTGAACCATGTTACATTCCCACTAGCAATGCAGGAGGATCTCAGTCTCTCCACATTCTTGTCAGCATTTATTGTCTTCTACAGCAATACTTTTTGACTTACCCTTGTAGTCAACTTAAGTTGGTGCCAGTTTCAACAAGGTTGAAATAAATGTAAGATGTTAAAGCAATTCTCATAATAACCACAAAGATTACTAAAAAATATACACAAAAGAAAAGGAAATAAAAATGTCTCACTATAAAAATACAACTAAAAACAAATAATGGCAAAATTGGTGGAAATGAGGGACCAAGAAGGTGTAAGACATATAAAAAACAAATATCAAGATGGCAGAAGTCCTTGCTTATAGACAATTACTTTACATTTAAATTAATTAAATGCTTCAGTCAAAAAGCAGAGAATGGCAAATAGAGCAAAACAAAAATATTACTCTTCTATATGCTGTCTTCAAGAAAGACATCTCAGACCCAAAGACAAAAATAGGTTGAAAGTGAAACAATGGAAAAAATACACCGTGGAAATTGTAATCAAAAGAGAGTTGGTGTGGCCTTACTGATATTAGTCAAAATAATAAACTTGAAATCCAGATCTGTTCTAAGAGACAAAAGAAGGGTATTATGTAATGTTTCTTCTTGAAAGCTTGTAAGCCAGTCACTTCTTACCTTTGTAGCTCCCTCCCCCCCCCCCCCCCCATTTTGGTAGCCAATGTACAAGTTGCCCATCCCTGTGTGGAGGGGGTGGAAATGATTCTTGCAGTAAGGATATGTTTCTTCTTTTGAGCTACTGCATCCATAGGTGTAGGTCAAGTTCATCAAATTGTATCAGATTATGCTTCTTTTTTCTCTTCTTTCTTCTTCTGGTTGAGCTCTGATCATCCAGTCATTGAAGTCAGGTCAAATGGGTATTATCTGCAAGTGTGGGTGTTCTTGTGCATATGCCCTCTCTTCTTATCTGAATCTGTACATTTTTATGGGAGCAGAAAGTCTCATCTATCTCCCTCAGAGTGGCTGGTACATTCTAACTGCTGACCTTGTAGTTAGTAGTTCAACTCGTAATCCACTACACTGTGGTGACCCTATATTGGGCTTCCAAGGAGCAGCTGGTGAGGTTAAATCACTGACTTTGTGGTTCAAACTGACCTTATGGTCCAGTGCTTTTCCTACAATGCCACACCAAGACTCCTGAGCTACTAGCTGACTCCTGCATTCTGTTGGGTCACCTGTTTTTTGGAATGGGAACAAATATGGATCTCTTCCAATCAAGTGGCTAGGTAGCTCTCTTTTAAATTTCTTGACATAGATGAGTGAGCACCTACAGTGCTTCATCTGTTTGTTGAAAGATTTCAATTTGTATCCCATCAATTACTGGATCCTTGTTCTTTGCCAGTGTCTACTAGCTACTAGCACTCCTATAAATAAACATATATATTATAAATAAACATACATATCATATACACTTAACATCAAAGTACAAAATAAGAAACAACCACTGACATTACTGACGGTAATAACAGACAATTTTACAACAACAGTTAGAGACTTCAATATACTATATAGCTTGTTCTTTTGAATGAAGTGTCATTTCCATTATTTTGTATGCCTTGTAATTTCATTTTGCTGTTGAAACCAGGACATTAGAATAGGTTAGCTTTTTCAATTCACTTATATACATGGTGATTTCACAACCATTATGGAGAGTTGTGATCTTAGATGTCACCATCTTTCCAGTCACCCATTTTTTATTCTATTTTTAAAAACTGAGCTATCACCTACATGCAGCTAAGCACACATATATGATAATAATTCAGTGAATTTTTATATATGCATATGCTTGTGAAACCATCACCTGGATCAAGATAGAAAATTCCTAGTATCCCGGAAACTCCTCTGGATACTTGCCACCCTGCCAGAGGTAACCATTATTTTGTCACCTTTCACCTTGGTTTTGGCCTGTTTTTGTCTTTACTTACATGAACCCACATAGTAATTTTGTGTCTAGCTAATTTGTACCAGCATTATATTGGTTGAGATGCATACACATTGCTGTAAGTTGTTGCTTACATCAGTAGTTTTTCATTGCTGTTTACTATTTCCTTTTATGAATGTATTGCAGTTTATTCATTCTCTGTATAGTTGATGGATTTGTTATTTCTAGTGGTGCAAATGGTTTGCAATTGGCTGCTAACCTAAAGGTTGGTGGTATGAATCCACCCAGTGTTACTTTATAATATTACATAAATCTTCTGTTAACACTACAGCTCTGTACCAGATTACGTTACTGTACCAAAAAGAAATGGTTGATGCTCAACCATTTCCAGAGGGAGCATATGATCAAGAGCCAATGATCCTGAGGAAAAAGTACAAGGTGCATTGAAGACATTGGCAAAGAACAAGGCACTGGGAATAGATGGAATACAAACTGAAATCTTTCAATAAACTGATGCAGCACTGGAGGCACTCACTCTTCTCAGCCAAGAAATCTGGAAGATGACTACCTGGCCACCTAACACAGATCTGTTTGTTCTTTTGGCAGCCCATGGTACTTTCAATATTCTCCTTTAACCCAAATGCATCAATTCTATGGTCTTCCATATTCACTGTCTGACTTTCATATGCATATGAGGTTATTGAAAATACCATGGCTTGGGTCAGGTGCACCTTAGTCCTCAAAATGACATCTTTGCTCTTCAACACTTAATTTTTTTTTTTATTATTTTAAATGAATGTTTTATTGTGAATTGTGTGATAGTTTACATGGGAGAACATTAGTTTTACATTCATTCTATCATACATCGTTTCATTGCCACGGTTACCATCCCATCCATGCATCCTCACCCTGCATACCTGCCCACCCCCCTTCAGTACTTTAAAGCGGTCTTGTACAGCAGTTTGTCTAATGCAATACGTCATTTAATTTCTTGACTGCTGCTTCCGTGAGTGTTGATGGTTGATCTGAGCAAAATGAAGTCTTTGACAATTTCAATCATTTCTCCATTTATATGGGTGTTGTTTATTGGTCCAATGGGGAGGCTTTTTGTCTTCTTTACATTGAGGCACAACCCATATCAAAAGCTGTGGTCTTTGATCTTCATCAGTATTTTAAGTCCTCTTCACTTTCAGCAAGCAAGGTTGTATCATCTGCATATTGAAGGTTGTTAATTAGTCTTCCTCCAACACTGATGTCAGGGTTTTCTTTATATTATCCAGCTTCTCGGATTATGTGCTCAACATAGATTGAATAAGTATGGTGAAAGAATACAACCCTGGTATACAACTTTCCTAATTTTAAACCATTCAGTGTTCCCTAGTTGTATTTGAACGACTGCCTCTTGGTCTATGTGTAGGTTCCTCGTGAGCACAATTATGTGTTCCAGAATACTCATTCTGCACAATGTTGTCCATAGCTTGTCATGACCCACACAATCAAAAGTCTTTGCATAGTTAATAAAAGCACAGACAAACATCTTTTTAGTATTCTCTGCTTTCAGCCACATATCTGACATCTGGAATGATATCCCTCATTCTATGTTCTCTTCTGAATCTGGCTTGAGCCTCTGGCAGTTCTCTGTCAATGTATGAAATACAAGTAAATAATATTGTCCGATGACTCCCTCATTCTGTTGGGTCACCTCTTGTTTGGAATGAGAACAAATATGGATCTCTTCCAATCAGTTGGGTAGGTAGCTCTCTTTTAAATTTCTTGGCATAGATGAGTGAGCACCTACAGTGCT
>NW_006408733.1:219962-301399 GCF_000296735.1 Chrysochloris asiatica
TCTCACCCAATATGGCGGCTCCAGGAGCAGCTGAGCATCTTGAATTAGAAAACAATGGATTTCTTGCTTCTGCTACAAATTCCCTTAGCTGTAAGCCTTCCAACTGCCATCTTGTTTGTTCTTTCCATCTTCTTTTGACGTTTTCTACATCATTCAATATTTTGCCCACAGAATCTTTCAATACTGCAAGTAGAAGCTTGAATTTTTTCTTCAGTTCCCTCAGCTTGAGAAGTGATGAGTGTTTCTTCTCTTTTGGTTTACTAACTCACAGTCTTTCACATTTTGTTATAATTTTGTTATTAGGAGCCCTGGTAGCATAGTGGATTATGAGTTGGGCTGCTAACCACAAGGTCAGCAGTGCAAATCTCTCAGTTGCTCCACGGAAAAAAGATAAGGCTATCCGCTCCTGTAAAGATTTACAACATCAGAAACCCTATAAGGCTGTCTATGATTCAGAAGTGACTCCATAGCACACAGGCAATACCACCACCAGCAATACACTTGATCCCATAAAAAATCTTATCTGTTGTAAGGGAATTCCCTAGGGGTGTGGCCTGCAGCAGCTTTTATTTTACAAAGATAAAACAAGAGAGATTGAACAGAGAAAAAGGGACCCATTGTCACCTTGGTATTGGAGTCCTGGTGTAGCACTGTAGGGCAACCATTGGACTGTTATCCTTAAAGTCAGTGGGTCAAGGCCACCAACTGCTCCTTGGAAACCCTATATAGGGCTGCTATGAGTCATAACTGACTCTATGGCACTTAACAACAACAAGGTAACTAAGACACACAGGATGTGAGCAACAACTAGACAGCAGTGGTTCCTGTGCTCATGTGAGCAAAATCACTGTGGCTATATGAAAACTGAAAGCCAGAAAACTCAGTTATGCCAAAAGAAAAACTTTAAAAAAAAAAAAAAATCTATGTATTTTCTATTTCTACTTGATTTGTTGTTGCTATTAAATGCCGTCAAGTTAATTCTGATGCATAGCAACCCTGTACAGGGTTTCCAAGGAGCAGCTGGTTGGTTCACAGTTCAGTGCTTATCACCACACCAGGAGTCCAGGAATTCAATCTAATAATTTACTGGCAAATTCTGTCAAACGCATGCCTGATTACTAAGTCATTTTCCTCATGTTATTGTTGTTGTTAGGTGCTGTCAAGTCAGTGTCGACTCATAGTTTATGTACAAAAGAATGAAATACTGCCAGGTCATGCACTAACCTCACAATCATTGCTATGCTTTAGCCCATTGCTCCTGCAACTGTGTCAACTCATCTCGTTGGAGGTCTTCCTCTTTTTTGTTGACCCTCCACTTTATCAAGCAAGATGTTCTTCTCCAGGCATTGGTCCCTCCTGATAAAAGTCAGAAGTATGAGAGACAAAGTCTGGCCTTCATGGATTTTAAGAAGCATTCTGAGTGTACCTCTTCCAATACAAATTTGTTTGTTCTTTTGGCAGTCTATGGTACTTTTAATATTCTCCTCTAACACCATAACTCAAATACATCAGTTCTTCTATGATCTTCTTTATTCATTGTCCAACTTTCACATGCATATGAGGTTATTGAAAATACCATGGCTTGGAACAGGTGCACCTAAGTCCTCAAGCTTGTATCTCAGCTCTTGAACACTTTATGCAGCAGATTTGTCTAACCTTTAGAGATCTAAAATGCTGCTTCTATGAGTGTAGATGGTTGATCCAATTAAAATGAAGTCTTTGACAACTTCAACCTTTTCTCCATTTATCTTGGCGTTATGTATCGGTCCAGTGGTGAGTATTTTTGTTTTCTTTACATTGAGGTGCAAGCCATACTGAAGGCTGTTGGCTTTGATCTTCATAAGTAAGTCCTCCTTGCTTTCACCAAGCAAAGTTGTATCATCTGCATATTGCAGGTTGTTAATGAGTCTTCCTCCAATCCTGCTGCCATATTTTCTTCATATAATCTGGCTTCTTGGATTATTTGCTTAGCATACAGATTGAGTAAGTATGATGAAAGAATACAATCTTGTTGTACACCTCTCCTAATTTTAAACCAGTCAGTATTCCTTTGTTCTGTTCTAAGAATTGCCCCTTGATCTATGTACAGGCTCCTCATAAGCACAATTAAGTGCTATCCAGTTGGTTCTGACTCTTAGTAACCCTGTATAGTTTCTGAGACTGTACATTTTTCAGTAGTAGAAAGTCTCATCTTTCTCTCGTAGAGCAGCTAGTGAGTTTGAACTGGTGACCTTGCTGTTAGAAGCCTGTGCTTATCCTACAGAGTAAAACTGTTCTATATGGTTTCTAAGATTGTAAATATTTATAGACAGCCTCATCTTTCTGTCACCAAGCAGCTGGTGGGTTTGAACTATCTACCTTTCAGTTAGTAGCCCAATGCTTAACACACTGTACTACCAGGGTTCTCTTAACCTGGTATAATTTCTATTTGATCAGTGCTATCCCTTCACATTATAGAAGATTCTTTAAAATTTATACATTTTTTTTTCAGCTCTCAGAGTCCCTTAAACTTATTTTGTTGTTGAGTGCCAAGTCGGTTCTGACCCATAGCGACTCAGAGGAGCAGCTGGTGAGCTTGAACCACCAACCTTGAGGTTCAAAACCAATTTGCAGTCTAGTGCGTTAACCACAGCGCCATACCAGGACTCCCTTAAGCTTTCCTAGGGGTCCTTATCTCTCCCTAACCCTGGGTTGAGAGGTGGAATTAAAGAGAAAGTCCCTTTGTAGTGACCCACTAATAACTAACTTCAACATCGTCTTCTCTGACTCAATTATTTCCCCACCCATAGCCTTTTGGAAATCTGACTCTCGAATCATCAGACCTTCTTTCTAACTATGCTGTTGCTGGTATTAAATTTAAGATGATTCCTTCAATCTCTTCAGCTATCAGTGCTCCAAAAAAGTTTTCTTTTTTATAATTTGATACTAAAAGCCAAATATATTCAGTTCTTTTCCTCATAGAAAATAACAATATACAGTATATTTGCATGCTTGCTATTTCTTTTCCAAATCAACACTTTGGGGAAACACTTGAGGAGCCACATGTTCTCCTCGGTGAGGCCCCTTGCATCTTATGTAGGGAAAAGATACATTATTGCTGACCTCTAGGCTAGCCATGCAGGGAATGTGCCAGAAGGAGAATGTGGTATCTATCGTTTCATCCATCATCAGTAAGCTTACGTTAGGTCCATACTAAGTTAACTTGTACCACCAGAAAGCTATTTGGATCTGCCAGTGGATGGAGAGGAAGGCAAGGGAGGAGAGGAAGATGAGAGACTCAATGTCCTGTGATGGAGTGTAGAGGCTTCTGGTTGGAAAAAACACAACTGACACGTTCTGATGAATGCTGGAAGAAAATAACCCTGAAATTGTCTGGCTTTGGATGACAATTACCCAGCAGAAAGCCTCCAAAAAATGCCCTAGTTACAAGGACCTTCTTCTTCATAAGCGAAACCACCTCCTCAGCTTTGCTCTTTGCTTCATTAGGTACTTGGTTACTCATGGATTTTTTGACTGTTTCTTGACTTTCTTCATATCTTTCTCTATTCACTGCCAGTCAACCTTGATCTAGCCAGTATGGCTACTGCTAACTTCCCAACCTTTTTGAAGACGAAGCTGGTGTACCATCCAGTGACATTTCAAATGAGCAGCTGGGTAGCCACATTATACTTTTCAGCAGAGGACCCAGAATCTTGCCCAAATCACTTGTGCCACTATGGCTGCTTCTTAGCAAATTCTGCAAGATGCAGGGACTCAGAGTTTTCCTCAACGTTTCCTTGACTGGATGCAACCAATTCAGCAAGCTTATCCCACAAGGATATCTGCGGAGGAGTTTCAATGCAGTGAGACCCACATTGTTTTCATTGTTTTAAAAAAGTTTTAAGTTTCAAGAGTTCATTTTGCAAAGATGCAACAATTTGACTTCCTGTTATTAGTATTGAGAACTCTCGTGTAAAATAATATTGTTAAGTGATGTTGAGTCAGTTCTGACTCATAGTGACCCTGTATAAGGTTTCTGAGGAGCAGCTAGTGAGTTTGAACCACTAACTTTGCAGTTAGCAATCCAGTGCTTATGCTACTGTGTCACACCGGGACTCTATGTGGAACAATAAGGTGGTCTGATTTTAGGTGAAAGGTTTGGAGTTTGACAAAAGGAGAGAAGGAGCAGATAAGTAGAGGAAGGTGAGGCTCGGAGAGATGAAATAAACTTGCCCAAGATTATAAAATAGAGATAGTTGGTCTGACTTCAGAGTCCCTTTGCTTGCAAATCTATCAAGAGAATAATACTTACAGACTTTATGCAGTAGCAATGTGTTACCAGGAGATCTTTGGCCATGAGACTGGATTTCTTCACAGCTTACATGCTATCTTATGGGCTGGAACACATATTTAGAGTTCAGAATCTATTCCATGGGTAGGTACCAGAGAAAGGGAGAATGAACTGAATTCTGGGCTACAAAGTCCCATTTTAGATGTACTGAAGGGTCTGGTCCTCTTAGGATTCCCTCTTGGAAGCCTTTCCAACAATGATTGACTCCATTTACAAATGGATATCATCTTGAAATGAAGTCACCAGTGACACAAAAACTTGAGTTGCCCATCTGATTCTGGGCCTAAGAATCACCCGAAGAACTTGTTTGAAAGACAGAAAACCATGCCCCAGAGTTTCACTCATTAGATCTAGATCAGATGTAGGAATCTGTATTTTTTTTTTTTTAACCTGGGCTAATTTATTATTTTTATAACTTCCCCCCACCCCCAGGAATATATAATACACTCATGTGGCTTAAAATCCAAAAGGTAAAGAAGGGTGCAAAGTGAAAAATCACCCTAATTTTTATGCCGTACTTAGTTCTCTTCTGAGGCAACTAATTTGTTATGTATCCTTCCTCAGATAATCTATGCATATATAAATAAATGAAATCTGCATCTTAAAAACAAGCATTTTTTTTAGTGATTCTAATACTCTAGGTATTAGGACATATTTGGAAAAAACATGCCTACTTAATGCCAGACTCTGCTGGGTCTTCAGGCTCTAAGTGTGACCTGGCATTGCCCACTTCTGATTAGGATCCTGTTAGTGCTTAGAAGGTACCACCTTGTATGCCACGGGCAAGGCAGCACAGGGGCTCCCTTGGGCCTTGCCTAGGATGCCTGAAGCTAAAGCTGCTGGGGGAAGGGTTGTGCCATGGAGAAAAAGTTTAGAGCTGTACGGCCTTTCATCTTCCTGTCATCAGCTGTGGCACCAGACAGACACTGGATACCACAGTTTGTAGACAAAGACCTGGTAATCCAAGGAGCTGCTTGGCTTCTCTGCCTGATCCCATCTCAGAGCAACTGTAGGCCTCTGGTTTCTTCAGGGGGCCCTGTGAGGAAGTCTTTGTCTCCCTAATGCCAGGAATACCATCACATGCCTGTTGGCCAGGTGAGCCAGATAGATTAGTCTCGTAGGGAGGGGACAGCAACTGCTTCCCAGGCAGCCCATTTGCACAGTCTCTGATTGGTCTAGGTGAAGGGGTTTGGGGTGGCTGGCAGACTTTTCTTTTACTTCAGAGTTGGTTTCATCCCATGAACCCTACACTTTCTGGTGGCACCTCGTACAACAGAGTTTGATCCCCTTTGGGTCCACGACAGCCTGGTTCACTACTGAATCCTCAGCAGTGTACCTCACACACATGAAGGTTCAAAACATGTTTACTGAGTGGATGAATATTCATTTCCAGATTTCCAGATAAAGAGGCTGCCTCACTAGACTTGGGGGTTCCCTACAATTTGGAAACACACACACACACACACACACACACACACACACACATCTTGTTTATCTTGTTTGTTTTTATTTTATGTTTCTAGGCTTTTCTTTTCAGGACTGGGGGCTTTAATTCGGCTTAAGACAGCCCTTGCCTGAAGGACCCTTCCAGGTCGCGAAGGTACCTAACTTGGTTCCTGGTTCCCGCTTTGTGGGGGGGAAAAAAAAAACCCGCGCTTTCGAGGGTGAGGGTAAGAATAAAGTTTCTTCTCCCCTCTCGCCCCGCCCAGCCGTTTCTGTCCTGCCTGGCCCGTCGGCGCTCTGGAGCCACCCCGTCGTCTGCTTCCGTCAGGCGATCTCGGCGACCAGCCCAGTCCGCTCTGTGACGCCATAGGCCCCGAGGTCCTCGGCGCCTTCGCCCGCCTCTATAAAGGCCGACGCCGCACCGCGCCGCGGTTGTGGTCTTGTTCTGTGCCTTGCTCGTTTGTATTTGCTGACGCTTCCCAGCTCTCGCCAGCCTTGGGTCCGCTGCCTCCTTGGGCTCGAACAACGTGAGTAGCCCAAAGAGCTACAGGGGACGCTGGCGCTGCAGGTTGTGTTCTGAGTGGCTGCACATTGCGGTTTAGGCCTGCCCGGGGCGGGATACGACTGGGCCTGGTTTTCCCTCCTGCGGAACCCGTCGCGAATTCTGTTCTGAGGTGCCGAGTGGGCTTCGTCCACCCACCCTGCGCCTTCACTCGGCAAGCTAGGCCGTGCGTCCTCACGTCGCCTCCTGAGCGCCCAGAAGGGAGGGAGCATTTGCGAGCCGAGCTCCGGGTTGGGCCTTCTCTGCACGGCCGAGCGCCTGCCGGCGGGGAGCCCGGCTGCAAGACCCTAAGCTACGGTCTGGGCTCTCCTTGGCGAAGAACTCGCAGGCCCTGTGGACCCAGGCGGGGTGGGGGTGTCGAGGCTTTGAATTGGAGGTCTTTAGCTGTTGGCGTGGGCTTGTGTCCACGTCTCTATCCGGAGGTGTGATGGTGGGGGCCCCTAGATTCTTGGCACCCATCCTCTCCCTTGTATCCGGCGTCACTGGCTACCGGTCTTGGCCAGTGTTAGCGTCGAGTCCCTTTCCGAGTATTTCTCCATTGTATTTCTCCGGCCTACAGTCGTTTAGACTGTACACAGAGCAGATACCTTCGTCATAGAGGTGTGTCTTCGGAACCCTAACTCTGTAAAAGTTAACCTGAGGGGTTTGCCTTTGGGCCACTTCATAATGGAAATTTCAGGTGTGGGATTTTGGACCCGTATTTTTCAGTAGAGCGTCACAATAGAATGTGTCTGTGTCGTAGAACAACGCAGACTCCTTCACTCTGTTGTCTAAACAGAGGTGTAAGAATTTCGGGTCACATATCGCATCGGGTTTAATTTTTTTTCTTTTATAATGTGAATGGACCCACTTCATGTCAGCCACAGAGAGGGACATCATTTTTCAGTTCAAGAGCTTGAAAGACTAAAGGGATGCTCTTGAAAGCATGCCAAGTCACAATTTCATCCAGTTGTTTCTGAAACATTTGCAGTAATTCCAGTAGTGTAACACTTAAAAGAAAGGGGGAAAAAAAGTCCTCTGAGTGTTAAATCTAGGATTACAAAGTGCATCATATTACGGATCAGCCGATTGCCCCTGCAATTTAATAAGATTTCAACTCCCTTAAGAGTAATCTAATACAGGAATTTCACTGTGACTAAGCAGATCTTGGTATTTATTGTGAGTTTATTTGAAAGAAATATGAAATGGCCATCTTGCTCAAAGGTAGTGTTATCAACTGGATCATCAGACTTTGTTCTTTTAATCGTCATTGCAGTACTGTGCTAAAAAAAGAACATAACAGGCTTTGCAAACTAAAATAGGGTTAAAAAATTTCTTTTACCTGGGTCCTTTTGTGGTTGCCTCGTTAGGGCAGGGGGCCTGGGGTTCCTTTGCTATCCAGTTGTTTCTGGCCTTGTTCTGGGCAGGTTACAAAAGTCCGACTTAAATATAACTCCCAGAAAACCTATTATATGAAAAATTTGAGGTTCATATAATGGTTAGTAATAAAAACGGGTTGTACTAGCTCCATGAAGTAAGCACTGGATTGTGAACCACAGGATTGATGGTTCGAGCTTACCAACCACTCTACAGGAGAAAGATGAGGCTTTCTGCACCCACAAAGTTTTTAAAGTCTCAGAAATCTTACACAGGGTTGCTATGAGTTGGCAGCGACTTGATGGCATACAACAACAATAACAAAAGCAGGTGCTACTTTGCAAAGAGCATTTAACATTATTATTACAACTGTATTACGGTAAAAGATGTTTTGGTGTGTCTGGAAGTGTTTACTGTTTTTATGTATAGAATGGTATACTATATACTAAGATAAACATTTGACTGACTTAAATACAAATTGTACCTGTTACAACTTAAAATTCAACTTAAGAAACAGGAGCAGAACTAGTTCTGGGGACTGCCAGAATTGGTAAGCACTGCAACATAAATGAAATCTGATTCTCTCTAACCATGGATGAGTGAGAGCAGGGTATTTTAGTGGCTGATTTAAAGGCATAGACTTTACCTTTTCTGCTTCACCTTACTGCTTGGCTGTTTGGGAGATGGGGACAGTTGTCTCAGAAAAGGTGAGTGTTTTAACTGATGTAAAAGGTGTTAAACTACCAGCTGCTCTGTGGGAGAAAGATGAGGCTTTCTGCTCCTGTAAAGATTTACAGCCTCAGAAACCCTGTATAGGGTCACTATGAGTCGGAACCAACTCCACGGCACATAACAACAACAAAGGGTGTTAAGTCTTTGAATATAGAATGGGTGCAATGAATGTTTCAAATGCCAAATTCACTGGAGAAGGATATCATGTTTGGTAAGGTGGAGGGTTAGAGAAAAAGAGAAAGACCCCCAACGAAATGGATTGGCCAAGTGGCAGCATCGATGGACTCAAGTGTGGCAACAATACTCAGGATGGACTAGGATCGGGCATTGTTTCGTTCTGTGGTGCAGAAGGTCGCTATGGGTCGGTACCGAATCAATGGCACCTAACAACAACAACATGGTTATATGAGCATTCACGCTTTTTAATATAATGCACCTGCAAGACTTCAGAGGCCCTTTAAATTAGCAAATAGTGCTATCACAAGATTATGAATACATCAGAAACATTGAAAAGCTATACAAGTGACTTCAAAAAGCTTGTGTATAAATGGAGTAAAAAGATAATGGAATTTTCCATGAATTTTTTTGAAGCCCCCTTCGTAGCTGACAAAAAAAAAAAAGGTCTTGAATTTGTTTGGCTTTTTAATTAATCGTTATAGCTAGGTATTTCAGGCAAGTGATACTTTAGAACTTCTGATTTTAAAGGTATTTTTCTTTTTGCCAGAACTCAAGTCCTTTGAAGTTAATTGCTTAGAATTTATAAAAGAGATGTTTTTTTTCCTAGTGACTCATAATTTGAGTTAATAAATACATTTTTGAAGCAAGTGATAGGTTGTTGTGGGAATTTTGGCAGATGATCTCAAACTTGGACGCTTGGACAGTCAGTAATGAAAGATAAAAAGGAGTCTGAAATTAAAGCTCTTTATTTGATTTAGTGTGGATTTAGTAGGATAATCATTGGACTGCTTAACTGCAAGGTTGGTGGTTAAAATCTACCAGCCACTCTTTCAAAACCCTATATGGGGTCGCTGTGAGCTAGAACCAACTTGACGGCACTTAACAGTGAGCTAGAACCAACTTGACGGCACTTAACACTCACTTTAGGAAATTGTACTGGCGTCTGCTTATTCTTAAATAACTTTAGTTTCTTATTGTATGATCCAGCATTGATCCAAACATAAATGAGTATACCAATTTACTCTTCAGGTCTGAGCTCACTGGTTAGGTCCTTCTGTAGACAATTACTGTCTTTATTACATCACTTTTGCTTTATTTTAGACTGATGTTAGATTTGCAGTTAGTGTAGTGGTTACGAGTCGGGCTGCCAACCTCAAGGTCAGCAGTTGAAACTACCAGCGGTTCCGCGGGAGAAAGATGAGGCGTTCTGCTCCCATAAAGATTTACAGCCTTGGAAACCCTGTGCAGGGTCACTATGAGTTGGAACCGATTCCGTGGTACTTAACAACAACTACACGTATGACCCTTAGCGAGATGGATTGGCAAAGTGGCAGTGTCAATGGGTTCAAGCGTGGCAATGCTAGGTTGGTCCAGGATCAGGCAGTGTTTCATTCTGCTATGTATAAGGTTGCTATGAATCGGTACCAACTTGATGGTACCTAACAACAACAACATATGTCAGGAAGAACCCGTAACGTATACAAAATGGCAGTCATTCTAACAGAACAAGGGGATATTGAATGGTTTAAAATCAGGAAAGGTGTGCACCACGGTTGTATTCTTTCACTGTATTTAATCAATCTGTATGTTGAGCACATAATCTGAGAAACTGGATTATATGAAGAACGTGGCATCAGGATTGACGGAAGACTCATTAACAATCTGTGGTATACAGATGACACAACCATGCTTGCTGAAGTGAAGAGGACAAAATACTTATTGATGAAGATCAAAGACGACAGCCTTCAGTATGCTTTGCACCTCAGTGTAACAAAAAACAATAATTCCTAAAACGGGACCAATAAATAATATCATGATAAATGGCGAAAAGATTGAAACTGTCAAAGACTTCATTTTACTTGGCTCCACAATCAACAGTCATAGAAGCAACAGTCAAGAAATCAAATGATATATTGTATTAGGCAAATCTCCTGCACAAGACCTCTTTAGAGCATGAAAGAGCTGAGATAACAGTTGAGGACTTAGGTGCACCTGATCTAAGCCATGGAATTTTCAGTAGCTTCATATGCATGTTAAATAAGGAAGACCTTGGAAGAATTGATGCATTTGAGTTATGGTGTTAGAGAAGAGTATTCAAAGTACCATGGACTGCTAGAAGAACAAAGAAATCTTTGTTGAAAGAGGTACAGCCAGAATGCTCCTTAGATAGGATAGTAAGACTTCATCTCTCATACTTTGGACATGTTATCAGGAGGGACCAGTACCTGGAGAAGGACGTCATGCTTGGTAAAGTGGAGGTCAGCGAAAAAGAGGAAGTCCCCCAACAAGATGGATTGGCACAGTGGCAGCAGCTCAAGTGTAACAATGATTATGAGGATGTGCAGGAAGGACCAAGTGGTGTTTTGTTCTTTTGTGCACTGTGAGTCAGAGCTGATTTGATGGCACTTAATAGCAACAGTTGTACAGGGTCGCTATGGGTCGGAGCCGACTCTACGGCACTTAACAACAACAACAATAGCAACAGTGTGGCAGTTGACTATTCAAATGGGAGTAATGGGTGTTCATTGAAAGACAAGCAGATGAAAAATAAGTTACTTTTCATGTTGTCGGCTGTTCTAGAGCCTTTTACTCAAGGTGACTGCCATGTACAACCCCCATGATCTGTTGTGGATTTTGATTGTGTGGATTGGGGGCTTTCAGTGGCTGATTGCCAGAAGTAAATTGCCAAGCCCTTCTTTCTAGTTTATGTTAATTTGAAAGTTTCACTGAAATATGTTCAACATCATAACGTGCAAGCCTCCACTGACAGATGGTAGATGCACATGGGGTACATTTTCCATCAGAAGTCTAGACTATAATTAGAAATAAATTGATACCAGTCGTGAGTTCAGTAGTGCAAACCTTAAAGGCTTCTGTTCCTGGAAATTATACTTTAGAATTACTTCTATAGAAATAACATATAGGTTTACCTGGTGATGGCCACTTTATTTTATAGGATTATATACTGCAGATTCTTAGGATCTTATAATTAATAAGTTAGAGGGCTTCTGACATTATAGTTGATGAAATGTCATATAGAACTTACTCACTAATACCTTTAAAATTTATCATAATACCTTTTTTAGATGCCTTCAATTAAGTTGCAGAGTTCTGATGGAGAGATATTTGAAGTTGATGTGGAAATTGCCAAACAATCTGTGACTATCAAGACCATGTTGGAAGGTAAGTTTATTAGAAAACCTGGGAGGAAGGAAAGGATGAAATGTGTAGCTTGAGACAACCTGTGAATATTGCGTGTCTACTAACAACCATCTATTAGAGCTACTCAAAGATAAGGAAGGGGTAAAGTTTACATTTTTTCTACAAGTACTAACTGCATTGCTCGGATTTAAATAGTTCACCTTTTCTGCATTGTCTTAATTAATGAGGGGTTTTGTTTACCATATTAAATGGTTAAGTCCTGAGGTTAATAACTTTTGACGTGCTTTCCAAACCTCAAAGACCTGTTTTTTTTCAAGTAATTTTAGATTCACAGTTTTTAATGACAAAAATTAAACTAGATTCACAAATTTAATGACAAAAATGAAAGTTTTTAGAAAATGGTTATGTTATATGGTAGCTAAATAGGGCACCGTGTTTCAACTGAGAAAGTATGCTGAGTATATGTTTCTGTGTGTCTATATTATGTCATTCCTCTGAAACTGCACACCAAAAAGATGAGGCAAGAGAGCAGATCCTGAAACATCTGAAACTTAATAGTTAATTTAGATCTCTGTGTATTACTGTGGTTTATGGACATTGGTATGCGAGACATGCAATTCAGTGTCTAGAACTGGAGAAAAAGTTAGTGGGGTTATATGTCACACATCAGGCATATGCTGGTGAAAAGAAGGCAAGTGAGGCATATCTTTTGTCCTTAAATTTGTAAATACCTTTGACATTTAGCATTTAAAATCTTCAAGGGCAAAAGCTACACATCACTTCTCCTTACATACCTATAAGCTGGGGATCTTCTCTACATAAAGTTAAATGGTGCTGTGGGATACATCTTGACTGATGCTCATTCTTCATGCCTGTGGAGAGTCGGTTCTGACTCACTACGACCCTGTATAGGGTTTTCAAGGAGTGGCTGGTAAATTTGAACTGCTGACCTTCTTAGCAGTCCAGTGCTTATCCTGCAGTGCTACATGAGGACTCCTTAGTGTGGTACTATTGTTGTTGTTGTTGTTAAGTGCCGTCAAGTCGATTCCAACCCATAGTGACCCTGTACAGGGTTTCCAAGGAGCAACTGGTGAGCTTGAACCACTGACCTTGGAGTTCAAATGACTTTGCAGTTTGATGCATTAACCCACAGTGCCACACCAGGACTCCTCAGTATGTTACTAGTGGGATGATGTTTCAAATCCAGGAAAATTAAGATGGCTTTGGAAGATCATTCAGAGATAGAGTAGATAGAGCATTGTTACTGATGTTAGGTGCCATTGTGTTGGTTCTGATCCATAGCAACCCTATATACAACAGAATGAAACACTGCCCATTTCAGCACCATGTTATGCTTGAGTTCATTGCTGCTGCTACTGTCTCAGTCTCTGTATTGCTGATCCTCCACTTTACCAAGCATGATGTCCTTCTCCAGGGACTGGTCCCGCCAGAAAACATGTGCAAAGTATGAGAGACTAAGTCTCACCATCCTATCCTGACTTCTAAGGAACATTCTTGTTGTACTTCTTCCAAGACAGATTAGTTTGTTCTTCTGGCAGTCCATGGTACTTTTAATATTCTTCTCCATACCATAATTCAGATGCATTCATTCTTATACAGTTTTCCTTAGAAGAATCGATGCATTTGAATTACATCAGTATATTTGTTGTTGTTGTTGTTAAGTACCGCCAAGTTGTTTCCGGCCCATAGTGACTCTGCATAGGGTTTCCAAGGAGCGGCTGGTGAGCTTGAACCACCAACCTTGCGATTCAAACTGACTTTGCAGTCTAGTGCATTAACCCGCAGTGCTATCAGTATATAGATAGAGCATAGTAGAGGGGAAAAGAATAATATATTTTTTTACCTGGAGTCTATTGGGACTGGGATGGGACTATGACACTGGAGTTGACAGAACAACAGAACAGATTTGAGAGGAATGGAGAAGAAAATGATTTTGAGCGTGAGCATGTTATGTTTGAGATTTTGTCAAAAAAGCTAGGTATAGTAATTTAGACAGATGGGTATCTGGATCTTGACTCCTGAGTTGTAGACTGCTAGAGTAAACTTACTTTGTGTGGCAGGTTATCACACAGAGCGTCAAAAGTAAGTGGGGTATGGATTATGCAAATATCAGTGGGATGGGGATTTAAGAAAGTAGGACTTCTAACATACTTAGGTGTGGTTGAATTGCAGTGGGTGTGTCTGTGGTATTCTAAGTATATGTTTTGTTTTCTGATAAATGCTGAACATACAATTCCTTTTGACAATGAGTACCAGTCATGTGGCTCTTAAGGAGTACTGTATCATGGTACTTTATAAATTTCTTCTGTTAAGTTGTAAACCCCTTGGTACATCCTACAGTCACTGTTCATCAAGTACTTATTGAATGAAAAACTATGGTATGGTCATTAATAAAGAGTGTGAAAGCAATTTAAGTATTCCTAAAGATGTAGAATCTGATAGCAAACTTGCTGCCAGAATACTTGCTTTGGCAATGTATTTCATCTTATTTAGCATTTGACACTGCTGCTTCAAAGAAGCATTTCCCAATGTAAGATCATGGGGCTCCTTGAAGGTTTTCCAAGCCAACTTTAATCACTGAACCAAATGGGCTGATAGCAACAGTTAAATTATTCTTTCTCTTTGAGGATCAGAGGTGAGTGTCTTTATCTTAAGTAAGGTGGCTTATATAGGATTCTAGCCTCTTGAGGACTGGAGTCTATTGAATTCGGCAACATAACTGCTCTCCTCATTTTGCATCTGCATTATCTCTGGTTTTGGGTTTTATGTGACTTAGAAAACAAAAATAAAACCCTTTAGACACAGGACAATCAGAAGAGAAAATCTTGGCCATGAGTTCATGTGGATTGGCTGATTTGTTCATGTCCCTGGTGTGGTGTCAGGATACAGGTATCTTTGAGAAGTCCTTGAAACTAAATAGTTTAAAGGAATGACTGTTACTACTTGTGCATTCATTCTGAAAACAGGAAAGCAATGCAGATCCTTAGTTTAAATGCTCAAATAATCCTTTACAACCATAAGGCCCTTGTTTCTTTTTTCTAAGTTTTTATTGTGAATTATGTGTTAGTTTACATAGGTGAACATTATCTTTACATTCATCCTATTGTACTTGGTTTCATTGCAATGATCACAGTCTCCTGCATGCATCATCAAACACCCAAAAGGTACACCCCACACACCTGTCCCCCTGCTTATTAAAAATAAGGTCCTTATTTTTAATGTGACTTAAGCCTCATTCCAAATAATATTTGTTTTGAAACAAGCTAGTCTTCTGTATTATGTTTCCTGTAATATCTTACTTCCCCATACACTAGTATTGCTCTCATAAGGATTTACAGCCATGGAAACCCTATACTGGGTTGCTATGAGTTGGAACTGATCCAATGGCACTTAACAACTCTGATTAAAATGTGTTGTATTGGCTCAGGAGAAACCTGTGATCCAAGTTGAGCTTGAAATAAGACATTGACCTTGCCATTTTATAGTTCTAGTCTAGGCTGAGATATGGGGTCAAGGACAGGCATTAGTGAGATAGAGGTGAGGAAAAATGTGTGGGTCCATCTGTATAGGATAATAAGGTGCCATTTCTTTTGAATTGACTCTCATTTTTATCCACTGAAACTGCTTGTCAAATTTGGTGACCGTCATGTTATCAAATGCATCGTCTGTCTTAGTTTATTACCTAGACCTATTGGACAGCATTTGACATTTAATCACTCTTTTCTTCACTTTTCAGGATATTTCCATTACTCTTACTTCACTCATAACCTCCATACTCATAACCACTCATAACGTCTTTCTCCTCATATTTAAAAGTTGCAGTTTCCCAGGGCTTGATACTTGGGCGGCCTCTTCTCTATCTATACTCATTCCTTTGGTCATGTCATCTAGCATTATTGTAGCATTGTAATCAATCTATATGCCAGTTCCCAACATATCTATAGTTCTAGTCTCATCTACCAGTTTCTAGACTTGAATATGTAACTGCCTGTTCTACTCTTAATAGAAGACATCTCAGACTTCTGAATCAGAGCTCCTCTTCCCACTTGAGACAAAACAGTTTACAGACAACCTTTCTCATGGCAACTCCATCCTCCTAGTTTCTCATGCCATAAACCTCAGCTATCCTAGACTTCTCTCATGTTCTATTCCCAACTACTAAAAATCCTGCTGGTTGTACCTTTAAAATGCATCTCCATAGCTGCCAGCTTTGTCCAAGCCACAATTTTATGCCTGGATTTTTATTAAACCTGTGATTGGTGTTCCTGTCCCCTTCCCCCAAATGTTTTTTTCCAAATATAGCAGCCAAAACTCAAAAGATTGTTTTAATATTGCTTGTTGTTGCTAAGTGCCGTTGAGTTGTTCTGACCCATAAAGACCCAGTATAGGGTTTCCGAGGAGTGGTTGGTGGGCTTGAACCGCCGACCTCATGGTTCAAACCGACTTTGCAGTCCAGCCCATTAATCCACAGTGCTACACTATCTTGTTGATGTTGTTAAGTGCCATCGAGTCAGTTCTGACCTATGGTTCTGACCCAGTATAGGGTTTCCGAGGAGTAGCTGGTGAGTTTCAACCACTGACCTTGCAGTTGAAACAACTTTGCAGTCCGGTGCATTAACCCACAGCGCCACACGAGGACACTTCATCTCTTGCTCTATACCCTAATAGCCCTGCTCTAGTAAAATAGATTTCTTAGTGTTTTTAGAATATGCTAGAGCTCTGGTAGCGTAGTAGTTACGAATTGGACTGTTAGGGTCAGCAATTTGAAACTATCAGCTGTTCCATGGGCTTCCTGTCCCATAAAGATAAGGCTTCCTGTCCCATAAAGATTTACAGCCTCAGAAACCATGTACAGGGTCGCTGTGAGTTCGAACGGACTCCACGGCTCATAACCACCACCAGATACTCCTTCCAGAAGACATTTGCTGTTCTCTGTGCTTAGATGTACTCATCTTCTTAAAGATATTAAATTTTACCTTTTCAGTGAGGCATGTAGAATAACCTTATCTAAAATTGAAACTGTTTCTTGTTCACCCAACTCTTCCTGTATTGATGACTGAACCTTCGTTTTCTGGTATAGCACCTAGCAAATATTAGGGACTCAAATGTTTAACACCACTGGCCATGTCTGCATCACTGAACTCTGCAGTGGGTAACCATTGATGCCTAATTTTGATACTTGCTAACTATTGAGTTACTTTCGTAGGTAGCTTTTCTTGATAGTCATGTAGAATCTGAACAGAATAATGTGGAGAATATTCAGAATCTAAGTAACATGGATCTTAAGTTTTTTTCTTTGGGGTTTACTGAGTGAGCACTTTACAAATGTGAAAGTTAGATCATCTTATAGGAAGACCTATAAGATTCAGCGTTGTAGGTAATGAACACGCACATGATGAAGAACACGAAAAGCGTATACATTGAAAATAAATCTCTCAATCCAGGTTCTCCTGTACTTTTAGAGAATTGTTAGTTTCTTATGTATCCTACTGGAGGTATTTTCAGTATACAAGCATATTTCCATTTGTATTCAGTAACGTTTATCGTTTATGTGTGGTGCTGTGGGTTGATGTACTGGACTACAAGGTCAGTTTTAGCCATAAGGTTGGCAGTTCAGGCTCACCAGTTGCCCCTTAGAAACTCTATACAGAGTTGCTATGAGTTGAAACTGACTCCACGACACTTAACAACAACAACCTAGTTAAAAAAAAAAAATTAATCTTAAAGTTAATATTGGTATTTATGGAGCCACTTGCCTTGTTTTTGTCAGTGGCTGCATGATCTGTTGCATATGTGTGTATATACATACATACGTGCACATCTTAATAGCTTCAGATAGGAATAGATTGAGAGTCTATTGCAATTCTTTTTATTGTTTTGTTTTTCTAAATATTTGGTATAAAGAAGTAAGATTACAGAGGGCTTCAATATTTTCACAAAGGGCTGCTCAGTCATCTCAGCCCAACTTATTAAATCACTTTTCCTCCAAATTCAGAACTTCCTCTATATAATTATATATTTGTCTACTCATGCAATTTTAACTATAGTTTCAGGTTGTTTGTGTGGACTCATTGTTAGGAATCACTGATTAAAAAAAAAACAACAATTTTTTTATGGAAACGATAGCCCTGGTAGCACAGTGGGTTAAGTGTTGGAAGACAAACCACAAGGTTGGCAGGTCAAACCAGCCAGCTGCTCTATGGGAGAAAGGTGACGTTGTCTGCTTCTGTAAGTTTTACAATGTCAGAAACCTAAGGAGCAGTTATACAATGTCCTGTACAGTCGCTATAAGTTGAAATCTACTCAATGGCAATGAGTTTATTCTTAGTAAAGTATATATTACTTTTATAGGTATCATGTCTTAAACATTGTTTGAAATGACTTGGTTGGTGTGAATATCATATTGGTGAGTCTTGGTTTTTTCAGATTTGGGAATGGATGATGAAGGAGATGATGACCCAGTTCCTCTACCAAATGTTAATGCAGCAATATTAAAAAAGGTAAGGTCTTAATTCTTTGAGTGGCCACTTGGATTTCTTAGCAAACGTAGCTTTTTAAGCTTTTATACACTTCCATTGTCCCTTTGCGTAGATGATTTGTTCTAAGTTAGTATGTGATACTTTTAACCCTGATGAAATAGAAATAATTGTTGTTGTTGTTAAGTGCCATGAGTCGGTACTGACTCATGGCAACCATACGCACAGAACAAAACACTGCCTGATCCTGGGCCAACCTCACAGTCGTTGCCATGCTTCAGCCCGTTGATGCTACCACTTTGCCAATCCATCTCGCTGGGGGTTTTCCTCATTTTCTCTGACCCTCCACCCTACCAAACATGATATCCTTCTCCAGTGACTGGTCCCTCTTGACAATATGTCCGAAGCGTGAGAGATGAAGTTTGGCCATCCTGGCCTCCAAGGAGCACTCTGGTGCACTTCTTCCAACACAGATCTGTTGATCTGTTGTAGAACGAATTAGTTGACTGTTTTAGAGTAAAAAACTGCTGAAAGTGACTCAGCATATTTGAACTTTCGGTATAGTATTTGGATCTATACTATCCACATTGATTAATTAATGCACATAAATTCCACAGTCTAATGTAGAACTTGAAATCACTCTAAACTTGAAAATTCTTATGTACTTGAATGGTACTTGGATGTTTTAGGACCCTGGTAGTGTAGTGGTTTAGTGCTCAGCTGCTAACTAAAATGTCTGAGATTCAACTATCAGATCTCCATGGGAGATAGATGTGACAGTCTACTTCCATAGAGATTTAAAGCCTATGGGACAGTTCTACTTTGTCTTATAGGGTCACTGACTCGGAATTGACTTGAAGAAAGTGGGATTTAGGATGTTCTTAAATAATATAACTTTGTTGTTGCTAAGTGCCATCGAATCAGTTCTGACTCATCGCAACCCTGTATAGAGTTTCTAAGGAGTGGCTGGCGGGTTCAAACTGCCAACCTTGTGGTTAGCAGTCCAGTGCTTACCCTGCAGCGCCACACCAGGAGTCCAACTGTAATAAACAGAAAAACCTTCTATCTGCTCCCTTGCCATAGCTAACCCTTGTCGTTGTCACTGATTGGGTGTCTTTTTGTTTTTACATATGGGATGTTATTGTAACTTAGTCTCGAAAACAGTATGTTTTGGTGATCTTTTTTATGTCAGCATCCATAGATTTACCTCATTGTCTTTAACTGTTTATTTATTTTTTCTTTTTTACAAAAAAAGTTAATTTTTCGTTGTGAATTGGGTGACAGTTGATATAGAGCAAATGAGTTTTTCATTCAGCAATTTGTTTCTTGTCATTGATTGCCATCCCTATAATGAACATCATTTACCCCACTTCCTCCCTCAATTTTCCATTTCTATTCCTCTTCCCTAACTCTTCTGAACACTGCCTTGAGTAAATGTTGTCCTTTTGATCTCAACTGGTGTTTATTCTGAGGTGTACATACCTCACTCATGTTATTGTTCCCCTTATAGACCTGTGTATTGTTTGGCTGAAAATTGAGCCATGGAGGTGAGTTCATTTCCAGACCTGAAACTAAAGACAATACTCGCAGGATTATACTTGTTTCTGTCCAACCCTGAAGGTCTAGTCTTTTCTTGTGATTTTGTGTTTTGTTCCACATTTTTCTCTCACTCTAACGAGGGCCTTCTAATGTGATTCCTTTCAGAGCAGTTGATAGTGGTAGCCAGCACCACCTAATTCTTAATGGTCTGAGGGTTGTGGAGGATGTTCACATGGTTCATTAGTCCATTGGACTAATTGTTGCCATGTTTTCTTTGATTTTCTTCTCAAAATAGCTCTTTGGATGGTTACTCATGAGCTTTTAAGACTTCACTTGCTACTCACCAAAATAGGATGTAGAACATTGTCTTTGTAGAACTGCTTTATACCAATTGACCTTGTTGTCATTCTCTTTAACTCTTCATGTGTCCTACTGTATTATAGAACTATAAAGCTATCACTGTATGATAGATTTACCAGTCTTCATCAATGAACGTATGGATTGCATATATTTTTTTTATGCAAACACTACTATGAGGGTCTCAAAAAAGTATTGCTACAAAATCATAGAAACGTTTATTAGACAAAAAAAATCAAAATGTGAAACTGCTGTTTCTCAACATATATTCCATCTAAATCTGTACACTTCTGAACGCAGTGTTTTCATCTCTTAACCTTTCCGTAAAGAATTCTTTGCTCTTTGATTTATACCATGTCAAAGTGGCAGTTTTGGTTTCCTCAAGGGACTCAAAATTATATTCCTTTGGAATGCCCTTTGAGTTTTAGAAACAAAAAAGAAGTCTAAAGGGGCAAGATCAGATCAGTGCTGTAGGGTAGATAGGATAAGGTCTCCCATCCAAAATTCTTGTCGGATAGCCCTCGCTACCCTTGAAGAATGAGCAGGTGCATTATCTGATGGGGAAAATTCCCTGGTACAAAACTTACTTGGCGTTTTTCTCACCACTACAGTTGTCAATTTTCTTAAAACTTCTTTTAATAAGCACCCATGATCATCTTGTGTCCTCGGAGATTACCACTTTGGGATCCAAAAAACAATTGTCATTACCTTCCAAGCTGATCTTTCTGCCTTAAATTTTAACTGGTCTAGCAGATCCCCTTGGAAGCCAATGTTGATTGGACCTTTGTTTTGAAGGTACCCTAATGAGACTAAGACAAGTGTATTACTAAAAGTACTTGGCTACAGCCAGCCATTGATCCAGAGACAAGTTTGAATACAATTTATTTGGAATAAACCCAGGCATGTATGAACTAGAACCCTAGTAGCAATACTATTTGACTTACCCTGGATGTAGAGAATGTATGGGTCAGAGGATGGTTTTTATATACACTTTGATAGATAACGACCTTGTTGTTGCTAATTGTCCTGGAGTTGGTTTTGACTCATAGTGACCCTGTATAGCTTTTCCAAGGAGCAGCTGGTGAGTTTGAACTGCCGACCCTGTGGTTCAAACTGACCCTTGTGGTCCAGTGCTTTATCCCATAGCGCCATACCAGGACTCCATCTCTCTAAAAAGGTACTACCTCTCAGCATTGTGAAATGGAATCATGAACACTTACATTTATGTTTTCATAATGGCGAAAGTCGTCAGGAGTCCTGGTGTGGTACTGTGGGTTAATGCACCAGACTGCAAAGCAGTTTGAACTTCATGGTTGGTGGTTCAAGCTCACTAGCTGCTCTTCGAACACCCTATACAGGGTTGCTATGGGTTGGAACCAACTCAACGGCAGTCAAGAAGAGATGTGTATGTTCCCATTTCTATCTCTACCCACTCTGATCACCCCCTTCTGATAAATAAGGGAAACTAATAAAGTAAGTTCCTCTCATTCTTAAAGTAGCAAATTACACACACTTTTACAGGTACTTTTCTGTTTCTCATTTAATAATATCCTAGTGATCTTAGCTGTCCAAATATATATATTTTTTTACTCTTCAACATATCATTTATAATGTACAATCTACAAACAAAAATTATTAGGGTTGTCAATAAACAAAGAATAATCACAAGGTTAAGAGGAATGGCAGTCAAAACAAAAGAATCTGAGATGAGCCAGATGTTAAAAATAATAGGTAAAGTAGATTTCAGAGCAAGAAAAATTATTAGGGATAAAGAGGGATGTTGTATAATGATAAAGGGATCAATTCCCAAGAAAATACAACAGCCCTGGATATGATTGTGCCTAAAAATTGAGCATCAAAATGAATGAGGCATCCAATTCTTTTTTTAACACTGGTGGGTGATGGTGTTTGTATGTTGTGAGTAGGTTCTGACTCAGAACAACCCTATATAGGGTTTCTGAGGCTATAAATCTTTACTGGAGCAGAAAGCCTCATCTTTGTCCCATGGAGCTCTGATTGGTAGACTCAGACTGCTGTCCTTGGGGTTAGCAGTCTAACTCCTAATCCACCATGCTACCGTAATTCCTTTCTTTTCACACTACATAGTACAACTGTAACTTTGTACATGCAGGCTTTCCCTGTTATCCTAAAGTAGAATGTTCTATGAAACCTTTCATAAGCCTAAATGATGTAACGCAAAGAAGCAATGACAGTTTATATGTGAATTTTTTTTTTTAATCATTTCCAGACCCCACAAATAGCCTACCAAATCATATCAAATAATGCATAAAATCTGAAGTAACACTAATAAACAGTAAAACCCAGAATTATATGATAAATACACATGCTATAAAAGTAGAAATATAACACGGGTACAGTAGTTCCCAGTGAAGGAGCTTGGCAAAGCCCACTTTGATGCTCGACGATTGCACTGCTTCCTTAATGGCGTGCTACAAAACAAAAGCTGAATGCTAGTTTAACTTTGTGCTGTTTTTAGTAAGAGTGATACCCTTTTCTAATTTCTTTTGGTTAGTGAAAATCAGAACTAACAGTGAAAGCGAAGTGACATAAAGCAAACTTTTGAAACAAAACGGAATACTTGCTTATTGTAGTTCATTTGACTAGGCCCTTTGTATATTTGTGTTGTCTAGTCTTTTGCATTAGCACATTTAGATTACTGAGATACAACATTGTGTGCTATCATTGTTTGTCTGTGTACTGAATGGGTATACTCCAAAGTGAGCTTCAGTACACAGGTGTGTTTTTTTTGTTTTGGTGGTTAGATTAATCTGTTACTGTATGTTAAGCATTCTTCTGTTACTGTATGTTACATTGAGTGGAGTACACATGGCTTCTTTACCCAAGGCAGATATATGTATTAGATACTCCAAGAAATAGCAGTCTCTTTCCACATTGGGAAGCTAACTTACTTTCAACTTACAAAATGGACCCAGTTGGGCCCTTCCATGGAATCTCCAACAGTCACTGACAATATGCAATTTCATCTTATGCTTTCTCTTGAGAATTTGACCTCTGCATGAAATACCAGCTGAATTGCCTATTGTTCCATACTCTGTAACACTGGCTATTACTTTAAAAGAAAATCTTTTTCAAAAAAAAATTTCCCTAGAAAGCTACTAAGCATTGGACTGCCAACCAAAAGGTTGGGAGAAAGATGAAGCTATCTGCTCCCAAAAAGATTAACAGTTTTGGAAACTCTATGTAGGATTGCTATGAGTTGGAACCAACTCCATGGCAATGGGTTTGGTTTGGTTTTTGGTTTAGACTGGGTAATTCTATAAGCCTGCATGTTTTCCCAATTGTTAATGGGTACTTCTATTTTCTGCATAGTCTGTTTTCCCTTGTTGCTATTTCTGTTAGGCTTTTAGTAGGAATTCCTATATATAGATTTTTCTATATGCTTGTTTTAGGTCAGTTCAGAAGCTTTAAATTTTATCTAGGTGTAGCCATTAATATGTTCTTTTTTGTACTAATGTAAAAAGCTTCTAAAAGGACTGTGTTTTTTTTTAATGCTAGACACTTTCTAGGTAATGGAAGTTGCAACAGGGAACAGAGCCCTTAGAGTGTGTACATTCTAAAGGGTTAAAGAAACAGACAACATTAGAAATTTGTTAAAAGGACAAGCTGTGGAGACTAAAGAAGGGAAGTGGGGATATGGGAGGATGGTGCTGGAGAATCCACTATTTCAGAAATAAAAATGACTTGGAAATGCCTTTATGGAAGAAGGTGATCTTTGAACAAGGTATGAATATGTACAGGAAGAGAATTCTGGTCAAAGGGAACAAATGAAGTGGCCCTGAGAGTAGCATTCGCTGGTATGTGTTAGGAAAGTCAAGGAGACGAATAGAGTAGTTCGAGCATAGTGAACAAGCAAGGGGGTAGTAGATGATGTCAAAGTTAATGGACTGAGTGATGTGGGATTACTTCTGAGAATGAAAACATAGTTATAACTTATCTGCATTATTGGCGTCGTGGACTGGTACTGTTGTAGGGTAAGCACTGGACTACTAACCAAAAGGCCAGTGATTCCATACCCACCAGCCATACCCACCAGTACAAGGTCACTGTAAGTCAGGACTAACTTGACAACCATAACAACAACCTTTGCTTTATTATTTAGAAATATTTAAGTTGTTAAGTGTCATGCTGAGTATTTAATATCACAGGCCCCCAAAACTATGAATATATACAGTAAAATCTTCTGACCATTGTTGTTGTTATTGTTAGATGCTTCTGAGTAATTAACAATAATAAATTTTATGTATACAGAAAACTGGAAGAATATGGCAAACACCCACCTAGAGTCTACAACTTACCATACTCAAGATTGATTTTATTTTTTATCCTTGTTGATATGTTGTTGTTAAGTGCTGCAGAGCTTGTTCCAACTCATAGCAACCCTGTATAAGGTTTCCAAGGAGCAGCTGGTGAGTGAACCTCCGACCTTGAGGTTCACAGTCCAGTGCCGATCCTACAATGTCACACCAGGAGTCCATCTTGCTAATTAATCACACTAGTTAATTATCTTGCTGAAATTTTAATAACATATTCTTTCCCACATTTGTTCTTTGCCTGCTTTGTTTTTAGTACTCTTTTGCTCTTGTCTGGGGATATTTGGAAATGATTGGTTATAATGTATGCACATATCTAATCGAAGAGTTCCTGTTTCCTTTACACTACTGCCAACAATTAATATCTTCAAATCTTTGGGGTTTCTTCAACACTCTACAGCAGTATATCAAATTTTGCAACTCTCATTTCCTCATGTTTGAGAATACAGATTTCTTTTGTGAAGTACCTGTTCATATCTTTAGTCTATTTCTTTTTAGTGATTTTTAAGATATATTCTGTACACTAATCCTGGTGTGACGCCGTAGAATAAGCACTGGACCTTAAGGTTAGTGGTCCAAACTTCCTAGCTGCTACTCAGAAACCCTATACAGGGACCTTGTGAGTTGGAACCGACTAAAAGATACTTAACAACAACAGACTAATCCATTGTCACTTGTGCACGTTGCAGTTATTTTACAGTCAGTGTCCAGTATGACTATTGGTTTTTACTTTTTAATGTGATCTAGTATTGTGATGTGTCTGCATGGTTTTTAGAGTGCGTCTGGTATTGTTATCTGTCTGCTTTCATCCAAATATCATCCACCCTCTAGGATTATAAAGATTTGTTTAATTTCGTTTTTGCTTTTCATGCTTGACTACTGAGTAACTTATTGTCCAAGGAAACCTCTAGCCAGTTCTTACGTAATGTAGGAATAACTTGAACCAGCAGTGGAATGAATGTGCTTTGTGATGAGGAATGCCAGAGAGGAATGAATTTCTGTTGTTGTAGGTCATTCAGTGGTGCACCCATCACAAGGATGACCCTCCTCCTCCTGAGGATGATGAAAACAAAGAAAAGAGAACAGACGACATCCCTGTTTGGGACCAAGAATTCCTGAAAGTTGACCAGGGAACACTTTTTGAACTTATTCTGGTATGTTTTAGATGTATGTTATATCTCTATCCCAGAACCTTTAACCCTTCTTAATAGAGTTAAATTTGTTATATTCATTTGATCATGAATTGTAACACTCATTTAACTCAAATGTAATGCAGTGTTTTAATACACATATCAGTAATTCTGTAAGTATAAATACCTAAACACACCCAATACGAGGAAGATTGTCAAATAAGATAAAAAATAAAAAAATAAATAAAGATGGAAAAGGTGTACTGTGCTAACACTAAGGGGGCCATGTTGGTGCAATGTTTCACCCTTGACTGCTAATGTAAAGTCAGCTGTTCACACCCCTCCAGCAGCTCCATAGGAGAAAAGATCTGGTGATTTCCTCCCTTAAGGATTACAGTTCAGGAAACCTTATAGGGCAGTTCTGTTCTACTCTTTGTTATAGAATGGCTATGAGTTGGAATTGAATCCATGGCACACAATGACAGTAACATGCTAGCACTAATCAAAATAAAGCTGGAGAAGCTGTAGAATGTTGCCAGGGATACAAGATCACTTAGATAATGTTAGAGGGAGCAGTTCATTAAGAGGATGTAACAATCTTAAACATTTGTCTGCTTGTAAACAAAACTTTCAAAAAGTTAAAACAGAAACCAGTAGAACTCAAAGAAGAAATAGAGTCACAGTCATAAAGATTTTAACATTTCTCTCAGTAGTTGGTATCATAGAAAATCAATAAGGATATAAAAGACTTGGGTAATACTATTGACCAACTTGTCTTAATTGACGTTTACAGAATACTAAGACTAATGACAGTAGAATACATGTTCTTTTCAAGTATATATAATGAACCAACACAGAGCATGTTCTAAGTCATGAAGTGTCTCACATTTCAAAGTGTATTCTTTGACCACAATGGAATTACATTAGAAATTTATAACATAAAAATATTTGGAAAATCTTCAAATATTTGAAAACTGAAAACACATTTGTAAGTAACACACAAAAGGGAGGCTTAAGTGAAATAAAAACACCTCAACATCTGTGTGATGCAGCTAAAACAGCACTTAATAAAAATTAGATATTGAAAACAAACACCTATATTAAAGAACGATCTGAAATCAGTAGTCTAACGTTCAACTTTAAGAAACTACTAAAAGATCAAATTGAAATAAAGGACAGAAATTAATAAAATAGAAAACAGGAAAATGAGAAAATTAATGAAACCAAAGAGCTGGTTCTTTAAGAAGAGCAATAAAATGCTTTAGCTACTTATATTTGAACTCTTTAAGTATGGATAAATATTTTTGCCTAGATTCGCATGTGCTTGTTTCCCTTGTCCCCCCAAATTTGGGTTACATGGTTTCCTTAAGGTAGCACAAGGACTCAGGATTTTAAGGATGTAATAAAGAACAGCATGGACAAAACTGCCTTTCACAGCACAGCTTATATCTTACATATTCCCCCTTAAATTTCTTAAAATTAACTAGCATTCCCCCTTAAATTTCTTAAAATTAACCAGTCACTACTTGGAAAACGTCCAAAGGGTCGCTGTGAGTCAGAACTGACTCAGTGGCACTTGACAACAACAAATTTGGATTTAGTTTAAAACATCAAGTATACTTGAATTAAAACAACGTATCACTTTACAGGCTGCAAACTACTTAGATATCAAAGGTTTGCTTGATGTGACTTGCAAGACTGTTGCCAATATGATCAAGGGGAAAACTCCTGAAGAGATTCGTAAGACCTTCAATATCAAAAACGACTTTACTGAAGAGGAGGAAGCCCAGGTAAGTGCTCACAGCTTATCCTTGGTCGAATGTTTTTACAACCCACCAACTATATGAGATCAAAAGGCAGCATTTCCAGGGATAAAGTTTAGGAGGTAGGAGGGGAAGAGATAAAAGAGAAGAATGGAGGGAAATGGTAAACACAGAGAGGAAGTAAGAAGAGTACTAATTGCTGAAGATCTGGGGGGACGGGGGGAAGGATTGCATGGAGGGGATTGTAACCATGGCAATGAGATGATATACGATAGAATGAATGTAAAACCAATGTTCTCCCATGTAAACTATCACATAATTCACAATAAAACATTAAAAAAGAAAAAGGAAAAAAAGACTTCACAAAAGAATAATAATAATAATAATAAAAAGAGTACTATTTACATCATGGGAATTACAGTCAATGTCACAAATCAAAATATGTATGAACTGTGAATGGAAAACCAGTTTGCTCTGTAAACTTCTACTCAAACCACAACAAAAAGCTTTAAAAATTTGTAGGTATGTTAGGGGAAAAAGGAATTACAACCCATTTTATGTGCCAGCAGAAAAAGAATTATCAGCCAAAGAACTGTTTTAAGTCACTTAAGCAGTTACAAGTTTTGGCCATATCTGATACAGACTTGATTTCAGTAAATTAAGCCCTATGGATAGGTCTGTGCTAGGACATCTCATAACAACGTAATGAATGGATAGAACAGAATGATTTTGTTGACATAACCACAAATTAAAGTTATGTGACTAGGCTGTTTGAATTTGCTCTTTCAGCTTTGGTTGACTAAAGCTGTAATTGCCTGTTGCTTTTGCATTTTTGATTATTTCAATAGGGCCGAATAAAAACCTGAGGAGGCTAAGAAAGGGAACCAGAAAGTGTGCTCTTAGTCTGGTGTTTATCCAGTTTTTCACTTGTACCTTTCTGATCTGACTGTTAATGAATCATTAGTTCTTAGGAAAAGACTACTCAAGTTAAGGCACTTCCTTATATTTCTCTCTTCCAGGTACGCAAAGAGAACCAGTGGTGTGAAGAGAAGTAAAATGTTGTGCCTGACACTGTAACACTGTAAGGATTATTCCAAATACTAGTTGCACTGCTCTGTTTATAATTGTTAATATTAGACAAACAGGAGACAAATGCAGCAGCAAATCAATTGTATTGGCAGAATATTGTCTTCATTGCATGTGTAGTACAGATTGTAGAACCTAGAGCTGAGTTTCTCCTAGTGTGATCAAAAGTTGTTTGTTTTTTCTTTGCTCTGAATAAAACTGAACTGTGGGTTCTCTGTAGAAAGTGGTATTTTGGGCTTTCCCTCTTTTTGTAAAGTGATTTCTGCCTAGTTTACTGTCTAGTTAGCTTTAGTGTATTGACCTTTTAAAAGTTGGCATTGTAAATAAAACAACTTGCAAAAGTGTGCAGAAATAGACTTAATGAAGTATTATCTTTATTCATATTTTGGAAACCAGAAAAGGGCTATTTGAGGTAACCGATCTGAGTGGGGTTATTAGGATTGTCTGCCTGATATGTAGAGTCAAGGAGTTACCACTGGTATGGGTTAACCTGTGTGTAGCAAGACTACTTTAATGCAATCTGAGGACTGTGTATTTTTAATCCTCTTAGCTAGAGATTCAGTTAACTACCCAGTTTGCGCTTTTTGGGGGAGAAATGTAACTAGGTAGTTTGTTAGCTTTTCATTTAAAAAAGACACTCATGTAGTATGTCATCTTTTTATAATGAGTGTTCCCATATGGGGGGAAACTGTTCACACTATTTGCATGTTAAAATTAATTTAACCTTTAACATTAAAATGTGTGGCAAAACCCAGACAGCATCCATCATGAATGCAAGGTACTTTCAATAAAATGAAAGTTACATAGTAGGTAGTAAATTGTTTGATTTTATGGCCTTAAATGTGTCTGTTCACTTAATAATACTGTTGTTGTTAGGTGCCATTGAGTCGGTGCCAACTCATAGTGACCCTATGTACAACAGAACGAAACACTGTCTGGTCCTGGGCCACCCTCACAACTGTTGTCACACTTGAGCCCATTGATGCTGTCACTTTGCCAGTCCATCTTGCTAGAGGTCTTCCTCTTTTTCTCTGACCCTCCACCTTACCAAACATGAGAATCCTTCTCTAGCGACTGGTCTCTCCTGACAGTATGTCCAAAGTATGAGAGACAAAGTTTGGCCATCCTGGCCTCCAAGGAGCACTTTGGCTGCACTTCTTCCAACACAAATCTGTTGGTTCTTTTAGCAGCCCATGGCACTTTCAATATTCTCCTCCAACACCATAACTCAAAAGCATCAATTCTTCTATGGTCTTCTTTATTCGCTGTTCACCTTTCGCATGCATATGAGGTTATTGAAAATACCATATTGCATGGGTTAAATTTGTGTGATTTTAGAAACTGTTTTTAGGCACTTCATGACCTAATTCACTGGAGGCTGCTGGCGTTAACAGTAGGGTACTACTGGATTGCTCTGTCATAGTTGTCATCTAAATGATTAGCTGGTGTACGTATACAGGCACACACAACTGTGCTGCCATTGTTTCCTGCTCCACCCTACAGTAGAAGGATGTTTTCTTGTTGGCTTGCCTTGGCTCAGAATTGTTTTCTTTTTCTTCCTTTCTCGTTACCAGCATCTGTATTCACATGTAATCTTCCTGCGTTTTCATCACGTTTAGACTGAGCTGTTTTGGCTCAGATTATAAATGACAGTAGTTTGCCTTTACTTAACCACTTACTTGTTCAAAATTAACATTTTAAATGAAATCTCATATGCCATCTCACGGAAGGGTGGTGGTGGCTCCATACAATAAGAATTGGACTGAGAACCACAAGGTCCGCAGTTCGAGCCTGCCACCTGCTCTGTGGAAGAAAGATGAGGATTTTTGCTCCCACAGAGATTTCAAGCTTTAGAAACCCTATACATTGTTACAGTGAGTCAGAACTTGACTCCATGGTACTTAACAATAATAAGTGCTTCTCACATTCATTTCCATTTGTTGTCTATACCAGGGGTCAGCAAACTATAATCCATGAGTCAAATCTGGCTGACAGCATGTTTTTGTAGCCTTTGAGTTAAAAATACTTTTTACCTTTTTTTTTAAAGGGTTTAAAAAATAATAAAATCTAATACATACAAGAATGCTAGCTCCAGAGACTGTATTTGGCAAAAAGCCTAAAATATATACTCCTGTGGTCACTTGTTCTAATCTGTATCCCCTTTATTCTTAAGTAAGTTTGCTTTACACTCATACTGGTTTTAATGGAGAAGGTGGCTAGAGTCCAGCTGTGTGTAGCTAAGTGTGTCTCATCTGTCTCCTGGAAAAAGTATGAAACTTACTAACAATATCATAAGAACATAGTCTTTTTGAAGGTCCATTGTTATTAGCATTTGCCATGTTTAAATTATACAGGAAACAAACTCAATCTGTATTACACCCAGGGGTTGTTAGAATTATAGGAATAATTAACGTCTGTACAGTATAATTAATGCCACTATCTACACTTAAAGGATACTAGGATCTTAGTAGGTAGGATTGAATAGATAGATAATATAGTAATTTCCCCTTCCTGACTTAATGTCAACCGGGGCCCTAGTCATAAAACAATAACAAAAAAAAATCCTGTTAATTGTAAACTCTTTTTTTTTTTTTTTTCTTAATGTTTGCGATACCACCATCCAAGAGAAATGGGCCATTTGTGGCTGTCATCTACCCAAACTTTAATCATAGGCAATGTGTTAGGTACCTTTCAAGCTAATTGTAGCACTTTTTCACACCCTTCTTTTCCTAGTTTCCTTCTGTAGCTCACTATTCCTTTAATGTATCTACCAAGAGTTTTCCAGGCCCTCACCTAGTGTGTCTAACCCTTAACCTACAGCCCCACACCAGGACTTCAAGTGACAATGTGGTGGTTACGTGCTGTGGAATCGGTTCCGACTCATAGCGACCCTGAACAGGGTTTCCGAGGCTGTAAGTCTTTACAGGAGCAGAAAGCCTCATCTTTCTCCTGTGGAAACCACTGGTAGTTTTGAACTGCTGACCTTGTGGTTCACAGGCCGATTTGTAACCACTATGTTACTAGACCTTGTTTAATCCCAGCAACTAGTGTGTTCTGATAGTGTAGGAGAAACAAATGCCAATCGGGGATCTACAATTTTTAAAGGGATGTCTTTGTGAGTATTTGGGAAAAGATAAAAATGATAAGGTGAAACCTACCTTGTGTATTAAAGGTAGATTTACAAAGGTGAGCGAATAAAATGTTAAAACTTCAAAAGAGATAATGTACTTCTATCCTTTGAGAATTATTAGGATTTGTTTGAGGGAGGTTGAACCTTAGTCCATGCCAGTGTTAAGGAGAAAATAATCCAGTTTTCCTCTCCCCTGTATTCAAAGTGCTGTTTTTATTTTCAGTCCACCCTACATGCATTTCACAAGGATCTTTAACTTAGGTTCCCACTACAGATTCAGTGGCAGTGCTGCTGCCTTAAGCGGCCTCTGTCAAGTACAAGAATAACAAATAAAAAGCAAGCTGTACTAGACCTGTGACCCATGGTAATCAGGAACTTGCCCAAGGTCATGCAAGGTCATAAGGCACTAAGAGGAAGAGGCAAGACTTCAACCCCAGGGTTATGGGTTACAAGTCACAGTTTTAGTTTTTTTAAAAGTTGGGAAACAAGGAAGAAGAGCAGACAGGAGTGAGTATAGATTTGAAGATTATGTGACATAGGGCAACTATGGATGATGGAAAGGTTATGCACACTAGGTGAGAGCCTGGAAACCTCTTGGTATATATATTAAAAGGAATATTTGATGGTTTAGGCCCACCAGCCGCTCCTCAGAAATCTCATACAGGGTACTGTGAGTTAGAACTGACTTGACAACACTGAACAACAACAACCTATTGTCACTTAAGGAGCCCTGGTGGTGCTATAGCATAAGCACTAGACTGCTAATTGTAAGTCAGCAGTTCAAACCCACCTGACACTCTGAGGGAGAAAGTTGAGGCTTTCTGCTACTGTAATGATTAACAGCTTTGGAAACCCTATTCAGGGCCGCTGTGAGTCAGAATTGACTCGATTGCCATGAGTTTGATATATTGTCAATGAAGCCTTGGTGGTGCCATAGTGTAAGCACTGGACTGCTGACCAAAGCTTGGCAGTTCATACGCATCAGCCATTCTGTGGAATAATTAGGCTTTTTGCTCCCATAAAGATTTACTGCTTTGAAAACCCTGTATTGGGCTCACTGAGGTGAAATTGACTTGATGGGTGTGAGTTTGGTTTGGTTTTTAAATTGCCATTTATGGGGCAGTGATGTTGAATAAATTTCAGATTCACAGCCTTGGAAATCCTACATAGGGTTTATGAGTCGGAACCTTGGAATCTACTTGGTGGCAGTGGGTTTGGTTTATGTGGGGAGTGAGAAGAGTAACAGTTAAGTCACAGTATGAATGTGGACATGTGACTCAAGGCAGGTAGCTATTCCAAACCACATAATGTCTTCATATTCTTAGAATTTTGCCCAATTCTGTCATCTGTTTTTTTGCGCTTAAGGTAAATTAAGAAATTAGGTAACCTAGGCTCTCAAGGTAGTTTGGGGATAAGGAAGCAGCTTCCACCAGGAAAAGTAGACTGAAGGGTGGGCAGCAGGCCTTCTGTTCTGAGCACCCTGTATCTCGTCTGTGGTCAGTAGAGCCTTGCTCATTTTTTTGAAGCGTAACTTGTCTACCACCACTTTCATTTAAAGATCTGATTTTTCTTTTTCTAAAGCTCAGTGTATGTCGAGTGGGAAGAAACCAACCTAATGAATGTTCTCCCTACAAAGTTGTTGAGCATTTTAAAAGGTAATCATCTTCAAGTACCTGGATTCATGTGAAAAGTTGATTTCCTGCCAGGAAAGAAGTAGTAGAGAAGAAGATTGCAAGTAAAGGGAAAGTATAATGAAATGATTGAGTCCCTAATGTGTAGTTCCTGCCTTTTCCTTTGTGTAGGAAGCATAAGTAGACATGACTGTCCTATAGGAACTTTTGGTGTCATTAAGGAGACTAGGCATAACTATTGTGGGGAGTGTGTGAATAACTAATAGAGATGTTCCTGGGTAGAACTAGATTAATGGGCAAATGGAGAAAGTCTATGAAAGGTTCTGTGATGACAAATTGTTTACTAAAGCCAAGTTGGATTTGGTTGGGGTGAAGCAACATCTGCATGCCAGATGAGGGGAGAAGCAGTGCCGAGGCTAGAACTAGCATCAGCAGGTTGGGGGTTGATAGAGCTCTCAGAGAACACAGACTGGAAAGAGACATTGGGGCCAGATTCTTTCAGATCTTGATGATACTCTCTGGGAAGAGTATGTCCATCAGGCCAGGGCAGTTATACTAGCGTTTAAAAGTTTTATAGTGTTGAACTGCAAAACATTCTTCTGACTATTGTGGGGGGTGGGTGGGTGTTTATATAACTTGAGTTCTAATGATTTTTGTTTGGTATGTGCCATGGAGATGTTTCCGACTCATAGTGATCCTGCATAAGGTTTCAGAGGAGTGACTGGTGGGTTTGAACCACCAACCTTATGGTTAGTAGTCCAGTGAATATCCTGCAGCATCACACCAGGACTCTTGTTTACTGATGTTAAAATCATTGCTTCCACTGGGAAAAGAGAAAAAGTAAGAACTCTTAGGGTGTAGATACTCTTCATTAGTTGAGTTAAACTATCGTTTGGTTTTAAAGAGACACCAGGGGATATATTTGGCTTAATTATAATGGAGTTATAGTTTTGGGGGTTTATCTAGCCTCCATGGCTCCAGAAGTATAGTAAGTAGTAGTTTAGAACTTGCCCTTTGTCCCAAGATGGAGCTGTTTGAACACCTAAGCAGGGTAGACTGCATGTTATCCTTCCTGTTGAGCTACCAGTGGCTATGATAATTGTTGGTGGTTTAAAAAAAGTACTCTTGGGCCATGGTTTCCAAGGTGGGACTTAGTTGGAGTATATAGTTTGTTAACTTGTGGGTGTCATACTTGTTGTCTGATAGTACTTTGCATTGTTGGTGACATCTAGCCTTTGCCAGTACTGGGAGGCAGTTTGTGAGAGGAATAGAATTGTTGGCAACAATCTCTGGGTTTCATGCCCTTCTTATACCCACCCCTCAACCTTCAATTTCCAGCAAGTATTTCTGAGCACCACATGGTCAGCGATTCAAATTCTCTAGCCGCTCCTTGGAAACCCTATACAGGGTCACTGTAAGTGGGAACCCACTCGACAGCACTCAACAACAGTCTGTTATGTCCTGGCCTCTACTTTCACTCTGAGCCTATTCCTTAAGTGATCTCACTTCCAATGCCTTTCATCCAGGTGGTATGAAAGTGTCCTTACTGTCCTAAGTGTGCCATTTCCATTTCACCTTGAGTGCATCTGCTTCATTTGCTCTGCACATAGTTTTGTGAATGAAAAGGGCAGGGACACAGAGATAGAGCTGCACTCAGAAAACTCTTCAAGAGGGATCTATAGAGTGACTTTATTTATTTGTTGTGGGAGGGACTGTTGGTGCATGGAACCTGACTTCTCTTCATTCCTATTTTCTTCCCCCGACATTGTACATTCTTGAAAGAACAAGGCTTCAGATAAATGAGAGAACACATGAATGAAAAGAAGACCTGGTCTAGAACCCCTGATGAACTTGCAAATATCATCCTGAGCTAGTAATTCAGTTGTTGCACTGGACTTACAGGGTCAACAGTTCAAACACACTAGCTGCTCTGCAGGACAACAGTGAGGCTATCTGCTTCTATAAAAATCTACAGCCTTGGAAACCCTATACAAGGTTGGAATTGATTTGATGGAAGTGGCCTTAGTTTGGATTTTGGTCCCTTACCATGTACTGATACAGTGACCTAACTCCTGAGAACTGTTAGGGATACGATGGTTGCTTCCCCCAGGACAATTTGTGTCTTTACAGTTAACTCTGTGCCCAATCCCATGCTATCCTTGGCAACTTGAATTTCTTACCTGATTAGTATAACATGCTCATCTGTGGTCTTCCCAGTTTTTGAAGTTGAAGTTAAGGCTCCTACCAGTTGTGGGCAAGTAGATCAGTCAATGTTTATTGGCCTCTCAAGACCCTCAAAGAGCCCAGGAGCCTGAGTTAAAGATGCTCACAGCGTATTCTGAGATCTGGAGCAAAAAGTGACTGGAATAGTTGGGTTTGGGGGAGTTGATGTAACCTTGGAACCGGGTTCTACTGGGAGACGAGCTTAGTTTCAAAAGTCCCTGGCGCATTTGTAAAGTTCTTAAGAGACTGAAATGGTGTCAGCGTTTTGAAAAGTCTGTGTTAAAGTAGCATTTTTAACTTGAAAGAAAAGCCAGTTCAGTTTTTTTTTTTTATAAACTAGTTTTGGGTCTTAAAGTATTCTACTTTGATATATAGCTACACAAGTGGGAGTTTAACATGACATTATTATTACTCTTGCCCCTTCTGTGCTGTTTGTTTTCTTAGAAACAGATGCAGGAAACTGATTCCCTTCCTCTCTGGAACGGAATGTAAAGAACCATTCTGCTTTTCTGCACATCTGGCTGTGGCTTCTTGTACCCTGAATAGAGCTGTGCAGCAGTGCGGCTTAGTCGATGTGGGGTTATAGCCAAAAGGAACACAGGACCAGGGGAACCATTGCAAAGTTAAGAGCTCAGCAAGATGATCTAGCCACAGGGCCTCCTTTAAAAGGGAGAAAACACCTCCAAATTGGGAGGCACAGGAAGACCCTCCTAACTTGCTGGGCTGAACCATCACCATATTTACTTAACTTACAAGGGTAAGGGGAGCAGCTGCAGTCTGCTGGTTGTTTGGGAGTGGGTCAGGGACTGTAAGGGAGGCTGGAGTATGTTGGCCTCTAACGTGTCATAAAACAGGATTGGTTGTTGGCTATTGGTGAGGGTGGGGGGTTGCGGTGGTTTAATTGGGATTTAAAAGTTGCAAGCTCAGATTACCCTCTGTCTTCATAGGAATGTACTGGTGTAATTTGGAAGGGTTTTTTCTTTGAAGACAATTTTGTTTAAAAAGCTGGTCTGATTTTTAACAAGTTACCATAGCCCCCTTCTGTCCTCTCCCATACACAGAGGGTGCTTTGTTCATGTACCCAGTGCTCGCTAAACGAGACACCAAATCAGATGCAACAACCCACTCTTGCGTAAACCCTGGAGAGAATGTCGTTTTCTGAAACAACTAGGCCAGTAGCCAGAGTGGAATTCTTTAAAGTGGGACAGATGTCAAGGGAATGGCTGATCTCTTCTAACACCCTCCCTGAGAGAAGCGAATCTGAGATGACACCTTCCAGTGTTCTACTTCTAAATAGACATAGCTCTAGAAGATGACTTATTTATAACTTAAAAATATAACTTGCAGTGTATGTGGCAATGCAGGTTGAATGCCTTGTTGACCCAGTGGCTGGCTGTAGCACTTCTTGCCCAACACTTGTATTGAATGGTTGATTGGACTCTTGAGGTGGTTTTATGATACTGACATTCAGGACAGGTCTCATGAGGTCAGTGTACACTCTAGCATGTTGAAAAACAATGTTATAGATGTTTCAAACTCAAGTTCTTATAAATATGAAACACAAAACAAAAGTGCCTTACCAAATACAGCTTTGGGGAAAAGGTTATTAAAACAATCATTCCTTTGAATTTTACTATACAGGATTGTAAGGAGGGAGCATGCTGGCTCTGTAGGAGACTGCGAACCACAAGGATGGCAGTTTGACTCCAGCAGCTGTTCCAAGGGAGAAAGATGTGGCTTTCTGCTCCTGCAGAGATTTACGTTTCGGAAACCCTATATAGGGTCACTGAGTTGGAACCGACTTTATGGCAAATGGCAACAACCAGGTTATAAAAGACTTGCTTGTTTTCCTTGGTGGTTTAGTCGGTTCTGACTCATAGCTACCCTGTATAAATCTTTATGGAAACAGAAAGCCTTGTCTTTTTCCCATGGAGTGGTTGATAAATTCCAACTACTGACCTTTGTTAGCAGCCCAGTTTGTAATCCATGTGCTACCACTGCTTTCCTTAAAATGGGCTATCTATGTGAACTTTCCTCACTGCTCTCAAAGGGAAGGGAAGTGGAGCCTAAGGGCCATGTCTACCTGTAGCAGATCTCCTTATGGGTCTGTGGGTGGCAGCTTCCAACTCTTTTATTCCCCAAATGAGCACTGGGGAGCACGCTGGCCTGTAGGAGCTTATGCTTCAAATAAGCCCAGCTCCCAGATTTGGGGCAAGGCCCAAAAGCCCTTTTAGGGGAGGTAACAAGGGTATCCCTGTCTTCCGCAGGCTAGAAATTTTGGAAACACCTGTACCAGGTAGTAGGAAACAAACCTAAATTTTGTGGCTGTGAAGAAAAAAAGAGTGTCATGCTTTGTGACTGAAACAGCTTACTCCTCAGGGTCAAGCTTTGAAAAGGAAACCCAGTAAAAAGTATCTTTATTCTTATGTTAAAAAAGTTTGATTCTGTGATGATGAATTAACAGTACAAAAATATTTTAAACACTACAATTGTCCTTTTTTCTCAAGACTTCTTACAGTGCTACACTAGATAGGATCTTTGGATTCTGAGAAACCAGTGGCTAAAGTAGGAACTAAAAGCTTTTCTTAAAGGGTGTGTGGGGAAATAATGGACAGCCCGTTTTTCTTTGGATTCAGACTATGTACAGTGAAAAGGATGCAAAAAATAAAACAATAAAATTAAATTAAAAAAGACTTTGTTTTTCAGGCTCAGGGTCAAAGCTTGGCTCAGAAATGGGTTAACGTAGGCAGTGGTGAAAATCCATTGCCCACCACTAGAGGTCTTCTGGGCTCCTTGCTTTGGTTGTAATGGCCCTCCATTTGCCCCTGCCCTTCCTGCAGCTCCATAGACAAACTGAAGCTGCTCTGGTTTGATGCTAGAAGATAGGCACTGGTACTTGTGAGGTCTGGGGTGTGCTTTAAAATAGGGCAGATGTCAAGGGAATGACTTATCTCTCACAGCTGCCCAAGAGCTGGCTAGACATGGGTGGACTGGAAATGAATTTGTGAATAAAAGTTCTCTGTACCACATTTGACCTAAAATTCGTTGGACTATTGATTGCAGCCACTGCAGGGGACCTTGGTATTGGGGCTTCTTAGGCAGATAGGCTTCTCAGGAAACAAATCCAAGTAATTTGAACTAGAGCCAGATACCACCCACCATCCACACTTGCCTGAGGAGGGGGGGTAGTGTCAGGTTATCCCTGGTTGCCTAGGTGATGCCTATCGGGTTCCCTCCTGAGCTGCCTGCTTCTCTTTTCTCTTGCAAGCTTCTGAGAACGCAAAAAGAGGCTTCCTCTGGCCCAGCTTAGGAATTACAGCTGGCTTTCTGAAACATGGCTTTTGCAGTCCCTGAAGAGAGAAGTGTTGTCATCTTGAGCTTTGTGATTCTGACCTTGCTCGCATGCTGTTTGATAAACAAGCTCATTCTTAGTCCATGAAGTGTCTAGTATAGGGAGGGTGTGGTGGGGGGGCAATGTGGGATGCAGGCTGAGCTCAATCTAGCCCACATCTCAGCTAGAGTAAAAGTGTAAGGGAGGCAGCAAGACCGACGGTAAGCAGCAGCTACCACAGGTACAGGGATGCTCTCAGTGAAGTGCCAAATTAGCACACGTCTGATCCTCACAGATCTGATCCCCACCATTCTGAGCAGTTTGAATCGGTGGCCCCAGGTTCAGGCAGAAGTTGTGCAGCCTCTGAAATCCCCAGGGCCTGAACCCTGAGAGGGAGTCAACGGGGCCCCAGGCCGGTTTCCCTGTGCTTTGGGGCTCTGTCGCCTCCTCTCGGGGGGCGGGCCTGCTGGGTCGCCTGTCTCTGAGATTCCTGTTGTTGTACCTGTGTACTCTGCGGGGCGCTGCAGGGAGCCTGTGGGGGCCCAGTGGGCTGGGAGACTGAGAGCAGCCGAGAGACCTGGTGATGTAGGGGCCGGCTCTGCAGGGCTAGCAAGCAGTTCTGTGGGGAAGTGGGGCAGCAGGAGGTATGAGGGCGAGTCCTGGGGGGCTGGGGACCCGGGGCAGCCTAGAGCACTGTCATCGGAAGGAACTGGGCTGGGGCAGCGGCCTTCTCCGGGTAAGTACCGAATGCATTTCTTTTTCCTCCTAGGAATAGTGAAGAGAGTTATCTGTAAACAAGAGGGTGAATTCATAGTCATACACCACAACCAGAAAATGCTGTTCTTGCACAGGCCTAGCTGGCCTCTTAACCCCTTTCCCAATGACTGTGATATGCCCATGCCCTGAGTTAAGTGAGCACTGCAGCTCTTCTGTGCCTAGCCACAAGGTGGCGCACAGGAACTTTTTCTAACCAGGCCTGTAGGCTGCCTCAAGACAGGGAATCATTCCCTAGTCGGGCCTCTGAGTCTGTGGTTCCTGTGCTCAGATCTACAGTAAGGCAAAGGGATTGTAAAGGTGGTAGCTTCCTGGGCTTGGGCTAGGAGCAGAAAAAGCAAAAGAAGAAATGAATGGACTCTTCTCAGGGGCTCTAGAACCACCCTGAAGTTCTCTGGGCCACAGTATGCTTCCAAGAAGCATGGTCTGACCTGGAGCCCTTGGATTCTTGGATAGAATAGAGCCACCTCTGAGGACAAGTTACCTTTCATCACACATATAACATACATATCCAGTTCCTGTCTGCTCTTCAGCAGGGGAGCATAGTGGGCACTCTGTGGGCTGGACACAAGTATTCCTTATAACAAGTGACCTTATTACCTAGAATACCTTCAGCCCTACTAGACCGGGCTTAAACCTAAAGTAGGCAATTTTAACCACTTGGTGGGTGTATTTTTCACAGGCTGAGTGCCACAGAGTCCAAGTATGACCCTTTGGTTAGCACAGCCCAAATTCTCTCCCCAATTTCTGCAGCTCTCTTGTTAAGCAGATACCCAGGTACTATCAGTAGGTACAAGAAGACAGTAACAATGACCACCAACCAGGTTGTTGGCTACTATAGTTACTTGTTTTCCTCAAATATGAGAGACCAAAGTTCAGGACTGTACAGATCTGGCTCCCAACATGAGGGGAAGGTGTGCTCTGATGAACTAGCTTGAGGCCTGGGAGCAGAGGGGTGTAGCGCACCAGAGTCGTCCTGAGAGCTCTGTCTACCGAGGGAGGACCTAGCACCTTTCCTTTTCCCTACTTCCAGTGTATTAGGAAGACTTAATTCTGTTTCTGTACTACCATTCCTCTTACCTAGACCCAAGTGTTCTTACAAGCTGTGCTCACTCACATTCTTAGGAGGCCTGAGTTCCCCAATCTGCTGGGTATACTAGGGAGCTGGAGAGCCGAGAGAGGGCTGCAGGCCCAGCAGAACCTGTGCAGAGTCAGGGAAGCAGCTTGAAGCAGAGGGAAAGGGCGGTGGGGACAAACCCACCTGCACGGACCACACCAATCCGTCTGCTGGTTGAGGCCAAAGCGAGCACGGCATTTCTTAGGCGAGCCAGGGTCTGCTCAGACATGCCAGAGGGGCAGAGGGCAGAGGGCGAGCAGGCAGGCAGCAGAGCAGAGCAGGGCCCAGAAAGAAGAGGCAACATCAGTATTAGCTGTCACTAGACACCCCACAGCTCCCACAGGCAGAGGCCTCTCCATCCACAGCAAGTGTCAGGAAAGGTGCCTCTAGCTGGGACAGGAGAGACAGTGGGAAGAGTAGTGATGGTTGGGGCTTCTGTCAGGGTGGCTCCTCTGTGACCTTTGGGGCCCCTTGTAGCATGGAGGCTGCAGCAGAGTCCAGGGAGGTTCATGGGGATCCAGCCTTTTCTGCTTCCAGGCACCTCCCCAACTCCTTGCCATTTGATCCAGTTTTTCTTTACTCTTGCCAATGCTAGTCTGCCTAACCCACAACCCCTTGTGCTGTAGTTTACACCTGTTTCACATGCTTTTCTAGATGGCACGAGGCCCTGCCACAGCCTCCAGCTTCCCTGTGTGAGAAGAGCGTAGCTGGGAAAGTCAGGGTGTAGAATCTTTACTCTCGGGTTGGGAGCAAGAATTCACCCACAGGAAGGAGGCCTGCAGTGGGTTCTGGGCTCCTGAGGCCCTCTACACAGAGCACTTTGCCCTGCCATGACAACTGGGGGTGTGAGAGAAACTGCCGACAAGCTAGGTACAGGGCCTGGCTCAGCCTCCATCCATCACCTGCTGCCCATCTCAGCAGTAAGTAACCAGGATGCATTGTTTGGGGGAACACATTGAATTCTACTCAGTCTATTCTTCACTAGTTTCCTATGGAGCAGTGGAAGTGGGTAGGAAGCATACACCATCTGTGACATGAGCTAACCTCTGGGATCAAATGTAGCTGTTCCTTGCAGAGATCTGACTTGTGAGGCACAGGTCTTATTTCCCTTAAGGATTCTGGCCAGCTGGGTACATGGCCCCTCCCTCTGAGTCACAGTAGAGACGCTCTTGAAATGAGCCTATTTACTGCTGAGGGAAGGCCTCACCTGTGTTGGATTCTTGATGCTTTTCCCTTGAGCGCCTCTTCTTCTTTCCCTGCAGAGAAGAAAAGGAGAAAGACTGACTTAGCTCTGAGAGGCCATAGTGACCCCTGTGAGGCATTGCAATAGCTACAGCCTGCTGCCTAGCCTACTAGCCCCTGGGATTCTTGCAGTGCTCTCCCTTGTGGTTCTTGTGGTTCTTGACTGTAATTCTTGTGAAGCTACTATGGGGTGCGTCGGGGAGCAACTCTTCTCTCCCCACCTCTGGTCTCCAGTTTGAATGGAAGGAAATGAATTCCTCCCCTTTTGGTCATGCATGTGGTAGAGTCATATTAGGTAACAGCCTTATGTGTGAGTGCATTGTGGGGTGGAGAGTAGGATATGAACGTGCCTTTGGGAGCAGTCCCATCTGAGCCAGCCAAGTGTTACTAATTGAATTGTGTCCCACACTGCCCCCACCTCAAATTTGTGTTGGAATTCTTGCCCCTATGTCTGCGGCTAAGGAACTCTGGTAGCATAGTGGTTACGAATCGGGCTGGGAACCACAAGGTCAGCAGTTTGAAACTACCAGCTGTTCCACGGGAGAAAGATGAGGCTTTCTGCTCCCGTAAAGATTTACAGCCTCGGAAACCCTGTACAGGGTCGCTATGAATCGGAACCAACTCCACGGCACTTAACAACATGTCTGTGGCTATAATGTAATCATGTTCCATAATGCAGTCAGTTGCGGTCATATCAGTGCAGTGTGGATCCTATAATCACTTCCGAGCGATAAAAAGAGCACCATAAACTCAAGGTGCACATGTACAAGCAAGGAAGACAGATGCTCTCTGACTACCGAGGCAGGTAAGGCCCACTGGCCCAGGAACTCCAGAGATTGCCAATACTAGAAGCTGAAATAGATCAAAGATATCCCACACGCTGAATTTAGCAGTATCAGCAAAGGTCAAACTCATTCTCAGAGAATGGCCAGCTGGTGATATGCCCAGTTAGGCCCTCCCCCAGCTATGAGCAGCCTAATGGCCAGGTGGAAATACGGTGCTGAGGCTGGTCTATGTTCTGGTCACATCCAGACTCAACTGCTCCTTTTGCAGTTGGCCATCTCATTCCTAAGATGCTCATTAACATAGAAGTCCTCAACTGTGGTACCAGGGAACATCAAAATGGAATTAAATGGTATTCCTCCTCTGTGCCTTGAGGACAACAGTCCTACCTTCTTCGCTGACATGGCGACTGGGGCATGGCTTCTGGAAGGTTCCCCTACCCGCCCCTGCTCCACTGGCCACTCACATAGTTGTCCCGCGCCGACCAGCCTGGGTAGAGCTGCATATGCAGCTGCCTCTCTTTGCGGGCCAGCTCATAATACTTGGCTTGCTCTTCCCGAGACAGTGCGTGCCACTGCAGTGGGGGTGGGGTGGAGAAAACCAGGAATCAGCAGGCTGCACCAGGGTGAACTTACTCAGGGGCCACCCACCTGCCCGTGGTCTCACCCTTCGTCCCAGGATCTGGTTGATGGCAGCGCTTTCCTTGAGCGTGCACTCTGCGATGACCTTGGCTCTCATCTCCTTCATGTACAGCATGAAGGCGTTCAGTGGCTTCTTGATAGTTGGCTTCTTGGCCTCCTTCTCTACCTTGGCCTCTGCCTGGCTCTTCCTAAGGGGCACATCTCCACATCACTCAGGAGCCCCCACCTCATACCACACCTCTAGTGTGGGTCCAGTCTGATTGTGAGTGCATGGGTGCTAGGCTTTTATAAATGCCCCAAAAGGAGTGAGCAGAGAGCTAAGTAACTGTTCTGTACAGGAATATTGGAGCCAGGTGGGAAATTCCTGTGGACAACTTCTCAGTCCCTCCCCTTGGCTCAAACCAAATCTTTGTTTCCACCCCGCACCCCCAGTCTGTCAAAAAACAGTGGTCAGAGCTCAGGGACTGTTGGGCTTTCACTAGAGAAGGCTTGACCAGGGGCCTCTCTTCTGGCAATCCACGAAGTTCCCAGGCAGCAGCAGGCCTTGGGCCCAGTGGGAAGAAAGGCCATGGAGCCCACCTTGTTGACTAGATGGGAGTCAGGTCTGTTTACCGGCCCTGACTACAACTCTTCCCCCCTGCCATGTGCCTTTTCACTCACAAGCTTCGGTCATAGGGCTGTAGCTCCTGCTTTCCTGAGTGGGGCACAATGGCCGGGTGTGGGATGGCTGCAGGGTGACCAGGTACTCCAGAGCCTAGCATCAGGGACGGGTGGGTGAACCTAGAGGCAGAAGGAGAGTTCACACTGAGCCAGGTATGTCAGGGCCAGACCTGTGGACACACCTGGAGGCCCCTGCACAGTACACTGAGACACAGGTGAACAGATAGCCTTCCCCACTGACCTGAACACAAGTACAAAGAGATACACATACCTGCTCCTGACATATCACACAGACACAGCGCACACCCCCACATAGATGCCATCCAGGTGCTACAAAATAAATCTTAAAACAGCTTCTGAATCTCCACATCTGTCCCCAGCTCACTCAGCCTGTGGCTGCCTGTGGACCTCCTCTCACCGCACCTGTCCCTAGCTCACCCTCAGAGCGTGGGCCTCCTCTCCTGCTTGACAGCTCCAGCTCCTCTTCCACACAGCACCAGAGTGACTTATTTCAGACGCCTGAATGCTCATGCCATGTCTACAGGAGTCCCCCCACCCCTCAGCCTGGGGCCTGCACAACCATCCTGCCAACATGTCTCATCCCATCTTTTCCCCTATCTTCCCTCAATCACATCCCCAGCCAGCCACATCTACTACTCTCCCAGGAGATGTCACCCTTTTCACAGAGCTCTTTGAGTCTTCAGGCCTGGTTGGGGTCGCCTTGGGACTTCCCCACAACCCCACTAAGCTGCTGGTGCATGTGCTCATGCCTGGTCCTTGGTGCTCTGTGACTGATGGACAGAAGGCTGGACTTAGGCCTCTCTTGTGTTCCCACTGGTTCTGCTCTCAGGCATAAGGCAGCAGGGGGGGCTGCAGAATGACACACGGACGGATGGACAAACAACTAGCAACAGGGCAAGCAATGGTCTGGGCATGGCCTCGTGTGGGCACTGAAGCCTGGGCGACAGGAAGCGGGCAGGAGCCTGGCTGCAGGGTAGGGGACTCACCTGGGGTAGGGGGCGCCAGGGGCTGCAGTGGGGGCAGGGAAGTGCTGTCTATATCCGCAGGAAGGGGAGAGGGGGTAGAGAGGAGGGCTGGGCCTGTGATTGGGAAAGACAGCTGTTAGCGGTCTAGCTGCTGGTAAGATGTGGGGAAGGACCTGACCCAATGAGATGTGACAGACCTTGACTTGGACTACCCACAGATGAAGCTCAGTCCCTCCGCAGCAAAGACAAGTGCGTGCTGCAAGCAACTGACTGCCACCAGGGGGCAAACTACATTGACCTGTTTCCTTCTGCTGCTGGTTGTAAAGTGCAGTGTGCCGTCCAGTCAGCTATTGATACTGGTGCTTAAAGGATGGACAAGGCCCCTTCCCCTTGAGACACAGCTTAGCAGGCCCTCAGGTTGCCTCCAGCCTCGTGTCTCCCCATCTCTGTGCTCTAGCCTCTTGGGTAGCCTCCTGATGGTTTCTTTTAAGTACAGGCTGAATCCTGTTCTGGGGTCTTTGCACCCACTGTTTACACTGTTTGGCCCCACTTTGCCTACTTCAACTAATCATCTTTCAAGTTCTGGGTAAATGATGCTTCTTCCCAGCTGGGTGAGGTGCTCCTCTGGGCTCCTATGGTCCCCAAACAAGAAGTGATCAGTACCCTACAATAACCTGGCCTCTTGACTGGTTTAGCCACTAGGTGGACTGAGCTTTGAGAGGTCAAGGACCTAAGGATCAGGCTTCAGCAGTGCTGAACGCTGCATGGCACACAGCAGGGCTCAGCCATGTGCCTGAAGTTCCCTTCCTGCCTTAATTATGCCAGGATTAATACCTCCTGGAAGCTCAAGTCCTTTGGTCTTTTTAGAGCTACTGGCTTTGGGGTCATTTTCAAGAGACTGCTGCAGATCTGCTTGGCCTTGTCAGACTGAGATCTGAGCAATCCCATGCTGCTTTGATCCTGGGAAGGGGTAACCTTGTATTCAGAATGGGGCTTTGTCTAAGAAGAATCTGGAAACAGGAGTGAGCTGAACATGGGTAGAGGGTGAGTGAAAAGGGGCAGGGAGGCCCCATCTTCCTGGGAAGCCAAGCTTTCTTGCTATTGGGTGACTGCCACAGCCCAGAGAGGCTGGGTCACTCTAGCTAATGAGCAAAAGGGCCAAGGAGCCTGCCCAGGATCTAGCTATGGCACACAGGCCTACTGGACTGGGGGAAAGGGGGTAAGGGTGGCTTTCCTGGCTCAACCTCAGCAGACTCGAAGATCTCCCATACCAAACTAAACCCACTGCTATCTAGTTGATTCCGACTCAGTGGCCCTAAGAGTTTGGGTTTCCGAGACTGAATCTTTACAGGATCAGCCTACCTCATTTTTTCTCCCGAGTAGCGGCTGATAGATTTGAATTGCCATCCTTGCAGTTTAGCAACCCAATGTCTAACTCACAGCACAGACTCTAAGATACGTCTTTCTAAGTTGACAATCAGCCTCACACTGCCCCTCTAACAGTTCAGCCAAGGAAGGAACCAACCAGCAGTAGGACTGTTCCCCTGTCCACCAGCCAGCTAAGTACCAGCCTTTCTGGTGGTTATTCGTGCTGCTACCTTCCTACTCAGACTGAACTTACCTTCCTCGTGTTCCAATGGCTCTGGAGGCTCCCGAACAGCCCAGAATTCCCCAGGCCTATCAGGATTGCAAAGTCAGTTTGAACTGCAAGATCGGCATTTCAAGCTCGGAAACCATACACAGGGTTGCGATGGGTCAGAACCAACTCGACAGCACCTAACAACAATCAAGCTGTCCGGGAATATCCCTAAGTCAAGGGACCCCATGGAGCCCTGGTCCAGAGCCAACTGGGGCTAGAGCAGCAGACCAGCCTCTGGAGTCTGTCCTGCACTCACAGCAGAATGCTCCGCACAGAGGGTGGAGCGGGGATGGAAGAGCAGGTAGGACCTGTGACAAGTGTCCCTTCCCACCGAGCCCACACTTACCAGCTCACAGTGTGGGGGAGCTGTCCCATGCTGCCTGAGGTCAGAGAGTAGAAGCCAGAGAGGTCAGGGGTCTGTAGGGGCCTGTGAACTGCAGTGGAGATGGACCCAGTAAACGGGTTAGCCTGATCCTCCAGCCATTTCAGCCAGTGAATCCATCCTAGAGCCACTAAGATCCCATCCCCCTTTACTAGAAGACCAGCCTCATTTGCTCCCCACTGTCCCAGCGTGATAGAGCCCCTTTTGCAGGCAAGGGAGCCAAGGGCAGAGAGGCTGGGTGACTTGCCTAAGGACACCTGGCTGGCCAGGGCTGAAGTCACTCTGGAGTGGTCCACTGCCGGTCTGCTGCGGGGGCTCTGGCCCAGCTTTCTGGGCAGGAGGCAGGCCTCCTGGTTTGGGGGGAGCCTGGTGGGTTGAATCAGCAGGTTTCCCACAGCGACAGTGGTGGATCTCAGAATGACTTTGTCTGAGCCTGAAGTGACTCAGTCATCACAACCACCACTTTCCATTTTCTCACTGGGGGCAGGGGGAGGCTGCAGGATTTAGAAGCTATCAGCCACGTGTATATGCTGGTTCCCATACTTGTACTGGAGGGGTCCCCACAAAACTCAGGCTCCTGCTTCAACCTGAAGCCTTTAAATGTGCGCTTGAGACCACCTCTCCCAGCCCACTGGCATCCTTTTCTTTGGGCACTGGGTTTGCACCGCCTCAGTTTCTCCAGTTGCAAAATGGGCCCAGCTAGTTGGTCCCCTCAGAAGCCAGGGACTTGGCCTTCAGACTCTGACTCTCACGGGGCTCCTTCCCATCCCAGGCCCATACCTTGTTTCTGGCTGATGTCGGCCGGCGCAGGTGTGGGATGTGGGCTGCTGAAATGTTCGTAGAGAGGAGAGAGTTGGGGGACACCGTGGGGGGGCTGACTGGCCTTGTGCTGAAAATGAGAAGGAGGATGGGTGAATGTGAAAGCAAAGGGAGGAGAGGCCCGATGTTAGGGCCTGCAGGTAAGCAGAGCCACAATTCATTGCATGTGGGCAGCCCAGTTGTCAAAACAAAGGAGCATAGTGGTCAGAAATCATGGGCCTCCAGGAAGGGGACCACTGAAACCAGTTTCTGCCCACCAGACCTCCAGTCTTTGCCCAAGTTAAGAGGGCCTTTGGGCCTTTTTGTTGACCAGTCAGAGACCCCTGGTTACCCTAAGGCTCCAAGACTTATTGTCTCCAGTGTGTTCACAGCCTGAGGAGTTGGCCTATCCCCCACCCCCCCTTGGGAGCACTATCCTCTGCCAGCCCCCAGACGGCAGGTCCTAAATTGGACCCTCTGTCCAATACCTCAGTTCTAGAGGGTGTTGCAGACACAGGAAGGGCCCCTTTAGCCCCCTAACTCAGGGGAGGTGGGGGCAGATGGGGCCTAGCTCTCTCCAGGGCCAACCAGCATGGCCCCCACACTTCCTGTTTCCTCAGCACCACAGGACTCTTACTTTTCACACTAGTCGCTTGGCTTTGTCATGAGATGACTCATTCAGCAGGCTGGGAAGGGAGCTCCCAACCTGACCCAGCCACAGGGACTCGCACCCCTCAGTACACGCCTGAACAGGGGGCCCTGGGGCCACCATACCACAGTAGCTTAGCTTCCAACTCTGAGAAGTCCACCTGTGGCGTGCTGCTGACTGGGAGCACAGATGAGTGACCGCTGACCTAGGGTCAGAGGAAAGGGAATATCTGCGGCAGGACAGCAAGGAGAAGTTAGACTGCTCAGTGTCTCCTGTGTGGTGGGGTTTGGGGAAGGTGAGGGTAGCTCCTGGTAAGGAAGTCTACAGATGCCTTGGCCCTGGCTGTTGGGGGCTCTTGGGAAGGCTGGATCCTGAGGCACCCACACCTCCAGTGAGGGTCCTGGCTCCATCTTTCCCCACACACTGCAGCCAGGCTGCACACCCTCCCCTCAGGTCTTGAAGGTGTAACAACAGCACCTGTTGGTCTGCGGTTCATCTGTCTGACCACTAGGAGGAGCTAGGCAGGCTTCCTCTGCCCAGGCCGATGGTGGGACCGAGGCCTGGGCCTGGGCAGAGAAGGCTTTCCACTATGAGGCAGACCTCACTCAATCCAACTGTGTGGCCTTAGAGAAGTTACTCCTGTCTCTGAGCATCCCCTCCCTCCTCTGTAAAATGGAGATGATCAGAGAGTGGATGTGACGATGAAGAGAGATCTAAGAGCTCAATGACTCAAGTGCCAGGAAACAAGGAAGGGGCATGTAAGAAGCCCCTCATCCAGCTTTGAAGGGGAGGAGAAAACCCTGAGAACTGCCACCAACAGGGCTTTCCCAGGTGCCCTAGTGGTGGGTCTCACACCCTGGTCTGGTTATATAAAAAGGGGTTTGTCTGGGACACAGCTGGCATGACAGAAGAGGGTTGACGGGGCCATGCTGTTCCCAGCCCTGGGTGTTGTGACTTCCCTGTCCTTCCTGCTGAGAGGACCCCCCTCCCCTCCCAGACTGCTTCCAGGGAGGACCAGGCTTCCTGGGTGAGCTGAGGAGGCTCATGCTCTTTCTGCTTTATCTTCAGCGCTGACCCCAGACACAATTGAGGCAAACTGGGAGTGTACAAGGGGGCTTCCAAAAGTTCGTGGAAAATGGAATGAAAGGATAATGGAATTTTTCCATGAACTTTTAGAAGCCCCATTGTATGTGGGAAACAAAGGTGGGGAGTGGTGGAATGCAAGAGTGGTTGGCAGGGGAGCTGTGTGAGAACATGTGTCTTCACATGTACTGAAGACCTGCCATGTGCCAGGCGCTGTGCCTGGCACTTTGTAAGAATCCATCTCATTTCCACCACGGACCAAGCGGGCCTTTCTCTTTCCCATCTGTAACTCCCTCAGCTACCACCTTACATCTTGCTACCTTGTACCACAGAACTGTACACTCTTGCCACCGCTAGTTCCCAGCTCTCGTTCTCCCCTCAACATGGTCCAGACAGTCTCTTGCCCCATTGCCCACTGGTCGGCTCAAGTTTGGATCATCAGTGAGTTCAAACTGCTGAATTCAGTGGCCAGTTCTCATCTTCATTTAGCCCAACCTCTCAGCAGCATGAGGCACAACTGAGCTCGCCCTCCTCCTCGAAATCGTTTCTTCTCTTAGCTTTCAGGACTCCACACTCACCTGGTTTCCCTCTATCCTCACAACCATTTCTTGGCCTGGTTTCTGACTCCCCTCCTCTTCCCGAGCTGACTCTGCCCTACATACCCTCATTCCTGCTGTTAAGTGCCCATCAAGTCGGTTCCGACTCATAGTGACCCTGTATAGGGTTTCCAAGGAGCAGCTGGTGGGTTTAAACCACCAGCCTTGTGGTTAGCAGTCCAATGCTGATCTTACAGAGACATACCAGAACTCCTGCTCTTAACATCTTCATTGGAGGGCTGCAGGGGCCGAGACTGGAAAGCATGGAGCCCCCAGGCCATGGGGATTCTCAGCTATTGTATAATTTTAAGCTCCTGCTTCAGAGAAGGTCTTGCCATCCAGCCCTGGTTCCAGGCTCTTCAGCTCTCAGAACTGTACGCCAGGTTGGTGGAGTGGACAAGCCTTAGGAGCAAGGCTAGGGCCCTAAGGTCATCTAGGATGACAACCGCACTCTCTGCTCTGTGGCAGGTTTCTCAGTTAACCACTCCTCTGGGGAAGGCCAGCTTTCCCCAGGAGGCTCTGGAAAGGGCTGGCTCAGATTCAGGTTTGCTACCTGGAGCCTGGTTCTAGCACAGCTCAGGCTGGGCCCAGGGAACCTTACAGACCCAGTTTATAGGCACTCGCATGGTATGTATGTCGGTGAAGGGAACTGGAAGGGAGTGGGCCGGACAAAGCTACATGGTGGGCAATGGGCTTGGCCTATCCATCAGCCTCTCTGGGAATTGGAAAAAAGCCTCATTAAACAGGTGACTCCAGCCAAACCACACAAGTCCTGGGTGGGCAGGGGTGAGGCAGAGAGCCCACCAGCAGCTAGAGGCCCTGTGGCGGCCAGAATTCCAGGGCAGGGCACGGAGGGCCCAGCCAGTCCTTCCCACGTTCACTCAGGTGACCTTTCAGCCTCACTCTCCATGCCTAGTGGTAGTAGCCGGGAGGAACCATCTGGCACTCGGCCCAGTGCCCAACGCCCCCCTCAGCCTGCAGAACGTCCCGCTCCAGGGCCTCAGCACAAGGCTGTCCCAGGGCCAGGCTTCCCAGACAGCAGGATGGGGTTGCCTGGGGACTGAAATGTACATGGATGACTGAACCACCGCTGTCCCTCCCCCTGATGGTGACCCTGCTCAACCCTCCCAAGGGAAAGTGGCAGGCTTGGTTTGACTGTCTTACAGGTGCCAAGCATCTCAGTGGCACAACTTCATCTCTGAGGGCAGAGTGCCGAGCACAGAGTGAGGCACACCGTAACGCCATAAGAGATCCCAACGTGGTGGCCCATCATCATCTCTGGGCCTCCGTTTCCTTGCTGAGGCTCCACTTGTTCAGACTCCTCTAGCATCCCTGGTTTTTGCCCTCAGCCTTTGCCTGTGGCTCCACTCTGTCCACCACCATGACTGTCAGGAGTCAGAGATCCCAGGGCTGGGAGGGAGGCCACGGCTGGTGCACACAGCTACCCAGTCACCCCTCTGTCCCCGTCAGTGGCGCTGCACAGCATCTTGCTGGCTGCCCTTCCTGTCACCACATCACTCTTCCTACTACAAGACTCTTCTCCATATTGAATCAAAATCTACTGTCCCATAGGTGGTCCTGGCCCCACAGAGACATCTCCTTCAGCCCGTGGCTGGGAATGCTGTCTTCTGGTGCCCCTCCCCCGAGACCCCCGTCTTGTTCAGTGGGTTGGAGCCAAGGAAGGGGACCAAGAATAGGAGCAGGTGGAAATGGGGAGTCCTGAGGAAGGTCGCCTCAGCTCTGGCTGGGCTGCCTCCACTCCTCGGCCCCCAACCCCGCGGGCCCCACTTCCTGCAGGCTCAGGTGAAAAATAAACACAGTCGGCATTCTCCTGCAGACCGCAGCGGTTGGCTTGCAGGCTGTGTGTATGCTGAAGCAGAGAAACTCCCTCGCCTCTGACGGTTGACTAAAAACCCCCAATTGCCTGAGACCCACAACACTTTCTCAGCGAAGAAAGTTGCTGTTTCCTCTGGCCTCTAGAAGCCAGAAAGGTGGGGGGGGGGGGGGGGGGGGGGGGGGGGGGGAGGAGGGGGGGGTTGGAAGCAAGGCTCAGGCCAGGGAGCTCAGGGCCTCCCCTGAGGGCCTCCTGTGGCAGGGACTGGGCCTGGAGAGGCACCCCACCCCACACCTCAGGACAGCTACCAAATGGGGATAATCATGAGTTTGTTGTAAGGCATACGAGTTAAGTAGTGTACAGTGCTTAGAGCTAGCACGTGAGAAACACTCAACCACTTTGTTGGTTTGTCCAGCCCTTAATGGGAGCTCAGGAAGTGCATCCTGATGAAGGCAGAGCTGCTGAAGGCCACCCTGTTGAGAATCCTGGTGGGAAACTGAGGCATAGGAAAATGACGTCACTTTGTCTAAGGTCTCACACACACAGCTACTATGCGGGAGAACCAGGATTCTACCTGCTCTACTGCAAAGGCCCTATCGTGGGCAGAGCATGGGTGAAGAGTGGGGAACCCCAATCCTAAACCCAGTCTCTCTTCTGCAACTTGGCTGGTCAGGGTTCTCTGAGACAGTGCTTCCCGGAGGCTAAAACCCTCCAGTGGGTTCTCAGACTCCTGGGGTGGAGGTTGTGCCTATCTGCCTGGTTTCCAGGGCCAGCTGGCATTGGGAGCTGCCTGAGGGAGATCATTGGACTTGGCCCATAAGGTCCACCTAGCCATGCCCCAGCTGTGCCTCTGCCGCCCAGGTAGCAGATCTCCCTGCCTCAGTGCCTCTCTCCCCCAACTTCGGATACTTCCTCCACCCTTTCCCAGATTGGCTCCTTCTCTCCTGACCTCGGTCTAAGGGTCACATCCTTGGAAAGCCTGCCCTGACCCATGCCCAGTGCAGAGGGGCCCACTGTGTGCAAAGGTCTATCTGGGAGTCCTTGAGCCGGCTTTTCTCATCGGTCTCTCCAAGTTCTGTGCTCAGCAAACCTAGAGACCAAAGGCCTCAAGAATCCCTGGTGGTCCCAGAGCCTCTGCATGCCCCCACCTATTCATCTGCCACCCAGCTTGGATTTGGGAGTTCCTTAGGCGCCTGGCTCCCGAGGGCTTGTTCAGATGCCTGTCCAGAGCTGGGGAGAGGTCTCCCCGCTCCAGGGACCAAGCCCACAGATGGAATGGCAGCCCGGGGCCTCATGCCTGGTGCCCCCTAGGGCAGAAGCTAATTGGGTGGAAAGGTGGGCTACTGTTTGCCGAGTGCCCAGAGGTTAGGACTGAGTCATGTCAACACCACATGTGACAGTCCTTTCGAGGAAGGCATTATCCTTCCCACATCAGGAAGGACAGCTCAGTGAGACTGAGAAAGTGGCCTACAGTCACGTTGTCCTTAGCAAAGCCAGTGCTCAGGGCTCCTTTATGGACTCTGGGGTCTTCTGCAGTGAGGCCAGCACATCCTCATCACTCCTTCATCATATCCCCCTTCTCACACCAGCCCAGAGGACTACTTGCCCAAGAACCACATGGTGGGCTGGGCCTGGAGCACGCTCCCCTACTGTGCTTGGCTAACTCCCAAGTGTCTCCCTGGCTTCCTCATAAATGAATGTCCTCCTGGAAGCCCTTCTGAGTGGGATCCCCTGCTATGGCCCCCACATGGCAGCCCTGGCCTTCTGTGCTGTAGCTGTCTGTTTAAACGTCTGTCCTGCCCATCCTCAGATCTCGGACGGTGCTCTGTGCTGTTTTTACTCAGTGAGTTACAGTTGGACTCTTGAGGTTGGGTCTCTACTGGTACAGGTGGGTGAGGTCCCCAGGTGAGCCAGTGTTTGGGGAGACTGTGGCCTGGATGAAGGCCACAGCAGCACACAGGCCAGGAGGCTGCAAGGGGCTGAGGTCACTGCTCAGCGTCAGGGACAGCCTGCCTACACTTTTGACCCTGCAGTCTCCCTATTACCTCTGCATCCTGTCCCCTTCTACCTATAATACTTCAGGAGTCCCAAGGACCACACAGTCCAAACTAGCTCATAGAGTGCCTTTGTGGGAAAAAAAAAATCAGGGAAGACTGCCCCATCCTCTAGACATGCTTGGGCTCACATAAGGACCCACATCTTCTGGAGCTGACTAGGCTTCATTCAGTTCACACTTGGCCCCTTGGCCCACATCTGCATAAACTCAAAAGTCCCCTGCTAATTCTTATTTCTCTTCCCTGAAATGCCAGGAGCCCAGCTTGTCAGCCCCCACCCAGGTCCCAGTATCCTCTCTGGCCTTATCAGTTCTTCTAGGCACCTCACTCAGCTCCAGGGCCCACCAGACTGGCCCAGGGCAGACCTCTACACTGCACTTGGGACCACTGTCAAATACCAGGTGCTTCAGTGCTGAGGAGATAGAGAATGAATTTCCCAGCAGGAGGCAGGCCCCACCAGCTCCTCCAAAGGGAATCTGCCTTCATGTCAACTGGGCCTGGGTTTGTGTGATCCCACACCCCACTTGGGCTAGAGGGCCAGGTTGGAGGAGCCCTGCTCCTGCCCTTCCACCCTTAGCCCCTGCTCTGAGCCCAGGACATAGTGCTCTGTGGAGTACGGCCCACACGCTCCCTGCCCACAGCATGCCGGACGCCCTGTGCCAGACGCCTACCACAAAGCACGGAGCCATGGCCGCAGAGCCAGCAGAGCTGCAAGGGTTGAAGGATGGTTGGGTCACACCCTGGTGGACCAGGAGGCTTTAGTCCTGCCTGCCAGCTTGGGGCTGCTGCCATGGTTGCATGCCAGGTGTGTGTAGCCAATCCATCAGCCGCCTGGCCTCGACATCAGATAACGGGGCCCCACCACAGCAAGGTGAGCCCCGGAGTGCCTGCATGCAGCCCTGGCAAACCACAGACCTGTTCTCAGCCCAGCCTGGCCCCCCAGGCACCTCAGGAGCTAGCTGAGCCCCACAAGCTGATTGGTATGGCCCACGGCTGCCAGTGGTTTCTCTGCATTCGTTTGCTTGTGCTTTCCTTCCTCCTGTTTGAGGTGAACGCCCCTCAGGACAGGATGTTTTCAGGGGAAAATACAAGCTTCCGGGAGCTGCTACCGTTGAGCTGCTAGTCAGTGTCAGGGCTACTGACACACAGTCTGGGGATCTGCAGCAGCCCCAGCAGGGCACCCTCAAGCTGAGGCAGTAACTCACACAGCTCCTCTAGAACCCAACCACCCAGCACACAACCTCAGACAGCAGCCTGTCTTTGGCAGCAGGGAAAGCAAGACTCTAGGAAGGGAGGGAGTTCGAGAGTTCTGCCGTTTTGTTTTGGGAAGACATTGCCAGGGGTGTAAGATTTAGAGATAGCAACACTCAACAGTAACTGCTGACTGTGTGCCTTACGTTCTGCAGCCCCCCAGCCCATATGAACATCACCAATCTTCCCAAGTTTGTGTGTGCTACAGATGAGGGAAATGAAGCCAAGTGACTCACCCAAGGTCTTACAGCCAGTAGTGATCTTGGTTTGAAGCCAGTCCTTTGGTGTTCTCAGCCCATGATCTGTACCCACGCAGTCACAGGTGGCTGGCCCCCAGGGAGACCACACAGACACAAGAGGCCCAGGAACAAGCAGTGCCCAGATGCCCTACCACCCTGAGACCTCCGGCTTACTGTGGCCCAGGGATCCCCACTTTTGCTGGCAAAGCTCTGTCTAGAACCTTTCTTCCTAGAATAAATGCACTAGCAGTCAGCCACTGTGAAGGCACCATCCTTGAAGGGGGAACCTGGGTCCTTGGTTGTCTGTGGTCAAAAGGGACAGTGAGAGATAACCCTCCCACAGGATCTGGCCACAGGATGGGTGGGACAGCCACTAGATGCTGGGACGGCTTTTGCCACGGCTTGTCTAGAAGGGTAAGCATGCTGCCTCAAAGTGAGAGTCCAGAACAATGGGGGCTGAGAAGACTGATGCATCATCAGTGGCTCAAGGGTGACGGAGAGGAGGAGACCTGGCGACCTCAGCACTGGGTACTTCCCTGGTTCAATCTAGCTAGCTTCTGAGAATCAAAGGCAAAGCAGGGGTTTGCCAGGTGGTGTCCTGGGGCCACGGTCAAGAAGCTCGCTCAAGTCTGTCCCTCACAGCCACTGCCAAGTGAAGGCCCTTGGGTCTCTGACTAGACTCAGTCCAGTGGTGGATCCAAGGGGAAAAAAGACAAGGAGTGGAAAAGGGCTGCTGGAGCTCTGGACCTGAGTGCTCTCACCCATTGTCAGTCCTGGGAGGAGGCGGGGCTGCGGGAGGGCGAGGCTGGCGGGGTTCACACAAACTACACCCCTGGGTGTAACAGTATGAAAATACAGCAGAGAGGGCCCCTGAGGAGTGAAGAATGTAGTAGGAGAGCAAGAGACCTAAGCTGTAGTTAAAACATGCAAATATTTCTCTGAAAAATGACTAGCTGTGTGTTGCCTGAGAGGCAATATAGCATGGGTGTAAAGGCATTAAAAACACCCACTGCCATTGAGTTGATCCTGACTCATAGTGACACGACAGGACAGAATAAAACTGCTCTTTCGAGTTTCCCAGACTGTACATTTTTACAAAAGAGCAGCCAGCTTCATCCTTCTCTCATGGACCTGTGGTGGGTTTAACCACTGACTTTTCAGTTGGTGGTGGTTGTAGTTATGTGCCGTGGAGTTGGTTCCGACTCATCGTGACCCTGTACAGGGCTTCCAAGGCTGTAAATCTTTACGGGAGCAGAAAGCCTCATCTTTCTCCAGTGGAACAGCTGGTAGTTTCAAACTTTGCAGTTAGCAGCCCAATATTTAGCCCACAGCACCACCAGCTTTCCTGGTAAGCATATGTTGAGTCGGTTCTGACCCATAGCAACCTTGTATAGGGTTTCTGAGGAGCAACTGGTAAGTTTGAACCACCAAACTTGCGATTCAAACTGACTTTGCAGTCTAGCGCATTAACCCCACAGCGCCACCCCAGGACTACCAGTAAGGGTATAGACCATACAATTAGAAGGCCTAGATTCAAATCTTGTCTCTGCACTTAACAAATCTTGTGTGTGCCCCTGGGCAAGTCATGTATTTCCTTGATGCCTCAGGTTCCCCATGTGTAAATACACATACCTCATGGGGTTACTGTGAGGATTAAATGAATTAACATTTGTGTTTGCTACTAGTTTTTAAATTAATTAAGAACAAAATGTAAAAGGTCTCAGGGGTGGCACCAACAATTTACACTCACTCAGCTGGTAACCAAAAGGTTGACATTTGAGCCCACCCAGCCATACTGCGGAAGAAACAGGGGTGGTGATCTGCTTCCATACAAATTACATCCAAGAAAACCTTATGGAGCAGTGTTACTCTGTAACACATGGACCCTCAAAAGACACAAACCAACAACAAAACAAAATTAACAAGAACAAAAGAAAAATAAATAAAGCAAAAACAGAAAAAGCAAGCACCCAAAGAGTACACAACAAAGCAGCAGGGTACAAGGTCAACAACCATCAAAATAAAATAAGTACACCAACAACGAAATCTGAAAGGGAGATTAAGGAAACAGTTTTATTTCCAGTAACATCTAAGAGAATAAAATACCTAGGAATAAACAGAAGCAGGGATATGAAGGACCTACACAATGAAATATAGGAGTTTAAAGAAGGCTTAAGTAAATGAAATGTGTTCCATGTTCAGAGACAATACTACCCAATGTGGTCTATTGATTCAACATAACCCAGATGAAAATTTCAACATCCTTCCTTACAGAAACAGAAAAACCAATCCTCAACTTTATATAGAAAGTATAGCTTTATATCGAAAGTATAGCTAAAACAATGCTGAAAGAGAAGAACAAAGTAGGAGGATTCATACTTCTAGATTTTAAAACATACTATACAGCTATAGTAATCAAAACAGTCTGATACAGGAGCAGCTGAACACTTTAGATTTATGGGAAGAGAGGGACTAAGAGCTGGTGGCCACAAGGCAGACTTGCAGAATGTGCCCTTTGGTGGTATAAATTATTATATGTGCCTGAGTGTTTCCAAAAAAAAAAAAAAAAGAGCTGAAGTGAATAGAAAGAAATACTGTTATCTGATGGTACATGGAGGGGATTATAATGAAACAAGGTATATGATTTGTTGAATATAAAACTGATGATCTGTCCTGTAAACTTTCACTTTATTTCACAATAAAAACTTAAAACAAACAAACAAATGGTCTGATAAAACAGACATGTACCCCAATGGAATAGAAGTGGAATAGAAACAAACCCACACATCTATGGTCAACTAATTTTTGACAAGGGTGTTATGTCCATTTGATAGAGGGGGACAAAAAGAGTCTCTTCAATAAATGGTGCTGGAAAATTAAATTTCCACATACAGAAAAATGAAACAGTATGTTTATGTCAAACCATACACAAAACAAATTCAAGATGGATTAAGGACCTAAACATACAATCTAAAATCATAAAATTCTTAGAAGAACAAGCAGAGGCAACACTGTCAGGCCTAAGTTTATCTAATAAAGTAACAAAAGCAGAAACAGCAAAAGACAAAATAAATAGTACCTCATAAAAATTAAAAACTTTTGTTCATCAAAAAAGTTTACCAGGGAGAAGAGCAGAGAGCAGGACCCTACCCAGAGAAGCAGTGATGCCTGAGATGGAGGCAGAGACGATGACGAGGAGCGATGGAGCAGTTGGGGACTTTAGGCACAGAGAGGGAGAGGGGCTGTGTGCTGATGACCAACTGGGGGGCAGGCTTGTAGTGTATACCCTTTGGATGGTTGATGATGCATGGAGGGGATTGTAACCATGGCAATGAAACGATATACGATAGAATGAATGTAAAACTAATGTTCTCCCATGTAAACTATTACATAATTCACAATAAAATATTAAAAAAAAAAAAAATAAGTGAAAAGACAAGCTACTGACTAGAAGAGAATCTTCAGAAACCATATATTCACCAAAAACTATTCACCAAAAAAAGCTCCAACAACTTAACAACAAAAGGACAAATAACCAAATCATAAAATGGACAAAGGACTTGAATAGACATTTCACCAGAGAAGACATTCAAATGGCCACCAAACACATGAAAAGATGCTCAGCGGCATTAGCCATCAGAGATGCAAATCAAAACCACGATGCGATACCATTCCACTCCTTCTAGGAGCACTAAAAGACAAAATAAAACAAACATAACAAATGTTGGCAAAGATATGGGGAAATTGGAGTTCTTATCCATTGCTGGTAGGAACGCAAAATGGGAAAATAAAACAAAACAAAACAAAAGACCCTAAAAATAGAACTACCATGTGACCCATGTTGTTGTTGTTAAGTGCCATTGAGTTGAGTTGGTTCCAACTCATAGCAACCCTGTATAAGGTTTCCAAGGAGCAGCTGGTGAGCTTGAACTGACCTTGTAGTTCAAGTTGACCTAGCAGTCCTGCGCATCAACCTGCAGCACCACACCAGGACTCCATATGACCCAAGAATTTCACTCCTAGATATAGATCCCAAAAAACCTGGAAGCAGAGACTCAGGAAGAGTCTTGTACAAGGGGGCTTCAAAAAGTTTATAGGAAATTACATGAAAGTCCCCTTGTACATCAATATTCACTGAAACACTATTCATAATAGCAAAAGGTAGATGTGCCCATCAACAGATGAATGGATAAACAAAATGTGGTACATACATACAATGAAATACTACTCAACTGGTAGGAGAAATGAAGTCTTGATACATGCTACAGTATGGCAGTATGGATGGAGCTTGAAGACATACTGCGTGCAATAAGCCAATCACAAAAGGACAAATACATGACCTCACTTATATAAAAAGACAAAGGAGCTCTGGTAGCATAGTGGTTATAAGTCGAGCTGCTAACTTCAAGGTCAGCAGTTTGAAACCACCAGCTGTTCTGTGGGAGAAAGATGAAGCTTTCTTCTCCTGTAAAGATTTACAGCCTCGGAAGCCCTATGCTGGGTCACTATGAGTCAGAACCGACTCCATGGCACACCACCACCACAACCAGTATATAAAAAGACAAGGAAAATGTATGGAGAATAAAGTGGATTAGTGGTTACCAGAAGCAGGAAGGAGGGGAAGGGGAGGTTAATGGTAATGGAATAATGACATTGGTTAAGGCTGGGGCCCACATATTCACTGTTGTAATTGCTGTTAATAAGTTGTGCACCTGAAAAAAGTTGCATTTGTAAAAGCTGTATGATCAGTATAGTTACAACAACAACAAAAAAGTAGCTGTGGAGGCGGCTTATGTGTAACTAAACACCACATGGGATTTGGTTCCTTGGTTCAGAGGTTTAGGGTCATGGTTTCACGGGACATTGCAGCTGACTGACCTAATAACATGTTTAATGATTCTGTTCAAGCTCCTAGTTCACGGTGTAATGCCTGGGGTCTTAAAAGATTGCATGTGGCCATGCAAGATATGAGGGGGCTTCAAAAAGTTTGGGAAATTTTTCCATGAACTTTTTTTTTTTTAGCTTTTTATTGTGAATTGAATGAAGGTTTACAGAACAGATCATCAGTCCCACATTCAACAATCAAACAACTTCATGTCATTACAATGATTGCAATCCTTTCCATTGACCACTAGCTAACAATATTTTCACCTTTATTCACTTTAACTCTTGTGTTCCTGTGTCTTCTACTACCTGTATCTTTGTTGTGCCAACCTCCCGCTTGTTGTATAGTGTATATATGTCTATCCTCTACCTAGTTAATAACTTTCCCTTCTCTTCGACCCCTGGTAACCATCACAGATTGTTTTCTTTTAGCAAGGAAACCTTTTCTTAACCTTTCACATCCGTTCCATGAACTTTTGGAAGCCTTCTTGTATAAGGCTTCCTATTTACTTGGAACAACAGAGGAAAAAGTCAGGAACCAAAAGAGGATATGAAATGTGTGGCTAATTGCCTCCATGAACAACTACCTCCTTTGCCATGATATCAGAAGAACAGGATGGTACCTGATCAAGGATTTCACAGATGATCAAAAGAGGGAAAATGCAGAGCAGAATTTCAAATTCTCATAGCTCTAGACTTTCTGGAGCCATGAAGGGTAGAGGAACTCCTGGAGCTATTGCCCTTAGATAATCTTTCAACCTTAAACTAAAAATATCCACTGAAATCTTAAAAAAATAAACAATAAGCTTAGCTTAACTAGTAAAAAATCCAAATCAGAATTTTTGAACATTCTGCTTTTAAATGAACTATCTGTATTGCTGTTGAGAAAGCTACGACAGAAACCTTAGAGGACAGTGATTTTATGTTAATGGTGGAGGAACAATTCAGAAAAGGAGGTGACAATGGTGATGCTACCCAAAGAATATATATACTCAGTGTCACCAAACTGCGCATGTCAAAATTCTATAGAAAAAAAAAAAAAAAAAAGAGCAAGTACATCCTTCTAGGTGCCGTTGAATAGATTCGGATTCATGACCACCTCATGTGGGTCAGAGGAGAACTGTACTGCACAGGGTCTTCAATGGATGAGTTTTCAGAACTAGACTCTCAGGACTTTCTTCCAAGGCTCCTCTGGGTAGACATTAACGGCTGAGTGTGTTAACCATTTGCACCACCCCAGGGACTCCTAAGCTGATTCCTAGGCATAGGCTTTTCAGGAATGCCATCCCTTGTGCCAGACCCAGGGCCACTGGCCCTCAATTTCCTTTGGACTGTTGCCTGATTACTATAGCAGGACAGATTGAGCTTCTGACCAACTGGCCTGCAATGCCCAGAGTCATGGGCGGGAGATAGCATGGCAGCAGTAAAGAAACTGCCCTCAGAATGGCCCAAGAGGGCTGACAGGTCACTGCAGCTCCCAAGCAGCTTTCCCAGGGGTGGGGAAAGAGTGGCACACCCAGGTCCTGGGACTCACTCAGCTTTTTCAGTCCAGCCATTCCCAGTGACTCAGGGTGGAGGAAACTCTGGAGCCTAGTCTGGACCATGCAGAGTAGGGAGCCTATACCAGAGAGGTCCAAGAGTGAGGTCTTAGCCAAGTCAGGACAGGCAAAGTCAGAAAGAGGAAGATGCTCACCTACAGATACCTCATAACTTACCCTCTGTCATGCCATCCCTTATACCTGAGTCAATTTTGCTGTTAAGTGCTGTCGAGTCAGTTTGACTCATAGTGACCCCGTATAGGGTGTCCAAAGAGCTGCTGGTGGGTTTGAATCATCAAACTTGCAGTTAACAGCCCAGTGCTTATCTTACATTGCCACACCAGGACTTGATTTAATTTTAAAATGACATTTATGAACACTTTTCTTGGGAGCATTTCTTCTAGTAACCTTATGTTCCTGTCTCAAACCAAGAAACAGCCATTTTAGCTCTGGGAGTCCTGGCCCAGAGCTGTGAAGTCCCCTAGAACCTACTATGTGTGCCAGGCCATGTGGAGGGTACTGAGAATGGACAGATGTAGCCCTAACCCTATAGATCCGCCCCATCACTTTCTGATCCAAACCATCATCCTTGAAACCCTCAATTTCAACATGGCCGTAAACTCTTGTGGCCTCAGCTCTCCCACACCCTGTGGAGACTTGGCCAGCCCTCCCCCACCCACCCACCCATGGGGCTGTCTACCACATCTGGGCGGCTCCCAGGGCCGCACACTGCTTCAAAGTCTGCCAGCAAGCTCTGGGGTGGCTGCCGCAGCCAGCATGCCCTCAGAACTGGCCCCGCCTGGGCCTCGGCTGCACCAGCAAGCTTTCCACAGGCCACCTCTCAGTGTCCCTGAGGGCCCACCCAGCCCTCTGCCTGCCTGGCCACCGAGGCCAGCCACAGAGCCATCTGATTTGAATGAAACTTCAAACTTAATGACTTTCATGCTGGTTATTTAAAACGCAATGTAATTTTCGTAAACACCCTATTATTTCCTTTGATAGCTACAAAGCTTCCCCCAATCCCATAAGCATGTTTATTTTTAGGGAAAAGAGTGGTTTGCAGTTGGTCAGAGACCATAGGAGAGGGAACCCACAGAAAGCAAGGCCAAGAGTCAACCCTAGCAGCCCTGCTGGGGCCAGCTTTCAAATGCTGGACACCAACGAGTGCCCGGAAGTTGTGTCCTCACACCGGTCAGTGGCCCGCCTGCCCACCAGGGCCAGGGCCTTATTAGGCTAGACCAAGGCCTCTGTCGTCATCTGAAAGATGATGGCCTTGATGTCCCACTGAGCTTCCCAGGATGGGAAGGGGCTAGGGACAGGGACCTGGAGCCATCAGCATACTCCCAGCTGACTCTTGCTTCTAGGGAAGGCCTGTCCTAGGTAAGACCTTGGGGCCTGTGCCCTGACCAGCTGGCTGAATCCATGCCCAGGTACACTGGCCTGAGGTGCTTGCTCCCATGCCAGGAGGGTGGGCAAGTACAGCCCTGCCAGCTAGGACTCCCTGGCTAGGGAGGTGACCTGGTGGTGGGCGTGCGTGCTGAGGTCAGTTGAGCCCCACCAATGTGGGGTGTCCTCTGGGAGCGGCTATTTTTAGGCCCCAGGCTTTCATGTGGCCGAATGATGTGGAGTTTACAAAGCATCGGTAATGCGGGTAATGCGTTTCAGATGGCTGCCCAGCAGCCAGGGAGGCTGGGCCTGCTGCCACCGGAGCCTGGTCAGAGTTAGTCAGAATCTCCCAGCCTAGACACCCATCACCTGTGTCCTTCCACCCACCACCCCTTTCTGCCAATGGGGAGGCTGGCCCTGGAGTCATGTGTGCAAGGAGCATCCCAGCAAACCCTACTTGAGACGCAGCCACTCTGCCTCCTCAGGCCTCTCCAGCCCACCCTTCTTGGAACCTCTGTAAACTTCCAGTGTCAGGGACATCACCCCTACTCTAGACAAGGAGAAACTAAGATACAGAGAGGTTAGTAGACTAAATCAAAGTCACACAGTGGGGTGAGGACGGAGCCCTGTGCCTCAACTCCCTTCCCTATCACATATCACAGCCCACTTGCCCACATGGGCAAACTGGGTTTTCTGGGAAGGGACTATGTGTGACCACTGGCTAGGGACCAAGCCTGAGTAAGCTGGGACGTGGTGGAGTTGGGGAGGTCACACATCATAACCATGCAAACCCCCAGGCCCACTGCTCCCTGGGGCCCGGTCCATGCCTGGAGACTGCTGCACATACTTGGTAGCAGTATGGGGCCCAGACAGCTCTCCTGCCCTTGGAGAGAGAGTGGGTTGGGTGAGTAGGGTGGGGGTGGGGAGGAGGGAATTAGGGGAAGCTTATTTGGCAGAGCGCCTGCTTCCTCTGATCTCCCGGGAGTTCTGGCTGTGGAGTCAGGGCCGCGAGTTGAAGGCTGTATGTCGCCAGTCTCTCTCTGGGCTCTAGAGCAGTGAGCTGGCACGGCCCAGGCAGGCCACCTCCATGGGTGGGACAGGCTGCATGGGCAGCTTCCCCGAGGAGAGACCTGTGTTAGCTGGCCCAGACCAGGGCCTTCGTCCAGCAAGGGACGGACTGGTTGCCTTGCTGCCAGGGGGACTGATCCAAAAGTCCTCATGCTCCAGTAAAACTAGCAACAGACACTGATGGGGAGGCCAGACCCACCCAGGCTGCCATGAGACTACAGACCACACTTTCAAAGGGAGGGGAGTGGTTTTGCCAGTCCAAACCCCAGGCATGATAGCTGTGTGAGAAGAGAAAGCTACTGAATGAAGAAGCTGACAACAGCCTGGGTCCTCAGAGACACTCCCAGACCTCTGACCCAGAGCCTCAGAGTTCTGCTAGGGACAATGCTGCTCCGTTGCTCCTCACACCTCGGCTGACTTACTGATGGGAGTTCAGTGCTCCTCAGAGAGTGGGGCCAAAACCCTACACTCATGAGCGTGGAGAGTGTACGAATCATTAAGTAATGGGGGAAATGGCAACTTCTCACCTTGGAGGCACACCAAAGTTTCTCTCACCTGAAACCTGTTCTCTCCCTTGGAGCTGCTGGCACTCCCCTATAACCCCTGTGCCTCCCCGCCTCCAGCCTGCCCAGCTGCCGCCTCTGCCTGCCTCAGCCCTCCATGTCCAACTCAAACCATCTGCCACGGGCACCGCCCTGCTCCTCGAGGATGCCAGCACACCGCATATGCCCACCAGTCACTCCCCAGGTTTGGAACCAGCATTGCTCATCAGACCCTCAGTACTGGCCCCTCTTCGGAAGCCTCACCTTAAGCCCCCACCATCCATAGACCCTTGGTTTCCATCTGCTCTTCCAGTGAGCCCTTTCAGGCTCATTTCTGCCTCTCCTCCATTACTTGACTATTCCCCTACCCAGAGGGCTCTCCCATTGCTGGCCAAACCTCCACATGTACCATGCCAGCCAACCCCTCCTCTCAGGAAGCCTGCCTCCACTGGCCTTTCTCCTTCATCTGGGCCCCTTACCTGACTCAGACAGAACCTCAAAGCTGACACACTTTCTCTCTCTCTCACACACACACATACTCCCCAACACCCCAAGGCCCATCTCTTTCTCTTGCCAGGACTGAGCTCTGGGAGGAAAAAGGCAGCCTCTTGCTCTGTGCTGAGCCAAGGCCAAGCGTACAGGAAGGGCTCAGTAAATGCCGGTGGGGGTCTGGACTCAGGAGTCTAGACACAACAGGGGCTCTGTTGTTGACCAGCTGAATGTCCCAGGGTCTAGGGTGGGCCCAGGCACCTATCCTCTGTGCACTGCCCCAAGAAGGGCTGCCAAGCTGGAGGAGGGAAGGGTCAAGGGTCCCAGTGCAGCCTCGCCCTTAGGACTGCTTTGCCTTCTTGCATAGCATTCTTTACTAGGGGCATCCGTACACAGTGTTGAAACTGCCCCACCCACAGAAGCAGGGGTATTTACTCAAAGATCTATGCACTGTGCTATTGGGCATCGGGGTGTCCCTGCAACCTGATTAAACACCTGCTTCCTCCCAACTGAGTCTTGTTTGTACACAGTGGCAGGAAGCGGCCAGTCACAAGGTATGAGGGAGCGCTACTGTACAGCTTTGAGACTGTGGCTGCCTGCAGAGACTCAGAGGGAGGCTGTGGTGCTCCACTCCATCCACGAGATTCTGGGCTCACTCAGCCAGGCCCAGCCTGGCCACAGCAGGCATGTGATTTATACCAGTATCCATGGAGTCCTGCTTACAGCTCAGCTAAACCTCCCTTCTTGCAGGGACGGGGACAGGGTGGTCTTAGGAGACCCAGAAAAGGATGGACTGCTGGTGACTTGAGGGAGCCCCTCCCCTCTAATGCCCCTCACATCGGAGTCTCCCAACAACTGGGCGGCAGACACAGCTGCTTATGAATATGTCCCATTTGCTGGCTGGTGAAGTGGCCCAGTAGGACCCTGGTGGAAAACACTGGGGTCCTGGAAACCATTCATCCTGCTGGGCTGTATCCAAGTGCCCTTCAGAGGGACAAGCAGGTTGCCCCAAAACTGCAGCTACCTCAGCCTGCCCCAGGGGAAGGGTGGGGCAGGAAGCCTGGCTCTAACCCGGGGTCTGCAGGCTGAGTCTCCTTCAGGATGCCTTCTAGGCTCTGAAAGGCATCTCAGAACAGAGCTCCACTTGGGAGGGGCTGCAGATTTTCCAAATGCCGCAGCCAGTACCACACAGCCGCCCTAGTCAGGAAAAGAAATGTACATCAAAATAACTTCAAAGTCCCATGATCTACCTCCACACCAAAGCATCATCAACAACAACAAAGACCAAACTCCATGCTGGCTGTGTTCAGGCACTGCAAGGATGCGGTTCAGTCATAGGCTCAGAATTGGCAGCAGGCTGGGACCCTTCCTACCTCACAAAGTTCCCTTTAGGGATTTGGCTCCAGGAAAAGCAGCCACATGGAACCCTAGAAGTATTTTGCATATAGCATCATTCTCACTGGTGAGGAACTGGATGACAACTTGTGAGCAAATGTAAAGCCTCACAAAGGATGTTACATGGAACATGGGGGCTGACTGCACCCCAAACCAGAGGGCCTAGCTCTCTCTATTGACTCTATCTTCTGTATATACAGGAGAGCCCTCCTACTGCAGTGTGCAGGAGAATGAATGACTAGGAGAACTTGTTGAAAAGCAGATTCCAGGGGAAGCATGTAGCAGGGCAGGTGGGGTCCATGCAGGGGTGGCCACTGGGGAAACGGTCCAAGAATGGTTAAGCTAATGTCCTTAAAGGTTTTTACCTTTATCTTAGAAAACCGTTGAAGCTCCTAACATTTCAGGTAAAGGGCTTCTATATGGCTGGGGTAGGAGAGCCTTGTTCAGATAAATCTGTGTGTGTGTGTGTGTGTGAGGGTCCTGAAGATAAAGTGAGTGACTATGGGTCCCACCTTAGCCCTGGGGATAGCACGTCCCATCCCGAGAACTCCTGGGCAAGGCAGGGCAGGGAGGAGGGACCTACACAGCAGAGTCCTCAGCTCCAGGGCTGGCCCCCAGGTCCCTAAGCCAGGCGCCTCTGGCACAAAGTGGAGACAGACAGTCCTTCAGACCTCAGTCTCCATGGGGCCTACCACTGAGTCACAATGAGCCCAGAGATGCCAGGACAGCGGACTGGACTGGCAGATAGCCTGCCTCTAGTCTAAGCATGGCAACTGAATCTTGAAGTGGTGCCCAAATGCCTTGGCCTTCAGAACTGCCAAGATGGGCAGAGGGAGACCCAGGCTTTGAGGGAGAATCTAGCTTGCATGATCAGAAGGGGTCTCCAATAAGTATATGTTCCTGGGATGATGACATTTGAATTGAATTCAGAATGAAGAATGAGAAGGCTGAGGGAGACCTCATTGGGGCAGTAGATTCCAAGTCAAGGGAACAAATAGGGAAGGTCCTGATGATTATAAAATCCATCAGAACACTGAGGTGGCTGCTGTGTGGGGGGAGAGGAAGACGATGGCATAGACTGTAGTAGTTTGACTTTATTCCAAGAACCATGGGAGGCTACTGCAGAGTTTGATCTGGTGAAAGATGTGATGTGATTTATGTGTGGAGCCTGAGTTGTGGGTTAGGGAGGAGGCAGAAGGACCCTCGAGGAGAGCGATACTGTCATCTGGGTAAGAGATGAGCATAGGGGGTGGCCACTGAAGGGGTGAAGTAGGAAAACTTGGGATGTTGTCTGCAGGGGAACGCATGTGCCTGCCAGTCCCCTCTTGGTCTACATATGTCACAACTTGTCAGCTTTCAGGATGCTGTTCAGTGGGCCTGTCCTCCACAGCCCTGACCAGATCGGCTGCTGTGTCTGGGCCTCCTAACTCTGCAACAGCTTACCCTAAGGAGGGCATTTTCAGGCTCTCTTTTGCCTGTCTCCTTCTCTCAGATGGGCACTCCCAGAAGTAGTGTCTGATTCTGGTCTGTCAGGGTACTCAACCTGCTGGTTCCCTGTCACCAGGGCTGGTGCTCACCCATGGCTAACCTCCACAGCAAGGATCTCTGCTGCTCCCTCTGGGGTGTGTGGAGGGTTGGGTGGTGCTCCTATACTTATGCATTGCTGCAAAGCTCCCCTGGCAGGCGTCAGCAACACTTCCTTCCTCTGCCCAAGCCTTGCTCAGATCCTTACCTCCTGCACCCTCCCCACGGCTTCTTCTCACAGTCCTCCCCTAGACCCCAAAACTTGGGAGCTCAGAAGATGAGCCCAACGGCTGGGAGCCCAAGCTTGAATCCACTGTCTCAGCATGGCTCCTCTATACTGATGCCTGACCCCAAACTTATGACATGCCCAGGTACCAGACAGCTGTGGAGATCAGGGACAGAGAAATTCAGTTCCAAATCCCTGCAGCAGCTCAAAGGCTTCACATTTTCTTTTACATTGAAACAGAATTCACATACCATACAATTCACTATTTCAAAGTGTACAATTTAATGGTTTTTAGTATGTTCACAAGATTGTACCACCATCACCCCTGCCTAATTCTAGAACATTTCCTCACCCCCAAAGAAACCCCATGCCCATTAGCAGTCACTCCCCATCTCTCGGGTCCCTGGCAATTACAAATCTACTTTCTGTCTCTGGATATGTCTATTTTGGACATTTCATATAAATAGCAAAAGGCCCAGCATTCTTTCAGACCACAGACTCAAAGTCAAGCCCACAAAAGGGGCCACGCGGGCAACTTTGCTTCAGATTCTTTTGGAGATGAGGATTCACCCCAGACTGAGAGTCTTGCATATCCAAGAGCCTGAGTTTTCCTAAGGAATGATGCCTTACTCAACCCAGAATCCCTGCAACCCCCAGTCTAGGGCCAGCTCACTGCACCTCAACTCAGGTCAGAGTAGAACCGAGAATACAAAACTACAGAAAAACAAGCTGTCTGCAAGCCTATGTTAGATGCCCGACAAACATCAATCATGAGATCGACTTTGACCTGCTTTCCTCTCCCCCAAACTATGCTTAAAGAAACTAAGTACCCCAAACAAGCAACTTTTTAGGAAAAAATCTCTCTGACCAGTGGCAGTTGCCTGTGCGGTGGCCATTTAGCTCCTGGCAAGATTCGAGTCTGTTTTGATATATCCAATGTGGTAGCCATCTGGGCATCCCACTCACACATGGGCAGGAGGTCCCTGGCATGGGTTTCCCCCACTTGTCTAGAAAGGTCGAACAAATGATTGTGAAATCCTCAGTAGAACAGTTGGCCACTTGGATCCCCTGAAAGAGGGCTGAGCAAAAGGCAAGGAGACCCAGTTCTAAGGTCTGTGGGGTGGGGCTGGGCAATGTGTCTATCTTCCCGACATGGGCTCAGCTAAAAAAAACCTCCAGAGGCAGTTTCCCTTCTAGGCCCTTACAAGGGGCTCTGAACCTGCTCTAAGAGGATCTCTTCTGGTTCCAGACACACAGACCTTGAATCCGATCATAAATGTGTTCCCTTGATTGACATGGGGTCAATCAATTTTGTTTTCTAAAACTCAACCATACTTTAACTGTCCACATAACTGTTTTGAGTAATGCAAGCAGCTACATTTACTTGCTATTCATTTGAACTATCAACTTTGCTTAAAAGAGCACCCCCCTGCCCCCACTTCCCGTATTCACTTTCTTCACCCAGTTACCACCACTTAAGCTCTTGCCACCGTCCCTCTGTCCTTGTCCCTAGCTCCATGAAAGAACTGAGGTCAGTGCTAGAACCTGTCATCTTCCTGCATTCCCTCAAGGCAGGCAATGGGAGGCTGCAGCTGGGTGGGGAGGAGGATGAGGGAATTTGCCCCTACAGGAGAACCTGACACACAGGAAAACATCTCCTGTAGCCTGAGAAAGAATCCAATGCTGGGGGCAGGGGGAGAGAAGGAACTCATCTCCTCTCTTGATCCTGACTGCTGGAGTCCACCACCCACCTACTCTTTGACTAAAGTGACCCGAGGACACCAAATGGTCCCATCACCCACACCCTGATGGCAGAGTGAGACCAGAATGAGACCCTCCCCTCTCAGGGCACTTTCCCACCAACTGCCGACACCATTCAAGGAACTCAAATCTGCATCCTTTCCTTGCCTGGCTGTGAAGTTAAGAGAGGCTGGAGGGGAGCCTGCCCTACTGGAATGTTCTTGGGCCTGGGGCATTGGTCTAATCATGGTTACCATGGTGACTCAAGCCCCTGTCCCAGCTACTTGCTTGCCAGTTGCTTGGCAGTAGTGGGTTATGTCAACTTGGCCCAAAATCTAATCTTAAGGGTTCCTACCTTGTAGTTGGGGGCAAAAAGAGTCTTTGTTAAGCATTCCCTCTTGTAGGCTGGAGGCTTTCTAGGGAGAGCCACTCTATCAGGAGATGGGGTCAGCGGGCAAGTCTGCTTTCCCACAGTCTTGAAAGGAAATGAACGGCCTCATATACCCAATCACCTTGGAGCATAAAGTCAGATACAGACCTCTCAGACCACCGTGTTTATTTGACAGATGAGGAAATGGGGGTCTAAAGGGCAAGGTGTTCATTCTAGAGTCGGCAGTCTGCCATCCTGGACTTCTGGAAAGAAGCCTGTATCTTTCTCACCTGCTGCCTGCTACGGCATGAAACCGCTCTCATGGACAACTCTCCCCATTCCTGCTCTGAAACATTCTGGTACTGTCACCCTATCCTCCCTTTGGGTGGTTCCTATTACCAGCCATTCGAACCACCAGTCTGGTATTCCTGCCTGCACTGGTCTCACTTCAGTGCCCAGTACCAGACCATAAGAACCCCTGAAACCTTTCATGGAGTCTAGTGATCCCTAATCTGATTCCCCATCCCAATTTCAGGCTTAGTCTGAATATATAATTTTAACGCAACATTACTGCTACAAAGCACTGAGAGTTGGCTCTTCACACCTCAGATCACCTGCATCAATAAGCAGGAAAGCATGGTTTGGAATGATCATTAAATCTCTTCAAAAGCACTGGAGACTTCAAAATATTCAATTCACAAATTCATTAAACAGTCCCTTTAGCGATCCCATCTCTGAAACCCTTTCTAATACATTCAAGACCAAGCCAACTTCACAGAAACCCGCTTTCCACACAACATGGTCAGGATCCACAACTCACACCAAGGACAAAGAGCAAAATGAGCATTTTTCTCCTGCACAACCCAGAGTCATGAACCAGAGCAGCTTTTCTGGCCCTTTCTCTCCAGCACAACACTCAAGGCTTGGTGGGAAAAGGGTAACAGTACACCGAACCACATTAAGCACACCATCTTCCCCACCAGGAAGAGGATATGCCCGCCAAAATTCTCTGCTCAGCTGGAGAAGACCCCCACCCCAGCATCAGCCAGCACCAGCAGAGGGCCTGCACCTGTTTTTGAACAAGTTGGGAAGACAAAAGTCAACAGAGAACAGGAGGACATATTCGTGGGGCGCCTCCTTCCTTCAGCAAAGATCTCTTTTTGGTTTGTGGCCCTCTGGGTGTGTCTGAAGAAAAGGACCACGGCAGAATTCTAAGACCTATATTGTTGTAGACAAAACTCACTTCTTTTCCATGCCTCACATACCCGGGTCAAGGAGGTAGCCGGCACTGGGTGGACACTGGTGCTGGGGCCACTTACCAGAGGGGGCTGCGGCTGGGGGTGCTGCCCTGCTCCCGAGGAGGGTGGATAGTGCATGACCAGATTGAAGGCTGAGTAGACCGTCTCTTTGTACATGCCGCTAGCGCACTCAGGGGCCTTCAGGCCTGGAAAAACCACAGCTGGGTCAGACACACCAGCCTGGGTCGCTGGAGCTGAAGGCTATCACCGCTTGTGAGATCTAAAAATTGCAGAGGGTTCCCCCCCTCCCATTCAAGTTTGTGACTTGAGACGGAACAAGCTGAGGGTGTCCAGAGCACCAAGTTTTTGGAGAAGGACACGGAGTCCAGGCCTCCTTTAGGTGGCCTCTACTTGACCCCCTCCCACCCAGCCCGACCCTCAGCCAAAGTTGGCCAAAGCTTTCTCCTTAGGACAGGGGATTAGTCAGTCACCTGGGCAGGAGAGGAGGCGGAGATGGCTGGGGTCTGTTTACTCCTATAAAGGTCAGGGCACCGGAAGTGACTCGAGCCAGCCAGTACCGGGGAAACCCGCCCCCCACACCTTCGCTTTTACCGCCTCCTAGAACTGCAGGGGGCGGGAGGGGGGCGGTAATACACCCCTTCTGCTTCCTCCAGTCATGGGCGTCCCCCTTTCCACCGAGGCCCGGGCCTTAGCGGGAAGAAGGGAGGCCAGTCCATGCAAAAACTCACCGTCCTCCAGAGACTCTGGAAGTTTGTCTGAGAAAAGTCTCTGCGAAGTGTGTTCCCGCCCGAGCGCCTGGAGAGAGAGCCAGAGGGGCGGTGAATGGGAAGGATGGGGACTCCGGGGAATGGGGACCATGAGACCGCGGGAGGGAGGGGGCGGATGAGTGCGAGCTGGGCGCCGGGGTCGAGGAGCGGGGCGCGGGCTGGAGCTCACCTCCGCCCGGACCTCGGTCTCGGCGCCAGCCCCCGGGACCCCCGCGCCGCCGGCCGCGCCCTCGGATTCGTTGACGAGCGACGACTTAAGCTCGGCCAGGTCGCGCTCGGGGCCCGCGGCGCTGTCGCGGCTCTTGTCCTGCTCCTCGCCCTCATCCTGGAAGGCCAGCAGCTCGTCGGGCGCGCCGAGGTCGTCGCCGCCGCCAGCGCTACCTCCTCCCGAGTCCAGCTGCGGCATGCTGCGCTCCGCCCGTCAGGGCGCCGGGCGCTGAACGCGGGGAGTGCGCGGCACGGAGCCGGCCCGGGAGGCGGCGAGCCTGCAGTCCGGACCTCCGATCCCGAATCGCGGCGGGTGGACCGCGGGCTGACTCGCTAGGGCGGGCTGCGGGCGCCGGCGCGGGGCTAAGCGGCTCCGGGAGCTGGCGGGTCGAACATCAAAGGCGCCGCCGGCGGAGTGCCGGGGACGGGGCGGGGGCTCCGGGGGCGGGCTCTGGCCGGTGGGTGGGGCCAATTGTTCCGCCCCATCCCTCCTCTCCCCCGAGAGGCCGAGACTTGCCCAGTGGGCATAGTCTTAAAGGGCTCGCTTTTTCCCAAGCATTCACTGTAGGGTAAGCTCTGAACTGCTAACCGCAAAGTCGGCGCTTAAAAGCCACCAACCTGTCCTCGGAAACTCTATACAGGGTCGCTATGAGATAGACTCTACGGTACTTAACCTCAGTGAGGCTTCGGAAGATACTGCAAAACACTGCCATGTTAAGTTGTTAATTGTCATCGAGTCGGTTCCGACTCAGCAACCCTGTTTCCAAGGAACACCTGGTGGGTTTGAACTGCCGACCTTGTGATTTACAGTCCGGTGCTGATTCTACAGCGCCACACCAGGAGTCCCAAAGACACTATCCTAGGGGACTCCAAAGGACAACCCTGATCCCTCTTCCTCTTCTGCAACGAGTGATTCCTGCCCTGTGCTCAGGTTTCTCCACAGCTGTTGAAGTCCCAGTCCCAAGACTCTTAGGGTTTGGAAATGGCTAAGAACACGAGCCAAGCCGTGGCGTGAGCTACGTCTGTGGGTCGGGCCCAATACCTCGTGTGCGTGGAACCTGGGACTTCTTAGGGCTGGAGAGAGTTTGGGGTTGTTCAAGAGCTGTGCTGGGACCCGGGCTGGCAGTGTTAGACTCCTCAGAGGATCCATTCTCTAACTCATTCTTGAGCCCTATTTCTTCCCCCCACCAGTCCCCCACATTGCTTGCACACAGCGAGAACACAAGCATAGCCCCCTCACATGTTCGAATATTACACATTTGTGACGGGTTGGACAACCCCCCCCCCCGCCGGCCATGCTGATTCTCCACCCCCCACCCCCTTAGACTCTCTCAACTCAGTTCCACACCTAGAACTTGCAGCCCCGGGACTCTGGGCTTCCAGCAGCTAAGTTGGCCACGGGATTCAGACCAGGGATTTGTCGTGTGCGGTAGCTCAACTGGGAAGTTGCATTTTCAAGTCCATGGCGGCCCCTGTTGAGAGTTAAACTGAAGGGTCTCCAGCTTGCGGAGCGTGGGAATACGGGCTAGCTTCCAAAGCGTCTACACAGAACTCAGGGCTCGGGTGCATCCACCGGGCCACCCAGCACGACGCGTCTCGGCAGAGCAAGTACGTCCACGAAAGACACTGACTCTTTAGATCACGGTGCAGTAAACCGCAGCTCCCCCCGCTCCCCCCGCTCCCCCGAAGTTTTCTATGCTAATTTAGTGTAGGAACTCCCGCCTTTCCCGAGAACAATTGGGCTGGAGAATACCAGGGTGGGAGTGCGAATTAGACGCCTCTCCCAATCGGGCCCCAGAGGACCCCTGGCTGCTGCGCAAAGCCTGGCCGGAAGAGGATCGCGCCGCCCCTCCGGATCCAGGCCCAGCCCCAGCCCGTCTGGCTACGGATGAAAGAGCCTGGCTGTGCTCCACAGTTCAGATTCTATCAGAGTCCGCCCAGCGGTGGCCCAGCGGGTGCCTGGGCCCCCACCTCCGGCTGTAGTGACCACTTTTCCTCTCCTGGGCTCCAAGAGATTGGGTATCTCAGCTTGTGAAGGGAAGAAGGGGAAAAGGCCCAGTCCAACATCCCCACCACTCCAACCCCCTAGCTTCTTTCCCCTAGGTGTAAACGTCCATCCCTTCAGATAGAGGATCTTTCTTTGGTAAAGCCAGGCTAGGGGCAAGAGCTAAAAGGGAGAGCCTTCAGCTTTGGAGCTAGGCTTCTCACACTGCCTGCCCCACCTCGAAATGGGTTTTATGGTCCACTTTGGGTCCCCACAGCGCAAGGAGGGGAGAAGGAACAGTGGGAGGGGCCCCATAGTCTCCCTCACCCACTCTGCAGCATCCTCATCCCTTAACTCCCTAGGCTTTAAGGTCTGGTTTCAGGATGAATCTACTTTGGAAAAACTAACAAGAAGACTGATTCGCTTAATCCAAAGTAAAAGTCTTTGGGCTCCTCTCGTCTTTGTGGGTGATTGCAGCTTAGTGGGAGCTTCCTTCAGAATAGAGGTCCCAAGCCCACTGGACACAAGTCAGTGGGGATCAAAGTTGTTACATGCAGAAAGGAGCAAAGTCAGGGATACAATGAGGCTTATTTGTTTTTCAATAAAGCTAGGTTTATTCACCTTAAAGTATTACCCTTGAATCAGAAATTATGACCTTCCTGCTTTATTGGTGTGAAAGCAGCTTTCCTTACTAAAATGATGATGAGAACAGATTTTTTAAAATATCCTTATTTGGCAAAAGAAAAACTTGGCCCCTCTGTTCATCCTCCCAACCCCATGTTTCTTTGGACATTTTATAGGGTTTGAAATCCCAAAGTGTGGGAACCACTGTTCACTGGGGTCAAGGTTCCAACCCCTTGCCCTGCCTGATGGAAGCAGGGAAGGGGAGGGGTGAGGAGATGAAAGGGAGGGAGGTGTGAGCTGAGTCACAGACATCCATGCTATACCGAAGTCAGTCTAAGAGCCTGATGAGGGAGCTCACTCAGGCCATGGGAAGGAAGCCGGAAGAGAGGGTGTCCTGTCCTCTAGGAGTTCCTGGCTGCTTGAGAGAGTTTGGTTGCTGAAGTAGTCTATACAGGCTGTGGCTGAAGGAGCTCAGCTATGACAATATCAATTATGGACTGGAATGGTCAGGGTGGCTTTCTGGAAGAGGCAGTCCTCTGCTAGGCCTGAAATACTTGGTTGTTGTTGTTAAGTGCTGTCGAGTTGAGTCGGTTCCGACCCATAGCGACCCTGAACAGGGTTTCCGAGGCTGTATATCTTCATCTTTCTCCCGTGGAGCAGCTGGTAGTTTCGAACTGCTGACCTTGCAGTTTGCGGTCCAATTCGTGACCACTATGCTACCAGAGCTCCTTGAAATACTTGGTAAAACTTGGAAACACAGAAAAGAAAAGGAGCTTGAGCTTTTTCCCACAGGTGGGTACAGCCCCAAAGGAGCCCCTTCCTGGTTACCAATGTTCCATCATTATCATCACCCACAAAATGACTTCATTTTATTGAATGTTTACTGTGTGCTGGACAACATGTCAAGAACTTCACACATATTATCTCATTTAATCATTATATCAATCCTATGACATAGGAACTGTTATTCCCATTTTACAAACGAGGAAGTGGAAACTCAGGCTGAGTAAGCTACTTATGGTTGCACAGCTTGGAAGTAAGGGAGTCAAAGTCCCAAATATAGGCAGTCTGCCTCCTGAGCCCACATCCTAACTATCATGCTCTAGTTTTCCATTGTTGTAAAGTGTGAGTTGGTTCTGACTCATAGAGACCCTATATAGGGTTTCTGAGGAGAGACTGGTGGGTTTGAATCACCAACTTTGTGGTTAGCAGTCCATTGCATATCCTACAGTGCCACCCCAGTGTTCCATTTTTGTTGTTAAGTGCCATTGAGTGGGTTCTGACTCATAGTGACCCTGTGTAGAATTTCCAAGGAGTTGCTCGTGGGTTTGAATAGCCTACTTAGTGGTTCATAGTCTAGTGCTCTGTATGCTGAGCAAATAATATGAGAAGCTGGGTTCTATGAAGAGAAACATGGCATCAGGATTGGAGGAAGACTCATTAACAACCTGCGATATGCAGATGATACAACCTTTTTTTTTTTTTTTTCTTTTTTTAGATGATACAACCTTGATCGCTGAAAGTGAAGAGGACTTGAAACATTTACTTATGAAGATCAAAGAGCACAGCCTTTGATATGGATTACATCTCAATGTCAAGAAAACAAAAATCCTCACCACTGGACCAATAAACAACATTCTTATCAATGGAGAAAAGATTGAAATTGTTAAGGACTTCATTCTTCTTGGATCAACTATCAACACTCGCGGAAGCAGCAGTCAAGAGATCAGATGACATATTGCACTGGGCAAATCTGCTGCACAGGAACTTTTTAAAGTATTGAAGAGCAGAGATGTCAGCTTGAGGACTAAGGTGCGCCTGACCCAGGCCATGGTGTTTTCAATAGCTTCATATGGATGCGAAAGCTGGACAGTGAATAAGGAAGATAATAGAAGAATTGATGCCTTTGAATTGTGGTGTTGGAGGAGAATACTGAAAGTGCCATGGACTGCCAAAAGAACCAATAGATCTGTTTTGGAGGAAGTGCAGCCAGAATGCTCCTTGGAGGCCAGGATGGCTAAGCTTCGTCTCTCCTACTTTGGACATATTGTCCGGAGGAAACAATCGTTGGAAAAGGATGTCATGCTGGGTAAGGTGGAGGGTCAGAGAAAAAGAGGAAGACCTCCAACGAGATGGATCGGCCAGGTGGCATCATTGATGGACTCAAATGTGGCGGCAGTAGTGAGGTTGGCCTAGGATCGGACATTGTTTCGTTCTGCTGCGCATGGAGTCGCTATGAGTCGGTTCCGACTCGATGGCACCTGACAACAACAACAAAAGTCCAGTGCTGATTGTACAATGTCACACCAAGAATTCCAGGCTGACTCTTATCTGCTTTGTAGTCTTGGCTGACAAATGCTGAAGAATGAGCTGTCACTAATAGAGTCCGGACTTTTGGGGTGACTCATGATGCATAGAGTGGTCGGCAGGAGGATGGAAGAATCTTTGTGATTAGACTGTATGGAGTAGCTCATGCCCTTTCCTGGATAAGAGGGCTCACAGACTTTATCTTGAACCAGACAGATCTCAACTTATACCACCTCTCCTGGGCCCACCCTAGGCTGCCTGCTCTGGGCACTGACTCAGATTTGATACAGAGATAATAACCCCCCAAACCCATTGCCATCAAGTGCATTCCAACTCATAGTAACCCTATGGTTGTTACACGCCATGGAGTCAGTTCTGACTCATAGCAAGCCTGTATATCTGAGGCTGTAAATCTGGTAGCGTAGTGGTTACCAATCGACTGTGAACCTTAAGGTCAGCAGTTTGAAACTACCAGCTGTTCTATGGGAGAAAGAAGAGGCTTTGTGCTCCCATAAAGATTTATAGCTTCAGAAACCCTATACGGGGTCGCTATGAGTCAGAACTGACTCCACAGCACATAACCACCACCACCACCACTACCTACCATAAAGGCCAGAGTAGAACTGCCCCATGGGGTTTCTAAGGATACACTCTTACGGAGGCAGACTTTCATATCTTTCTCTTGTGAAGTAACTGGTGTCTTCAAACTGTTAACATTTAAATGATCAGATTATCACTTAACCACAGCACCACCAGGGTTTTTTACAGAGACACTAGGCAGTGGGATTCCCTTGGGTTCTTCTATAGGGTGGTGAGTTCAATCTGCTATGGCTGCCACCCAAAGGTGACCAGGGAGCTTTGGGACCAGACCAACAGTAGGGAAGCCGCTGAGTCTTCTGGCATCACCCAGACCAAGGTGGTGGTTGTTGCTATGAAGTGCCGTTGAGTCGGTTCCACCTAGTAAGAATCCTGTATAGGGTTTCCAACAAGTGACTGGTGGCTTTGACTCACTGACCTTGTGGTTTGCAGTCCAGTGCTTATCCTACAGGTGTCACACCACGAGTCCAGACCAGAGTTAGAGCTGGTGATTTAATGAGGCTTCATCTTCATGCAAATGAACCAGGTGAACATGAACTGTCATCAGATGCTGGGTGCAGGACAAAGTCAGGGCTCTTGAAGGTTGAGGGTTACAGCAATAGAGCTCAGACATTGGCTTTAGGCAGACCTGAGTTCCCATCCCTGCCCTGCCATTTCCTAGCTGTGGAACCTCAGGCTGACCTTCTCTGGGCCTCATCTGCCTCATGGGTAAAAAGGGTATCATACCCAACCTTGCTTTGTACTGTTGGGTCGAGGTTGAGATGAGTCATTGTATCCTAGTTAAGAGCTTAGCACAAGGCCTGGCACATTCCAAATGCTCTAATAATGAGTGCTCTTGAGCTAGATATTTTTCGGAAGTTGTTAGGCTAATTGGCTCTTCATGTAACGTCATGTAAATCATCTGAATGTTCTCATGGCCTAAGCTCACTTAATCACTGCTAAGGCTGAAAATATACGTTCCCTTTCCTTTTCTTTCAAGTTCCTTTAACATGAAAGGCCTACTTGAACTCCCTGACCTTTTCTAACAGGGAGACCCTTGATATGTGGCATTTCCAGAAAATGGCTCAAAGGAGCCCCAGATGGATTTAGTAAATTACAGCAGGGAGAGGTTCAGAGCAGTGTCTCTTCCTGCCCGCCCGCCCCGACTGGCATCCTGTTGGGGCTTGCTCAAAGCCGCCTGGAAGCTGGGATGCCGGCTGGGGCAGGAGTACTTCCCATGGAACCTTCTCTTGTAGGGCAAATCCCGGTCAAAAGTCCCAGAGGCAGACTGTGATTTGTTACTAGAAGCACAGTTCGCTGTCTGGAAACTGTACTTTCACTGTGTGTGTGCATGTATGTGTGTCTGTATATGCACGTTTGGGCGGTTGTGACATGCACAATGGCGAAGACACACAATTGCTGTGATGGTCCAGGTACCAGTCAGCTGCCTTTAAAATGGGCAAGAAGTATCATTTGTTTTTTCCTTCTTTTTAAGTTTTGATGGGTGGGGTCTTTCCTCCCAGACTTCATGCAAGAACCAAGAATTATTCTTAAAATAAAACTTAATAATGGAGCAAGAAATTCGTTATTCCTAATGAAACCTTAAGGAAGTTTGGCCAAATTGGCTTGAAGGGTGCTGGTGGGGAAATTACAAGGAGAGCTGTCCCACAGGTTACAAGGCCTTGTTATTAGAATTTCCCACGGGCTAATTTTCCACATGGTGCCAGCCATTGTTGCTGATGAGTGAGCCCAGGGTTCCCGCAGCAGGAGGAATAAAATAACTGCATTTCTACAGGAAGGGGTTTGGAGTCCGAGACACCACAGTATCAGCAGCAAAGCAAGCCTGGAGTGGCAGCCATGTGCCAGGCACTGTCATCTCCTGAGAACTTGGTGGGAAGAGACGTGTGTCCTGGTCCCAGCTCCATCGCTATCATGCTGGGTGAATTCAAGCAAGTCCTTTGCCTTCTCTGGTTCCCAGAGTCATCATCAGATAACTGCAGGTGTTCTTTACCTGGTTCAAGGATGCAGTGAGGTCCAAGGGCATGAGACCAGAGGTGTAGACCACAAATAAAATAGGAAGTGGGTTGGTAGGGCACAAAGACCCAATGTCCATCTGGGAGTTGCCTGAAGTTGCACAGGGAAATGTACTCATATTAGTGGACTGTGGAACAGCTCCAGACAACTTGAGATAGGATTGTCTTACTGGGAAAATACCAGCAGACATCTCTTTTTGAGACAATACTCTGCTGCATAGGAGGCCTGTCCCAGAGCTGGTAAATGATAGCGTTCAGGAATTTTTGGATGGCTGTTTGAAAAGATGGATGGATGAATAGGTGGGTGGGAGGATGAATCATTCACACCAGTGTCACTTAGAATCAGTGAGGATGTAGTAGGCTCAAGTACCAACTGTCAAAGAGCTTGCCATCTGTGGACTCATCAGGCCAAGTAGAGGTTCCAGGAACTAGGGGCTCAGAAACATGACTGTTGTGTAGAGGGCAGTTAAGAAGGGTTTCCTGGAGAAAGGAGGGCAGCCTAGGATACAAATGGGATTTAGAGAAGACAGAGCCCACTTTAGGTAGGAATGTAGTCCACACTCGCCGTTATGGTTGACTTTTACCCTAGAGGGTCCCTGGAGCCTAGGTGAGTCAGGATTCTGATGGATGGTTTGGCCATTCATTGAGCCTTGCCCAGGATAACATGTCTTCATGTCCCATTTCCTACAGTCACATCCCCATCCTATCACTGCTCAGGACAATCTCCTCTAAGAACTCCCTCTTAGATGCGGGTTGTCCCTGTTTGACCCTTCTCTAGAACAGAACAGATGACCTCCCTGTGTGTAACCTATCATCTTAACTGGGCTTCAAAACTTTGCTGGAGTGGAGCTGATGAAGGAAAATACAGATGGATAACTCGTGATACTGTAGTGAATAATGCTTATCAGGACCGATTGTGAGGATTGGAAATGCAGGGGTGGACGTTTTGTAACAAGGAAGGGAGTGTGATTAATTCTCCAGGCTAGGAG
>NW_006408733.1:301671-316062 GCF_000296735.1 Chrysochloris asiatica
CACGATGGAATGAATGTAAGACTAAGGTTCTCCCATGTAAACTATCATATAATTCACAATAAAACATTAAAAAAAAAAAAAAAAAACTTTGCTGGATTAGGGCCCCATGGAAAGAGAATGTTCCCTCCTCTTAGTTCCAGCTTCGCCCACCCCCCAGCCCAGGGCAGCTGAAGAGGTGGGGAAAGGGGCAACAGAACATGATGAGGGGATAGGGTTGAAGGGCACCTGTACCCGATCTTGTGGCCACTGCCAGTCCCTATGCAGACAGCCAGTAAGGATTTTGAGGAACCCTGTGTGGGGTCCTTCAACCAAGCATCTCCCAAACTTATTTGACCATAGAACTATTTTTCCATGTATGATTTTCTTTTTTTTTTTTTTAAAGTCAAAAACAAAAATGCTTCCTCTGAAATTCTTCTGGGTAATTCAGGTGCGTCTGATTTCATGGAGTAGGAAGAGGCATGCTGTATCCAAAATATTCGGGGATGCTGGAAAAGGTCTTTCCAATTTGTGTTGTTGATACAGGGGAAATAAACAAGAACTTAGTAGACTCGAACCCCAAACTGTTTACCACAACTTTAAGCAGGCCTCACTCCTGCCTTCCTGGAGGCTCAGCTTCTTAGGATCATGGAACCTCAATCTGTGTTCCGGCTGAGTGTTAACATAGACCAAGCGTATTGTGAACCCTTAATAAATGCCTGCTGCTCATGGGATGAAGATATAAAGGTCCAGCTAATTACTGAAGCGCCCAGGGACTATTCTAATTTGTTTCTCAGTTGACAATTCTGTGGTATCTGAGATGCTTTCGTTTCTTCAAGGCTCCTCTGGTTTCCCTTCTCCTTTTCCAGGAAATCTTTCCATCTACTTAGATCCACAGGGATCTTTCTCTCTCTGGATTCCCATTGCCCTTAGAATGGTTTATCCTGTGCTGTTTCTAGTGTGGGAACGTTCCAGCTGCTATGGCTTTGTTTCTTGGTGGTCAAGAGCTGAGCTGCGAACCCACACAACCTGCCTGTGAATTGCAGCTCTTTACTCACTCATTGTGGGTGGGACATTGGGTAAGTCACCTCCCACTTGGAGCTTGTCTTCCTCATCTGTAAAGTGGTAGTATTAATAAAACCCGTTTCAAAGAGCTGGGAAGATGGAATGAGTCCATGCTTGTAAAGTACTTAGCTCCGTGTCTAGTGCAGAGTAGGTGCTTGCTAAGTGGTGGTTGCTGTCGATTATTATTATTATTCCCAGCCAGCAGGACTGAGCTTGGGCCCACCAGGCCCACAGAGATGCTTCGAAGAGGCTATCTGACCAAACAGCTCTTCCTGAAGTCCTGCAATCCTGCTGGTCACGGGTGGAGAAGGCACCAGAAACTCTGTCTTCAGAGGCTAGGCCGAGGCAACCAGGGCATTCAGCCTGAGTGGAGACTCCTGCCAAGAGATGGCCATCTCCAGATGTCTGCAGGCCGGATGGAGGGAGCCGACTTGCCCTGCGGGGCCTGAGGGCACAGACAGGACTAATGGGAGGAAATTACACGGAGAGATTTCATCTCAGCTTGAGGAAGCACTGTCTACCAGTCAGAGCTGGCCAACCATGGCCCGCCCAGGCCACCACCAGAGGCAGTGAGCTCCCTGTCACCAGAGGTGTGTGAGCAGAGGATGGAGAAAGCTGTGCTGAGGGATTTCTGGTCCTGTGTTCCTTGGAGGCTGTGGTCAGTCCTTCATACTTCCTGTGTGGCTCTGTTCCTCACCTGGCTCTGTCTCTTACCCCTCTTCAAGAGTCTCACAGGTGAGTTGGGGGCAGGGATGCGTGGACAAGACTGGCTCCAAACTGGGACTGGAGGAGGAGGGGCTGATCCCAAAGGGAACTTGTAACAACAATGCCCACTTTTCTAGGGGAGGCAGCTTAGTTCAGTAGCTGGCAGCATGGAGCCTGGAGCCTAGGTTCCCTTCCCCTTCAGGCCTGCTGGGGTCAGGGAGGGCAAAGATTGGTGGGTCGGGCTTGTTTCTTAACCAGCCTCCCTCTTCCTTGCTTTCAGCTTCATCTAAAATCAGAGTGGCTGGGAGGAGAAACGTGGAGGAGAAGGAGAGGAAAAAGCCTGGGGTTCAATTTTGGCTATGGTATGTGGTATCTGTATGACTTTGGCCAAATCACTTAACCTCCCTGTGCTTTGGTTTGCTTATCAGTTAAACAGAATGACGATAATAACTATCTCACTGAGTTCTTGCGAGGATTTTCGACGAGTTATTGTTTGTAAAATATTTGGAACAGTTTGCGCCCTACTGTTATTATTATTAAGGAGTCCTGGTGGTGCTGTGGGCTAAGCATTGGACTGCTAACTGTAAAGTTGGCTGTTCAAACCACAGGAGAAAGATGAGGCTGTCTGCTCCTGTAAAGATTTACATACAGTCTCAGAAGCCTGTGGAGCAGCTCTCCGGGCCCGATATGAGTCGCTGTGAATCACTATCAACTCAATGGCAGTGGATTTGAGTTATTGGTGGTGATTATTGTTAATTGCTGTCCACTTGATGCTGACTCATGGCACTTTGTGTGTGCAGAGTAGAACTGCTCCAAAGAATTTTCAAAACTAAAATAGCAAGCTTTTCTTCTGAGGCTCCTCTGAGTGGATTTAAACTTTCAGCCTTTTAGTTAGTAGTCCAGAGATTAACCATGTACACCACCCAAAGATTGGATCCATGGAAGTGCTATATATATAAGTGCTATATAGGGGAACTTGGTAGCTCAGTCATTAAGTGCTTGACTCCTAACTACAAGAAAGGTTGGCGATTTGAACCCACCTGCCCCTCTACAAGAGAACAATGTGGCAGTCTGTCTACATAAGAATTACCTTGGAAACCCTGTGGGGCAGTTCTCTTCTGTTCTACAGGATTGCTGCAAGTCAGAATTGGCTGGATTGCAATGGATTTGTGTGTTCATTGTTATACAAGTACATTGTTGCTAAGTGGCATCTAGTTGGTTCTGACCCATAGCGGCCCTGTATAGGGTTTCCAAGGAGTGACTGGTGGGTTTGACCTGCTGACCATTCAGTTCAAACCAACTTTGCAGTCTAGTGCTTGTTGTTTTATTGTTAAGTGCTGTAGAGTCAGTTCTGACCCATAGCGACCCTGCATTGGGTTTCCACGGAGCAGCTGGTGAGCTTGAACTGGAGACCTTGTGATTCAAACTGACTTGCAGTCTAGCACGTTAACCCACAGTGCCACACCAGGACTAACACTGAGACGCCCTATACAAGTATGTTGTTGCTGTTGTGAAGTGCTGTCAAGTCAGTTCCGACCCATAGCGACCCTGTATAGGGTTTCTGAGGAGCAGCTGGTGAGCTTGAACTGCCGACCTTGCAGTTCAAATGGCTTTGCAGTCTGGCGCATTAACCCACAGCGCCACACCAGGACTCCTATACAAACACCTATACTTGTAAACACTTATACAAGTATAAGTGTTTGTTAAATAGATAAAAATTAATCCAGAACTCATCCATGCCTACTGCTATACAAGGAGCTTAAACATTGATCACTTCACAACAGTTATGAGTTAAGAATTAGTGATATTAGAGAAACGGAACCCCAGAAGGTCAAGTTCTTTGTCCAAGGTCATACAGTTGGAGTGAGGCAGAGCTAACATTTAAAAGCAGGATGGTCAGAGGCCTCAGCTCTTGACCACTTGGCTCTGCCACTTCCAGGGTTTGCAGCCTCTCTAGGGAGGTGAGGTGCCCACCAGAGGAGGGCAACAACAGATTAGCTGTGAAGGGCTCAAGGAAGGACAGCCCTACGCAAGCTGGAAGACCCCTTTCGTGGCTGCTGCCCAATGTAGAGTCCACTGACTAATTTGTGGAAACATTGCTCTGTGTCTCCAATTATAAAGCAGCCCTGCTTTCTCCAGGTGAGTAATCTTCATGGGTCCTGGTGGGAGCAGGGATTCTGGGTTGGGCAGATGGGAGGGCTGGGCAACCCACAGTCTCCAGGGCTAAAGACCAGGGGCTGGGAGACCTGGGTCCCCTACCTGGTGGGTCCAGGGAGTCCTGCTCACTCCCATTTCCGATTCTGTCCCAGCTAGTCTCCTCTGTCTTGTTCACAGCTCTGACTCCTGGGCCAAGCCAGGATCTAGCACAGAATGAATGTCCAAAAAATATTTGTTGGTTTCAAGAATGACTCTGGATGGTTGTACAGCACTTTGCTATTTACAAAACACCTTCTCATCCGATCCTCCCAACAGTCCTGAGAGGTACGCCATCTAACTCCATCTTATAAATGACGAAACTATGTATCAGGAAGGAGAAGTATGTGACTTGCCCAAGGTCATAGCGCTCAAACCCCTGTCTCCTAAATGACTTTAATTCTGTAGCCCACAGAGATCTCTCCCCTTCCTTGTGTGAGGATAATGGGGCACAGTAGGGCCTACTGAACCCTCTGAGGTTATTGGCTGCCAGGGGGACAAAGTCACTACCACCAGGGTCTGGTGTGGGCTTCTGGGGGTGCTCAGGACCATATATTCATATAGTAAGTTCTTCCCTGCTCCCTCCAGGTACAAGGACTAGGAAGTTCCATGCCCTCAGGAACTCTGTTTCCTTCTAGGAGAGGTGGGTTGGGCAGGTTAAGTCACTGTTACAGAGGATGGGACACCAGCGTTTTGCCTTATTTGGAGAAATGACATTCTCATCTGGAGACAAAGTGCCTGGGTATTGTTTGGGATGGGGCCTTCTCTCTCCCCCTGCCTCTGCCCAGCCTGTGGATCTGTCCTATGCGTCAGAGTGGTAGGGCCAGCATCCGCACTGCAGGGGTAAAAGTGCATTTCTTCATTTTTGATATCCTGGACTGCTAACTGAAAGGTTTAAAATAGGAGAGGTGTGCACCAGGGTTGTATTCTTTCACCACACTTATTCAATTTGTATGCTGAACAAATAATAAGAGAAGATGGATTATAGGAATAAGAACATGACATCAGGATTGGAGGAAGACTCATTAACAATCTGCAATATGCAAATGATACAACCTTGCTGGCTGAAAGCAAAGAGGACTTACAATATTTACTGATGAAGATCAAAGATGACAGCCTTTGGTATGGGTTGCCCCTCAACGTAAGGAAAACAAAAGTCCTCACTAACATCCATATAAATGGAGAAAAGATTGGCATTGCCAATGATTTCATTCTTCTTGCATCAACCATCAATATTCATGGAAGCAGCAGTTAAGAAATCAAATGACATATTTGCATTAGGCAAATCTGCTGCACAATACCTCTATAAAGTGTTGAAGAGCAAAGATGTCAGTTTGAGGACTAAGTGCACCTGACTCAAGCCACGGTATTTTCAATAACCTCATAAACATGTGAAATTTGGACAGTGAATAAGGGAGACCATAGAAGAATTGATGCTTTTGAGTTATGGTGTTGGAGGAAAATAACTGCTAAAAGAACAGGCAATTCTGTGTGGAAGAAGTACAGCTAGAATGCTCCTTAGAAGCCGGGATGGCCAGATGACCAGATTTCATCTCTCATACTTCAGACATAGTATCAGAAGGGACCAAACCCTAGAGCAGAACATCATGATTGGTAAGGTGGAGTGTCAGCAAAAAACAGGAAGGTCCCCAATGAGATGGATTGGCATAGAGGCAGCAGCTATGGACTCAAGCATAACAATTGTGAGGTTGGTGCAGGACCAGGCAGGGTTTTGTTCTGTTGTACATGGGTCACTTTGAGTTACTACTGACTTCATGGCACGTAACAACAACAACAACAACAACAACAAGCTAACTGCAGGGTTGGCAGTTCAAACCCACCAGCTGTTCCACAAGAGAGAAATGAGGCTTTCTGCTGTTGCAAAAATTTGCAGCCTTAAAACCCTATGTTGTTGTTAGTGCCATCGAGTTGGTTTTGACCATGTGTATGGTTTCCGAGGAGTGGTTGGTGAGCTTGAACCGCCAACCTTGCGGTTCAAACCAACTCTGCAGTCCAATGCATTAACCCACAGCACCATGCCAGGACTCCATTGGAAACCCTATACAGGGTTGGAATCAACTCAATGGCAGTGTGTATATGTGGTGGATGGGGATGGAGCAGGGTTGGGCCTCTAATGACGACTGCGTGTGACAAGGTTTTCCTCTTCAGCTTTACTGCTTTTAATTTTTCTTCCCAGCTCTCTTATTACTGACATCTTAAAGGGTTTCCCCCTCTTCAGGTAAAGTTGTGTTTCAGTCCTCTCTCTCTTTTACCCTCTCTTTCCTCCCACCATGGTTTTAGAAGAAGCTGAAGCAGGGGTAGGTAAGAAGGGACTGATTTAAGAGTAACTTCTCCCACATGCCTGGCTTCCCTGTCCCCAGCAGGCCTCGGGGGGCCCAGGGTGGACCCAGGTCTGAGTGCAGCAAGGCAGGGAGTGCATACCTTTAATGGGGATTCTTTTTCTTGTTCTAGATGGAATCTTTAGCATTTCTGTTGTTGTAGTTGGTTCCAACTCATAGAAACCCTATGTGCAACAGAATGAAATACTGTCAGTTCCTATACGAACCTCACAATCATTTCCATGTGTAAGTAACTGTGCCAATTCATCTCACTGAGGACCTTCTTATTATTCACTGACCCTCTACTTTACCAAGCATGATGTTCTTCTCCAGAGACTGAACATTCCTAATAACACGTTCAAATGATACAAGATGAAATTTCACCATCCAAGCTTCTAAGGAGTATTCTGACTGTCCTTCTTCCAAGACAGATTTGTATGTTCTTCTGGCAGTCCATGGTGTATTTAATATTCTATGTTGTTGTTGTTGTTATGTGCTGTGGAGTTGATTCCGACTCATAGCGACCCTGTATAGGGTTTCCAAGGCTGTAAATCTTTACAGGAGCAGAAAGCCTCATCTTTCTCCCTTGGAACAGTTGGTAGTTTCGAACTGCTGACCTGAGGTTAGCAGCCTGATTCGTAACCACCATGTAATCAGAGCCCTTTCAATATTTTATACCAACACCATAATTCAAAGGCATTGATTCTTTTTCTGCCTTCTTTATTTATTGTCCAGATTTTGCATGCATACAAGTTTGAGACAATTGAAAATGCCATGGCTTGGGTCAGGTGCACTTTAGTCTTCAAGGTGCCATTTTTACTTTGGAACACTTTAAAGAAGTCTTATATAGCAGGAATGTGAGGGTTGGAAACAAAGAGGAAGGATCAGTATTGGAAAATATAGCCTTGGTGATAGAAATGATGCTGGAGATTACATAATAGAATTTTGCAAGACCAGTTACTAACTCATTGCAAATACCATTTTTTCCCCCAAAGATCTTTTAAAAATACACATGGACCTCACCTGATGGAATACATAGGAATAAAACTGTGGAAAAACTCCTTATCATCAGACAAAACAAAGGCCAGTCTCAACTGTGGAACAGACCATCAATTACTGATATGCAAATTCAAATTAAAGCTGAAGAAAATAAAAACAAATCTACAAGAGACAAAATATGACCTTGAACAGATCCCATTGATTTTAGAGATCATCTCAGGAGCAGATTTGATGCATTAGACACTAATAACTGAAGACCAGAAGAGCTGTGGGATAACATTAAGAGTATCCTAAAGAAGAAAGCAAAAGGTAATTGAAAAGACAGGAAACACAGATAAGACCATGATGGATGTCAGAAGAGACTCTGAAACTTGCTCTCCAGCATAGAGATACTAAAACAAATGGAAGAAATGAGGAAGTTAAAGAGCTGAATAGAAAATTTAAAAGGCAGTTCAAAATGACAAAGTATTATAATGAAATGTGCTAAGACCTGGTGTTTGAAAATCAAAAGGGAAGAACACGCTCAGCAATTCTCAAGCTGAAAGCACTGAAGATAAACATCAAGCCTCAGTTGAAATATTGAAGGATTCTATGGACAAATATTGAACTATATAGAAAGCATCAAAAGAAAATAAGAAGTTTACACAGAGTCACTGTATCAAAAAGAAATGGTCAGTGCTCAGTCATTTCAAGAGGTAACTGATGGAAGATGTCCAAGCTGCACTGAAGGCATTAGCAAAAAACAAGACTCTGGGAATTGACAGAATACAAACTGAAATCTTTCAACAAACTAATGCAATACTGGAAGCATTCACTCATCTATGCTAAGAAATTTGGAAGACAACCCGGCCAACCATTTGGAAGAGATCCATATTTGTGCCTATTCCAAAGAGAGTTGACCCAATGGAATGCGGAAATCATCAGACAATATCACATGCAAGTAAAGTTTTGCTAAAGATAATTCACAAATGGTTGCAACAGCACATAGTCAGGAAACTGCCAGAAACTCAAGCCAGATTTAGAAGAGGTCACGGAACCAGGGATATCTTTGCTGATGTCTGATGGATCTTGGCCGCAAGCAGAGGATACCAGAAAAAATATTTATTTGTGCTTCACTGACTAAGCAAAGGCTTTTGATTGTGTGGATTACGACAAGCTATGGGTAACATTGCAAAGAATGAGTATTCCAGAACACTTGGTTGTGTTCATGAGGAACCTGTCTATAGACCAAGAGGCAATTGTTTGGACAGAATGTTTTAAATGTTTAAAAACAGAATTTTAAAACCGAATGTTTTAAAATCAGGAAAGGTGTGCACCAGGGTTTTATTCTTTCACCATACTTATTCAATCTTTATACTGAGCAAATAATCTGAAAAACTGGATTATATGAAGAAGAATGTGGCATAAGAATTGGAGGAAGAATCATTAACAACCTTTGATATGTATATAATACAACCTTGCTTGCAAAAGTGAAGAGGACTTAACATACTGATGAAGATAAAAACCCACAGCCTTCAGTATGGATTTACCTCAATGTAAAGAAATCAATAATCCACAATCAACACTCATCAATCAAGGAATCAAATGATATATGGCATTTAGGCAAATCTGCTGCACAAGATCTCTTTAAAGTGGTCAAGAGCCATGATGTCAGTTTGAAGACTAAGGTGAGCCTAACCCAAGCCATGGTGTTTTCAATAGCTTCATGTGCATGTGAAAGTTGGACAAAGAATAAGGAAGACCATAGAAGAATTGATGCATTTGAGTTCTGGTGTTATAGAAGAATATTAAAAGTACCCTGGACTGCCAAGAGAACAAGCAAATCTGTGTTGGAAGAAGTACAGCCAGAATGCTTCTTAGAAGCTGGGATGGTGAGACTTTATCTCTCATACTTCAGACATATTATCAGGAGGGACCAGTCCCTGGAGAAGGACATTATACTTGGTGATACAGAGAATCAGCAAAAATGAGGAAAACCCCCAACGAGATGATTGATACTGTGGCAGCAGCGGGTTCGTGTGGAACAACAATTGTGAGGATGGCTCAGGACAGTCAGCGTTTTGTTCTGTTGTACATGGGGTTGCTATGAGTGGGAACTGATTCAATGGCCCCTAACAATAACAATGCAGCAGATTTACCCCAAACAATATGTCATTTGAATTCTTAACAGCAAGGTCAGCGTTCAAACTTACCAGCCACTCCTTGGAAATCCTATGCGGGGTTACTGTGAGTCAGAATCAACTTGACGGCACTTACCTTAAAACATTTCAATCTTTGCTATGTTTATCAAGACATTGTTGATTGATCCAGTTGTGAGAATTTTTGTTTTCTTTGCATTGAGGTGTAATTCGTATTGAAAGCTATAGACTTTGATTTTCATCAGCAAATTCTTCAAGTCCTTTCTCCTCTCTTCAAGCAAAACTGTCATCTGCATGACACAGGTTAATGAGTCTTCCTCCAATTCTGATGATGAGTTCTCATTCATATACTTCAGCTTCTCGGATTCTTTGCTAGGCAGATGTATTACGTATGGTAAAGGATGCAGCCCTGATGCACACCTTCCCTGATTTTAAACCACGGAGTATCCCTTTGTTCTGCTCAAGCCACTGCCTCTTGGTCTATGTACAGGTTTTGCCTGAGCCACATCAAAGTGTTTTGGAATTCCCATTCTTCTCAATGTTATCCATAAGTTGTTATTATCCATACAATCATATGCCTTTGCATAGTTAATGAAACACAGGTAAACATCCTTTTGGTATTCTCTGCTTTCAGCCAAGATCCAGCTGACATCAGGAATGATATCCCTGTCATTGCATGTCTTTTTCTGAGTCTGATTTGAGTTTGTGGCAGGTGTGGGCTAATGTGTCAGACTGCAAAGTTGTTTGAACTGCAAGGTTGGTGGTTCAAGCTCACCAGCTGCTCCTTGGAAACCCTATACAGGATCGCTATGGGTCAAAATAGACTCGATGGCACTTAACAACAACAACTTATTGATATACTGCTGCAACCATTTTTAAATGACCTTTAGTGTAATTTTATTTGCATATAATATTAATGATCTTGCTCAATAATTTCCAGATTCCATTCAATCACCTCTTTTGGGAATAGGCAATTCTGAGGGAATTTCAAAAAGTTCATGGAAAAATGGAATTCAAAGGTAATGAAATTTTCCATGAAGTCCCTCATATATGGATCTCTTCCAGTTGGTCTTCCATATTTCTTGGCATAGATGAGTGAGCATTTTCAGCATTGCATCCATTTATTGAAACATCTCAATTGGTACTCCATCAATTCCTAAATCTTGCTGTTATTGTTTTTAACTTCTTCCTTTAATACCATTGGTTCCTGATCATATGCACCTCTAACCCTGCATATATATATACCTCCCTTTGAGCTGTGATCTATCCATTGTCCTTCCCTCCTATATCTTCCCCATCTCAGGACTTCTCCCAGTGCTAGGGGAAGATTCTAGCATAGCTGAGCCCTTTAACCATAAGCAAGTCACTTCACTTCTTGTGGCTGATAATGCCTTGGGAAAATGGGAACATGGCAGGAACTGCTCTGTAGATTCCAAGGAGATAGGGGCTCCTCTGCTCACCCCTGATTCATATGGCCCCAAACTCCCCTTCTGAAATTCACAGTCCCTTTAGTTTTGAGGGGGATTTCCTTGATTACAGTAGGCTGGACCACAGAGATTTGCTCCTTGAAAACCAGCAGTCCCTCAGAGATTAGTCTGAACTTCTCAGAGATGTTCTCTGCTTGGCCCTGCCTCCAGGACCTCAAGCTAGGTGCTACAGAAATCCCCAAACTTTTTACCACAGCTCCTCCTCGCCAAAAAAGACTGTTGGGATCTGCCTGGTCCCTGAACTACTCTTGCGTGTGTGACTGCATTGCTAAACATTTGATTGTGTGTTTGAGGCCAAGAGACAAATCTGCAGGGGAAACAGTGAAAACCCTTTCGGTTACAGTATTTGTACCTGTTGTGAAATGCTGTCTTGGCCTTTCCTTTCCATTCACAGAATGTCCTGGTGGTGCTCTTGGCCCTGCTAGCCTCAGACATAAACTGTGATGAGGACTGGGGCCAGGCCTGTCTTATTCACTGCTGGGACCAGATCACCTGAGAATGGCTGTGTCAGCAGGCAGGTATGAACAAGGTGTTATGCAGTTAAGTCCCCTGAGTGGCAGATTCTTAGTTGTCCAGGCCTCAGAGTGGAGGGAGCGCAGCAAAGATTAGGGTGGTCAGGGCAGGGGTTTTGTGGGGGAGGGGTTTGTGGAGCAGAGTCTGTAGGGTGACCTTTCTCTGTCTCACCATCCCTGGACCCATCCTTGAGCAGTGAAGAAAATCAGGAGGCCCCCTAAAGAGGGAAATTGAGGCCCAGAGAAGCAGGGACTTGTCTAGGTCTCCTAGACCATTTGAGCTACTTCCTGTACCTCATATTCCAAAGAATTTAGAAGCCATCTGCCCTAACCTCAAGAACATTTAAAGCATACAGAAAAAAAACAACTCACATTACACATTTTTTTTAGTTGAAAATGAATTACATTTATAATAAAAAATGAACAGTTTAATGTTATTATTTTTTAATGTGGATAAAAGAAATTTAGGGTGGTGAGCTTGACCATTCACTCCCTGCCCTGACCTAAGGGTGACCATGTGGCCTCTTCCATGGCCTTCTCCCTTCCCAGTAATTCTGGTACAGCGATCTGGGTTGGGCGCAAAGATCAGGGTTGAGCGCAGGCGCCCCCTGGCGGCTGACTCAGGAAGAGGCTGTGTTTCTCAACTGCAGAGTTAAGGGGTATGAAAGGTGATTCTTGTACTGTGGGATCCTCTCCCTCCTCCCCGCTCCCACATTTGCTACCACTTGTACACTGAAATACAGGCACTCGATCTTCCTGGCTGATTTAATCTATTTCAGGCATCAGAGGGCTAGGACAGGTATCTCACCTGGGCTCTGGAGGAAGGCTAGTGACCAAGCGTGGTGGTTCAACTAACATCAGAAGCAGGCTTTTTAGAGTTAAATTGCTAATACTGAGTCTAAAGGGAGTGAAGGCTTCAGAGTCATTGTGGCCCAACTGTTCCCGAAACATCACAGCTGAGCCCCTGCCTTCGGTGTTGGTGATTTGGCTGTGTCACAGAGCTGGTGAGAATCCATAGTGAGGAATTAGGAATCCTAGCTCTACCCTGACTCTGCTACTTAGCCTGGTGGAGTAATAGTCATAAAGATAGCTCACATGCATGGAATCCTACTGTGTGCCACGACATTCCAATAAGGGAGGTGCTTTGTGTGTGTGTGTGTGAACAATTTCAAATTAAGATGGTGTGGTGGTTATATGCCGTGGAGTCGGTTCTGTCTCATAGCGACCCCTTACAGGGTTTCCGAGGCTGTAAATCTTTACCGTAGCAGAAAGCCTCATCTTTCTCCCGCTGAACAGCTGGTAGTTTCAAACTGCTGACCTTGAGGTTAGCAGCCAGATTCATAACCACTACGCTACCAGAGCTCCTTTCAAACAAAGGTAGACAGCCATATATAAACAATCATCCCAATTTAAGAATGATTAAGATTTTGCCACACTTGGTAAACCTCTTCTTTCTTTCTTAATTAGATATTTTAAAGCATATCACAAAAATTATGCCATTTGTATGATTTCATTTTTGTATGGACTAGTATGTATCAGTTCAGTATGTATTTATAAAAATATGGACATTTTCTTACATATCAACAAAGCTATCATCACACTCCAAAATCACTAGTAATTCCTTGGTATCATTTAATAGTCAGCCCTTGAGTCAGGAACTCTTTTCATTTTACAGATGAAACTGAGATTCAGAGAGCACAAGTAACTTGTTCAAGGTCACACAGCTTATAAGTGATGGAGATGATACATGATTCCACAAAATCTGACTTGGGAGACCACTCTTTAAATCACTCTCTGGGCCTCAGTTTCCATTTCTGTAAAGTGAAGGATGATAATGACTGCTTTCAACTTCACAGTGGATGTTCTGCACAAGTGGACTCTATTATTCTTGCTTCTAACAATAACAATAAAAACAAATACATAAGCACTCTAAAAGCAATCAACAGAATCCACCACATAAATGAAACAAAAGAAAAAAAAAAACATATGATCATATCAACTGATGCAGAAAAGGCATTTGATAAAATCTAACATCTTTCCTTATCAGGACTCTCAACAAAATAAGAATAGAAGTGAAATTCCTCAACATTATTAAGGGCATATACACATAAACCAGTAGCCAACGATATTTTCATGGAGATGGATTGAAGTCATCCCCTGGAGAATGGAACCAGACAAGGATTCCATCTATCATTATGTTTATTCAGTATTGTACTTAAAGTCCTAGCCAGAGCAATAAGGCAAGAAACGGAAATAAAATGCATACAAATTGGTAAAGAAGTAAAACCATCCCTGTTTACAGATGATGTGATCCTAGAAATAGAAAATACCAGAGATTCTACAAGAAAGCCACTAGAATTAATAGAAGGATTCAACAAAGAAGGATTCAGCAGGATATAAGATCAATATACAAAAATCAGTTGGATTCCTCTACCCAACAAAGAGAGCTCTGAAATAGAAATCAGGAAAACAATACCATTTACAATAGCCACCCAAAGCATGAAATAGTTAGGAAGAGATCTAGCCAAGATTGTAAAAGACTTAGACAAAGAAAACTTCAAAACACTACTGCAAGAAACCAAAATGGATTTTCATAAATGGAAGAACATACCATGCTCATGGATAGGAAGACAACATTGTGAAAATGTCAGTACTAGCCAAAGTGATCTATAGATACAATGTACTCCTGATCCAGATTCCATCAATATTCTTTGAAAATATGGACAAACGAATCACCAACTTTACATGGAAAGGAAAGAGATCCTAGATCAACAAGGATTACTGAAGAAGAAGAAACCTCACCTGTTGTGATCTCAGAATCTACTACACAGCTGTGTTAGTTAAAACAGCTGATCTTCAACAAAGGGCCAAATCCATTAAATGAGTTAGAGATAATTTCTATAATCCGTTGTGTTGGCAAAACTGGACATCTGTCTTAAGCTGGGTGTTCTAGAAAAGCAAAACCAGTGAAACATAT
>NW_006408733.1:316274-365588 GCF_000296735.1 Chrysochloris asiatica
CCTCATCTTTCTCCCGCGGAGCAGCTGGTAGTTTCGAACCGCTGACCTTAAGGTTCGCAGCCCGATTCGTAACCACTACGCTACCAGAGCTCCTTTTATATATATAAAGAAGTTTGCTATCAAGGAAATAGTTTACAATTTCAGAGTCCCAGGTTTTCAGTGGAAGAAAGATAGTCCCTCCCACATTTCCATTATATTGGGAGCAGGCCAGACTTCCAAGGAAGCATCCTTTTAATTGATTGGCTGCTCATAGCCACTTACCACAGAGCTAACTATGCCAGTATTTGATTTTGTCATCATGGGAATAAGCTCATCCTAACTGTTAAAGCTCTGGAAATCCTGGCCTAGTCAAGTTGACACAGAACCCTAACTATTACAATATCTATTTGCAGATAAATGAAACAGGATTCATACCTCACACTACATACAAAAACTAGCTCAAGACTAACCAAAGATTTAAATATAAGACCTAACACTATAAAAATCATCAGTGAAAAATTGGGGCAAACTTAGGAACCCTGATTTATGGCACAAGTAGTCTATAAAACATAACTAAAAATACACAAACAGCAGAAGATAAACTAGACAATGGGATCTCCTAAAAATTAAATACTTTTGTGCATCAAGAGACTTCTCCAAAAGAGTAAGGAGAGAGCCTAAAGACTGGAGAAAATTTGGGGGCAATGGCATGTCTGATAAGGGTCTAACCTCTAAAGTTAATAGAATATTTCAATACCTCAACAACAAAAAGATAAACAATCCAATTTTTAAATGGGCAAAGGACATGAGCAGATGCTTCACCAAAGAAGACATTCTGGTGGCCAATAAACACGTGAAGAAATACTTCTGATCATTAGTCATCAGAGAGATGCAAATCAATACAGCACCGAGATAGCACCTCACCCTGGCAATTGTAAAAAGAAAAACAAAAACAGAAAACAACAAATGCTGGTGAGGATGTGGGCAGATTGAAACATGCATACACTGCTGAGGGGATTGCTAAAGGGCACAACCACTGGGGAGAATAGTATGGTGTTTAAAAAGTTAGAAATAGAGGCACCATATGAGCTAACAATCCCACTCCTAGGGATATGTGCTAGAGAAATAAGCCATGGCATAAATAGATAAATGCGCTTGTTCATCATAGCATTATTCACAATAGGAAACAACCTAAGTGTCCATCAATGAATGTTGTTGTTAATGCCGTCGAGTCAGTTCCCATTAATAGCGACACTGTATAGGGTTTCTGAGGAGCGGCTAGTGAGGTTGAACTGCCGACCTGTATTTCAAACTGACCTTATGGTTGAGTGCTTATTCTACAGCGCCACACCAGGACTAGATGGGCAAATAAACTATGGTACATGTTTATGTTACGGATGCAATGTTAAAGAAATAACAATGAATCTGTGAAATATCTCAGAACATGGATGAACCTGAAGGACATTATGCTGGGTAAAATAGGTCAATCACAAAGGACAAAGGTTCATGAGGAGACCACTATGACAAAGGACTCCTGGTGTGGTGCTACAGGATAAGCACTGGACTGCTAACTGAAAGGTCGGTGGTTCAAACCCACCAGCTACTCCTTGGAAACCCTACAGGGTTGCAATGAGTTGGAACCAACTGTATGGCACACAACAACAACTATTACAAAAAGTCAAGAAAAGGCTTATGCACAAAAAGAAACATCTTTTGATGGTTACCAGGGATGGGATGGAGAAAAATCACAATTAAGATTATTGCTGTTTGTTATTGAGTGCTGATTTAGAGTGACCCTGTATAGGGTTTACAAGGAGTGAGTTGTGGGTTTAAACCACCAACCTTGTGGTTTCCAGTTCAATGCTTAACCTCCAGAGCCACACCAGATAGTAGGCATGTATTAACTTGGGTAGAGGGAGAGGTATTACACAGTAAGGAGGGAGGTCAGCACCACATGACCAAGGCAAAGGAAGGTGCTGGGAGGTATACAAGAGCAAAAGGCAGCAATGGCAAACAGTATTACATACACAATCCTGCAATAACAGTGATAACAACCAATAATTTTTAAATAGCTATATAGGTAATATATATGTAAGCTGAACAGGAGTATGCCACAAGCAGATATAGATTTGGCAGAGGATATTTCTACATATGTCTTTGTGTCTACTACAAATGCATCCAAGTATATAGTAGACCATTGTTGTTGTTGTTAAGTGCCTTCGACTCGGTTCCTACCCATAGCGACCTGTATAGGGTTTCTGAGGAGCAGCTGGTGAGCTTGAACCATTGACCTTGCAGTTCAAATGGCTCTGCTGTCTGGCACATTAACCCACAGTGCCATACCAGGACTCCATAGTAGACCATAGATGGGGCAAAATTATGCAAACTTCTTAGACATAACCAAATACCTTGAGTTACTGGGCTTGAGGCTTTAGAGAATAATTTCAGCAGACACCTATGTCAATTGGTATAACACTGTCCGTGAAGACAATGTTTTACATCCTATTTTGGTGAGTAACGACTGGGGTCTTAAAAGCTTATGAGTGGCCACCTAAGGTACAACTATTTGTGTCTCCCCATCTGGCACAAAAAAGAGTGAAGAAAATCAAAGAGTCAAGGAAGCAATTAGTCCAAAGGATGAATGGACCATGTGAACCACAGTCTTTACTAGCCTGAGACCAGAAGAACTAGATGGTGCCTGGCTACCATTACCAAAAGTTCTTATTGGGATCACAGTAGAAGGCCTTGGGTAGAATAGGAGAAAAATGTAGAACAAAATTCAAGATCATAAAGAACAGCCAGACTTACTGACCTGATAGATACTGGTGGAACCCTGGAGACATCTTTCAAACCTGGAACGGAACTCACTCCTTTCAGCAAAACAATAGACAGGTCTATAAAGTGAACAGTAATACCCATTGGGAACGTTCTCCTCAGAACATTGAATCATTCAAGACCAAAGGAACAACTTTTGCTCAACAATGAAGTTGAGAAGGCAGGAAGGGAATGGAAAAAGAGGCAAATGGAAATGGAGAATCCAGAGAGGAAGTAGGAAGAGTGCTGCTATTTTGAGGGGATTTGTAACTAAAGTCTCAAAGCAAAATGGGTATAAATGATTGCATGGGAAATGGATTTGCTCTGTAAACTTTGATGCAAACCACAAAATTGTTTTTTTTTTTTTTTTTTTAAAGATGCATGGGTAAACAAAAGTGGTGTATACATACAATGGACTATTACTCAGTCATAAAGAGATATGAAGTACTGAGACATGCTACAATAATAGGTAAACTTTGAAAACATTATGCTGAGTGAAATAAGTCAGGTACAAAGGGACAGATACTGTATGATGGCACTTGCATGATGTAATCTAGAATAGAGATATATATAGACACCAAAGTTCATAAGCGGTTATCAAGGTTGGGTTGGAAGGGGAAGCGGGGGATACTACTTAAGGGGCAGAGTTTCTGTTGAGGGTGATGAAAACATTTGGAATCGTGAGCAGTGATTATTACACAACAGTAATAATTTACACAACAGTGTAAATATAACAATGTCACTGAATTGTACACATAAAAATGTTTGCAATGGCAAATGTTTTGTTATAAATATTTCACCAAAATAAAATAATTTTAAAATAATGAAAAAAAAAAAGAAATAAAAGAGTGAATAGAAAATAGGTGTGAATTGCAAAAAAATGTGACAATTAAGAAAACTAAGATTTGCTCAGTCCTTCGAGCCTCCTTACCTCATTTAATCTTCATCCCAATCCTATATTTCTCCTTTAATAGCTACATTTTATGGGTGAGGAACTAGGGACTTGGAGGGAGTGGTGCAGATACCTGACCTAAGGTCAGGCCACTGGGACCAAGCAGGAGCAAGATTTGGGGCCAGGGTGGTCTTTGCGGAGTATGGCAGGAGTTGATGGTGGTCTCTGCTAAGGATGCTAAGGGGCATCCTTCAGTCATGCGGAATGTATGGCTTACGTTTACTGCTTGCAAGCAATGAAAACCAGCTCTAGCAGTCTTGGGCAGAATAGGAGTTCATTGGAAGGATATGGGATGGCTCACAGAATGGGTTAGGCGATAGGAGCCAGGCTGGGAGGAGATGAACATCGCATCTGGACTCTGCCTCATGGATGAACCCACTTCTACATTTTTCTCTTCTTGGCATCCTTGCCAAGACCCAGAATCCTGGGAGAGTGTCAAGGGCCTAGGTTGAGTGGAGTGGCCCCTGCCCACCATGACTGGGGGAGCCCAGCACTTTCTTGGAGTGTCTTAGATTGTCAGGCTGAGACTAGGGCTTTTAAAGAGTGAAACAGAGAGGGTGCTGGAGGGGATTCCCCAGTGGAGACTCAGTCAACTTCTGGTTTTCACACTGTAATTTTTATTCTCATCCTTGGTGTGAGTCACATGTGAAAGTATCTTGTTTTGCTATGCCTGTGTCTGCCACCACCTTCATAGCAGCTGCCACCTCTAGGCAGGAGGCAACCAGCGGGCTCCCAGGCTGCAGGGAACCACATCTAGGCGAAACCCCTAGGTGGCCGCTGGGTGCTGAAGCTGTGGGAGCAAACATTAGGGACTGTAACCTTCGGGCCCAGTGTGTGTGGGGGATTCCCATCCTTTACATCACATGCAAATATAATGCAAATTAAATGCCAACAAGCAGTGCCCTGGAAACCCAGTGGCTGGGTAGGATGTGAGAGGGGCCGGGGCTCTAGCAGGCTTGTGCCTTCTCCTTCCAGAAAATGCTCAAATGAGCTTGCTCCCAGGGTGAGCCCTGGACTCTGACAGATCCTTTTAGAAGCCTCCTTTGAACAGTGCTAGGGTCTCTGTCCCTGGGCACTTAGTAGCTTTTAAGTATTGTCAAGTTGGTTCCAACTCACAGTGACCCTGTATAGGGTTTCTGAGGAGTAGGTAGTGGGTTTGAAATGCCAACTTTGTGATTAACAGTCCAGTGTTTATTCTACAGTGCCACACCAGGAGTTTGGGCACTTAGTACTCACCTAAGAAAAAAACAAAACAAAAACGCTTCTGTTGTCCTCAAGTAGATCCTGACCCATGGAGACCCAGGATTGTCAGAGCAGACCTGTGCTCCATTGTTTTTTGTTTCTTTTAAAGCTTTTATTGTGAATTGAATGCTAATTTACAGGGCAGAGCATCAGTTTTACATTCATCTAATCATATTTTGTTTTATTGCAATGACTACAATCCCCTCCATGCACCATTGGTTACAGTATTTACCTCTATTCCCCCCTCCCATTTTTTTTTTTTTTTTTTGATGTACACGAAACACTCAGAAAATATATATTCATTTAAATCATCAAAGGGCACATTCTGCAAGCCAGTCTCCTGGCCACCAGCACACAGCCTTTTTCATTCCATGGGTCTAGAGTCTTCAGCAGCTCTATCTCTCCATACCATCACCTCTGTCTCTATCTCTGGTGTCGCTGCTTCTCTGGATAAGGTCCCATGTTTCCCACATGCTCTTCACTGTTGATGGTCCTAGTGCCCTCTGTTCCTGGAACATAAGATTAACTGGTGGTGGCGGCAGTGTGCTGTGGAGTCGGTTTCCAACTCACAGCAATCCTGTATAGGATTTCCAAGGCTGTAAATCTTTACAGTTACATTTAAAACAAAGTGTGCAAAGATCTGGAATCAGAAAACCAAAAAGGAAGAACATGCTCAGCATTTCTCAAGCTGGAGGAACTGAAGAAAAAAAAATTCAAGCCTTGACTTCCATTATTGAAAGATGATCTGGGCAAATTATTGAATGATGCAGAAAGCATCAAGAGAAGATGGAAGGAATACACAGAGTCACTGTACCAAAAGGAAATGGTTGATATTCAATCGTTTCAAGAGGTAGCATATGATCAAGAGCCAATGATACTGAAGGAGGAAGTCCAAGGTGCATTGAAGGAATTGGCAAAGAACAAGGCACCAGATATTGATGTAATAAAAACTGAAATCTTCCAAGAAACTGAGGCAGCACAGGAAATACTCACTCATCTCTGCCAAGAAATTTGGAAGGCAATATCTAGCCAACTGATTGTAAGAGATCCATATTTGTGCCCATTCCAAAGAGAGGTGACCCAATGGAATGGGGAAATCATTGGACAATCTCTTTGATATCGTATGCAAGTAAAGTTTTGCTAACAGAAACAGCTACAATCATACATTGACAGAGAACTTCCAGAGGTTCAAGCCGGATTCATAAGAAGCAGTGGCAAGAGGGCTCTCATTGCTGATGTCTGATGGATCTTGGCTGAAAGCAGAGAATATCAGAAAGAGGCTTACCTGTGCTTTATTGACTATGCAAAGGCTTTCAATTGTGTGTATCATGACAAGCTATGGACAACATTGCAAAGTATGAGTATTCTGGAACACTTAATTGTGCTTATGAGGAATCTGTACCTGGACCAAGAGGCAGTTGTTTGAACAGAACATGGGAACACTGAATGTTTTAAAATTTAAAAAGTTGTGCAACAAGATTATATTCTTTCACCATACTTATTCAACCTGTATGCTGAGCAAATAATACGAGATCCTGGGTTCTATGAAGAAAAATGTGGCATCAGGATTGGAACAACCTGCGATATGCAGATGATACAACCTTGATCGCTGAAAGTGAAGAGGACTTGAAACATTTACTGATGAAGATCAAAGAACACAGCCTTCGGTATGGGTTACATCTCAATGTAAAGAAAACAAAAATCCTCACCACTGGATCAATAAGCAACATTCTTATCAATGGAGAAAAGATTGAAGTTGTTAAGGACTTCATTCTTATTGGATCAACTATCAATACTCATGGAAGCAGCAGTCAAGAAATCAAAGGACGTATTGCATTAGGCAAATCTGCTGCACAAGACCTTTTTAAAGTGTTGAAGAGCAAAGACGTCAGCTTGAGGACTAAGGTGCACCTGACCCAAGTCATGGTATTTTCAATAACCTCATATGCATGCGAAAGCTCGTCAGTGAATAAGGAAGACCGCAGAAGAATTGATGCTTTTGAGTTACGGCGTTGGAGAATACCGAAAGCGCCACGGGCTGCCAAAAGAACCAACAGATCTGTGTTGGAAGAAGTGCAGCCAGAGTGCTCCTTGGAAGCCAGGATGGCCAAACTTCATCTCTCATACTTCGGACATATTGTCAGGAGTGACCAGTTGCTGGAGAAGGATATCATGTTTGATAAGGTGGAGGGTCAGAGAAAAAGAGGAAGACCCCCAATGAGATGGATTGGCCAAGTGGCAGCATCAATGGGCTCAAGCATGACAACAATTGTGAGGTTAGCCCAGGACTGGGCAGTGTTTCATTCTGCTGTGCATAAGGTCGCTATGAGTTGGTATGGACTTGATGGTACCTAACAACAACAACAACAATACACTCTATTGGATTTTCAATGGACATTTTGTATATTGCCAGGCCTTTCATTTTAGTTGCCTCTGGCTTAACTCAAATCTCCAACCTTTCAGCTAGCAACCAAGAGCTTAATGGTTTGCATCACCCAGGGACTCCTAGTATCTGCCTTATTTTTATTGTTCAGTGTTGTTGAATTGGGTTTTGACTCATTATGACTCTGTTTTGGATTTCTAAAGAGTATCTGGTGGGTTTGAACTGCTGACCTTGCAGTTAGCAGTCCAGTTCTTATTCTACAGAACCACAATCAGAACCCCTAGTATTTGCCTTATTGTTATTGTTGTGTCATGGATTCGGTTCTGACTCATAGTGACCCTGTATAAGATTTCCAAAGAGCTGTTGGTTAGTTTGAACCACCAATCTTGTAGTTAGCAGTCCAGTGCTTATCCCACAGCACCACCTCATAAAGTCTTGTAAGAAGTGGGTGGGCATACAGTCTAAATAAATAAATAAAAACCACCCTTCTGCTTCTGAAATTCCCCTCCTTTAGGAGTCCTGGTGTGGCGCTGTAGGATAAGCACTGGAATGCCTACTACAAGGTAGAAAGTTCAAACCCACCAGTCGCTCCTTGGAAACCCTATACAGGGCTGCTATGACTCTTAACTGACTAAAAGGCACTTAACAAGGCAACAACAGGCTTTGCATTGGCGGTACCAGCAAGGCTTGGGAGGAAAAGGCATAGGTCTTTCCACTAAGCCTCCATCCCTGGGCCTAGGTAGTGGATTCTGGTGAGACAAAGAAAGTGGTCTGGAAAAACTGCTCCTAGACAGGGGCTTGGCGGAGGGGAGCAGGGGCTGTTTGGCAGCTGGAAGTGTCCCTGGACTCCTAGACTTGATGCCCTGCCCCGTTAGTGTGCTCAAATGAGCACGGGTCAGTACAAGAAGTAGAGAGGTGGGCCCACAGGCTCCAGTCCTGTCATCCTGTCCCCTCTGAGAAGTGGGAGGGCTTTCTGAGAACTTAAAGTGACAGGGAACATGCACCTTTACTCCACTGCAGTGACCTCTTGGATGAGCCAGAGGAGGCTGTTGGCTTCCAGGAAAAGATATTTTTCTGATGTGTAGGCCCAACCAAGAACACACCCGCAGGGCTTTACCATTCAAATATCTACTTAAATGAGTGTCCTGTTGTGGCTGTTTTGGGTAGTTTCTAATGTTCTAATTTTTTAAATCTGTTATCCCCACCCTATCCTCCTCTGTAAATTGCCAAAGAGGCAAAGAAAGGGCTGAAGAGCTTGGTTGGTCTTTTGTGTTCCTGGATGTTTTCCACTCTTAGCCCTTAGCATATAATTAGAGAGATTATTTAGCTTAAACTTTTTCTTTTATTGCAAATTAATTTAAAAAACAAGTTCTGATGTTAAATAACGATTGTATTTGTTAATCAATCCAACCTGGATTTTTTTCCAGAAGAAAACAGGATGCTATTGTCAAGATGTTGGAAACCGGATGTATGAGACCTGGGGGGTTTCACTGATTGCAGTGTTGTGAAGGGATCTGACAGGATGAATCTGCATTGCTGTTTTTTTTTTTGTTTGTTTTGTTTTCATTACACAGGGTTGTGCTTTGGGATTAGGAGAAATTGGAGATGCTGATGGGAATGCATCTGGGTCCCAGGAAATGCGTTACTTCCCAAGAGGCAGTTGAGAGCCCCCTTAGCTTGGGCTTAGCCTGTCTGCTGGGAACCCTATAGAAGTCTATCTAGGTGGGGAGTAATTGCAGCTGGACTTGGGGGACAGGTTAAACCATCTTGCAATCCCTCAGGCTTCCCCACCCCTGTCTTCAGTTTCTCAACCTTGACACTATTAACATTTTGGGTCAAAGAATTCCTTGTTGTGGGGTTTGTCTTGTGCAGTATAGGGTGTTTAGCAACATCCCCGGCCTTTACCCACTAGATGCCAATAACACACACATACCTGCTCCCTTATTATGACTACCAAAAATATCTTCAGACATTGCCAAATGTCCCCTTGAAGGTAAAATCACCCCGGTTGAGAACCACTGAGTTAAAGCATAATTGTGAGTTCAAGTTAATTGTGAAAAATATAGATTAGCATAGAGAAAATAAAGAACAAAATAATCTGCAATTCTAGTATCCAGAGTTAATCCATTACACTGTGTGTGTGTGATAAAATTATATTTTAATAAAACCTCTGCCAATTCAATCATTCTACATATACAATTCAGTGACATTGATTACATTCATTATGATGTGCAACCATCACGTTTTCCAAATGACTCCAGCACCAGTAACAGAAACTCAGTACACCCTAAGTAATGACCCCCGCCACCTGCACCACCCCCGTAAACTCTAGTAAGCTTTGGTATCTATATATTTGCCATTGGAAGTGGGATCAGACAATATTTATTCTTTTGTGACTGACTTATATCACTGAGCACCATGTTCACGTAATCAGAACTTCATTTCTCTTTTTGTTGTTGTTAAAGTGCTGTCAAGTCGGTTCCAACTCATTGCTACCCAGTATAGGGCTTCTGAGAAAATGGCTGATGAACTTGAACCACTGAACTTGTGGTTCAAACCGACTTTGCGTACCAGTGCATTAACCCACAGCACCACACCAGGACTCCAATTGCATTGCATGTATGTGCCACATCTTGCTGATGGAGGTTCAGGTTATTTCTACCTTTTGGCGATTGTAAGTATTGCAGCAGTGAGTGCTGCTGTACAGAGTTCTGTTTAGGTTCCTGCTTTCAGTGCTTTTGAGTATACACAGAAGAGTGGAGTTGCTGGGTTATACCCCTGTCATACTTTCCCCCCAGACTTCCTTTTCTATCTGAAATGGAAGCTGCACAATATGCAGCTTAAGTTTTAAGGGTCCAGGGGATCAATTGGACCATTCACCCACAGGTGATCTTGCTGTGGGGACTGACTCATCATCATCCAGGTGCAAGCATTCCAGACTCATCTTTTTTTTTTTTTTTTTAACTGATCCAGAGCCTGTACTCAGTTGACATGGACTGTGTGTTCCAGGTAGTCAGGAGTACCAGACCTGAACACCTTTCAGCAAGAGGATACAGAGTGGACCCAGGCAGTCACATGATCTCAGGGACTAGGCAGGTGGTGGTGTGATGGTCCTGAACCTGTGATGGACTGGGGACCCTTCTGAGGAAATGGTAAAAGTAGGAGCCCTTTCCCAGGAACCATGTCCATGTGCTGCTCAGTTCTACATTTGATTCTGTAAATTTTGGTTGGGAATTTATGGATCCAGGGATTTTCCTGGGGCCCTGTGGTGACTTAGAAACTCACCTCCCCTCTCTGTTTTTCTTGTGAATTGCCTGAAGGTTTACTGAGCAGATCATCAGTTTTCCACTCGACAGTTCATACACATTTTGCTTCATCTCACGGATTCCAATTTCCTCAAAGTAACTTGTCTCACTTTCCCCCAATGTTTCCTATTCCCGTTCTTTCTTCTTTCCTTGGCCCTTGGAGAAATGCTGCCCTTTTGATCTCAACTGGTTGATTATTCTAAGGTGTGTTGCTGGACTGTGAACCACAAGGTCAACGGTTTGGCGGTTGAAACCCACCAGGTGCTCCTCGGAAACCCTATGCAGGGTTGCTATGAGTGGGAACTGACTTGACGGCACTTAACAACACCACCACACCCCTAGTGTTATTGTTCCCATTATAGACCTGTCTATTGTTTGGTTGAAAATTAGCCATGGGGGTGAGATCATTTCCAGAGCTGAAAGGTGACTAATAGCCATAGTCTTGGGGGTTCTACCAGTCTCTATTTGACCTGTAAGACAGGTCTTTTCTATGATTTTGAGTTTTAGTCTACATTTTTCTCCCATTCTATCCAGGACCTTCCAATGTAATCTCTTTCAGATACATTTGTAGTAGTAGTCAAACACCATCTAGTTCTTCTGGTCTCAGGAACACGAAGACTAATGTTCCTGTAGTCTATTAGTTCATTAGACTAATTGTTTCCATGTGTATTTGATTTTCATCCCTCTTCTCCGGATAAGGAGAGAACAACAGTTGCATCTCAGATGGCTACTCATGAGCTTTTAAGACCCCAGTCACTACTCACCAAAGTAGGACGTCCAACATTGTCTTTGTGGGCTTATTTTTTGGGTGTGTGAGCTTTTTTGCCAATTGACAATAGTGTCCCCCAAGACCTGAGTCCCCAGACCCAACAGCTCATTCTCTCTATGTACTTGGTTGTGTCTAAGAAGTTTTCATAACTTTGCTTCCTTCTATGGTCCACCACATTCATGGATATATTTGCAACAAAGATAAATACCTATGTGCAAATATTCTCTATCAAACCTATATTAATTGTGGATTTAGTCCTATTTCTCACCCCTCTCTCTTGTAGGTATATTTGTCAAGGCTCTGACCTCAGCCCATTCCACTGCAAAAGGAAAGAAAATACAGGGTAATGTCAGAGCAGCAATATCACCTCTGGACAATAGGTAGATGCATGGGTAGATGGAAGACTGAATGGATGCATGATGGATCTATCTGTTGAGCTGGGGCCAAGATCTGAGCTTCACCAATTATAATGTTTTCAATGCTAGCCGTTGCAGAGTCCTTACCAATGAGCCAGGCCATGAATCTTATGCCTCTGCTCCATCCAATCTTACAATGAGGAAGATGTTGTTAAGTGCCGTTGCGTTGGTTCAGACTCATAGAGACCCTGTATAGGGTTTCTGAGGAGCAGCTGATGAATTGACTTCTGACCTTGCAATTCAAACTGAAATTTCAGTTCAGTGCATTAACCCACAGCCAGACTCCTTAATAAGGAAGAAATGTGCACCTAAGGGGTTTTAAAAACTACATTTCATTTTATTTTGAAAAGACTATATATGTCATTGTTACATGTCTTTGAGTCAATTGTAGCTCATAGCCACCCTGTGTGATGGTGTAGAACTGTCCAATGGATTTCCTAGGCTGCAATCTTTATGGGAGCAGATTCCAGGTCTGTCTCCTGTGAAGCTGCTGGCTGGGTTTGAAGCATCAACTTTTCAGTTTAACCCTAGGATTCAGTGCTCCTTCACTATATAAGTATATAAGACAAAATTCAAAAGGTACAATAAGATATGCAAGAAAAATTAAGTTTTCTTCCTACCACTTTCCCTCCCCTACCAGTTTGGGGAGGCAGCCATTGTTACTGGTCTAGTTCATACTTTCAGAGATAGTGTATGCGTATGCCAGTATCTACATATGCAATCAAGGAACTATGGTAGCGTAATGGTTACGAGTCGGGCTGCTAATCTCACGGTCAGCAGTTCAAAACTACCAGCCATTCCATGGGAGAAAGATGAGGCTTTCTGCTCCTGTAAAGATTTATAGCTTCGGAAACCCTATACAGGGTCACAATGAGTTGGAACCGACTCCAAGGCACATAACCATGTATGCAATCTGTCAGGTTTTTGTTGTTGTCACTGCAAGCATTTTACTGAATATGATATCTTGGAGATCACTTCATGTCAGCATATCAAGAAGGTTCTCAACAAGGCATATACTCCATTATATGTATCAACTGTATTAAATCTGTCCTCTCTCGTTCATCATGTAGGTTGTTTTTGATATTTGTGGTAAAACCAAATTGAAATAATTATGCTGTAATGAATGATCTTGTCCATTGATCGCCTTACACATATGCAAATGTTTATAAGATAATCTCCAGCTGTGGAAATACCAAGACAAGAGACTATGTGTTTCTGATTACAATAGATGTAATCCTATTATGTCCCTCGTTGGTGCAAATGATTAAATGTTCAACTACTTATCAAAAGCTCGACAGTTTGAATGCACCCGGCAGCACCTCAGAAGAAAGTCTTGGAGATCTGCTTCTGAAAGGTCACAGCTTTGAAAATGTGATGGAACAGTTGTACTTTACACACACGGGGCTGTCACATGAGTCAGAATCAACTTCCACAGCAACAGGTTTGGCTTTGGTTTTATATAACTGCAGTGCAGTGAATGACTTCATATGGCTCTTCTATCCATAGTCTTTGTAATTCCCAACAAGCAATGTTTTTGCCCTGTTGGGTCTGGGTGAAAGAAGTTGGGGAAAGATGATAGGTTTATGTGATTCAGTTGTGAATGATTGTTAACAGGGTTCATTTTGATTGTAAAAACTTGGGACTCTAACGTGTATAAGATGAGCCATTTTAGGAGTAGAGAGGGGGAATATCACTACCATCCAGTAAGAAGACCCAGTAGTGGAGTGCATGCATCCTTTGGAGTCAAGATTCACGCACCCTGAACCTCCTCAATCCAGGGACAGAATGCTGTAACACCAGAGGAGTGACAGAGGAGCAATGCAGCAGAAACACACGACAGAGTGGTAAGCTTCCCAGTTCACGGAGTAGGGAAAGCTGATTAACTTTAGACAGGAGTCTTGCCCAAAAGGCAAAGCACTTAAGTGGGGGAGCTGGAGCCAAGTGTCTTTAGGCTGAGGCTTATGGTGGAGTGGTGTGTCCTGTGGTCATTATCAGCAGCTGTAAAAGGTCTCTGGTGTGGTGCTGTGGTCTAATGTGTCAGACTGCAAAGTCGTTTGAACTGCAAAGTCAGTGGTTCAAGCTCACCAGCCGCTCCTTGGAAACTCTATACAAGGTCGCTATGGGTCGGAATCGACCCGACAGCACTTAACAACAACAACAAAAGGCCTGCCTGTGAGCACAGCTGAGCAGAGGCTGTTCTGACTGTGTCCTGAGCATTTCTGACCCTGAATTGTAACATATTAACTCTCCATAACCGTGAACATGGTTCCATGGGAGAAACTAAGAATGCTGCGGGAGGGATGGTTGGCATTTTTTTTTGTGTGTGTGTGTGTGTGTGTGTGTGTGCAATTACCCAATCACCAGCCAGAGGGGTGGTTCCCTTTAGGAGAGTTCATGATTCATCCCAACCTCATCAACTGCAGTATAAAACATGTCGATCTTAACAATATAATGAAAGAAAGATGGTATCTCATTATGTCTGCATTGTTCTTACTGTATGAAGGTAAGAGTCTCTTCATGGGTTTTAGGACCATTTTGGTTTCTTTCAATTATTCCTTATCCATGACCTGTCTGTGTTCTGTACCCATTTTTTCTTTGGGTTGTTAGTCTTCTCATGAGTGTGTCTGGAGTGCTTATCATACGATAGGAGTTAGGCCTTTGCCTATGATTCAAAAGACCTTTTGAAGGACAGTTTACGAACATGAGACTCTCAGACCCCAACTCAGCCTCTGTCCCCACCATTTTTTATCCTCTGCTAAGGACCCTGTGTGGTGTGGCACTGGAAGATAGCACTGACTGCTAACTGTGAGATTGGCGGTTCAAACCCATCAGTCACTCCTTGGAAACTCTATACAGAATCAACACTATTATGAGTTGGAACTGACCTGATGGTACTTAACAAGGGCTCTGTGTAAGACCCATTGAAGAACTGGGCTGAACACCCTGGGACTGTCCACCATGGGTTGAAATGACCACTCTTGGGGAGAAGGGTCCAATTTGGTGTTATGCAGTACCAAACATGAGGCTGTCTCCTCCAGAGATACCATACCCCCTTCCCAGTTCCAGGGCTGCTGCATGTGACCCACCAGGCTTACGCTGCACAACTCCAGGGGGCACCATTTATGTGGATGGTGATGAGAATGGTGCCTTCTGGGGTTATGTGACAGGAGACACTTATGTGACTCCAAATGGAGGTAGCTGTGGGCATCCGTAGCTGTGGACATTCCCTAGAATTGATCTCTGCTTTCTTGTTATTGGATAGGTTTGGTAGGTTCTATGTAGGGAATTGCCCAGTAAGCAAGGTAAGCATAAGCTTACTTGTGCTTATTTACTAACCTGTAGTAACAACTTTACATTTCTTCACCACATTAAAGATTCTGCTTCTAGGTAAGGCTGGCATCTGTTTATCTCTCAACCTTATACACCTTCCAACAGAATCAAAGCCTCTTTTCTAATTTACAGTCTCTGACAGGGACAAAGTATCCAGTATGCAAGGTAATTGCTTGTGCTTACTTACTAATATGTAGTGAATAGTTTTCACCACACATGTGATATTTTAAATGATGGTGGCTACTGCAGTGGACAGTATGGCGCTAGAACCCTGTGTTTCATTAGCTTTACCCAGCTCACTGAGACCCCTGAGCAATCTGTGGGAGCAGGCAGCAGCATCTGACATAGAGGCAGGTCCCCAAATAGATTTCAGTAAGCTCTAGATTCACAAGAAAAGGGTTAGATTAAATCTGGGAAACAGCCCACTCTCTCCTCCTCCGGGATATTTGCTAAGCATATTAGCATGTTATATAAAGGCTCTGTGGTATCCTGCTTAGAAGAAACCCATTTAATTGCATTTAACCTCAGATTTTCCAAATGAATTGGACTTTGGCAAATGCTAGAAAAGGAGAGCTAGAGACCTAGAGAAACGGATGTTCCCAAATGGAGCTGCTCCTGGTTTGTACATCCTGTATATAGGAAAATCCACAGGTCTTGGTTAATATTGAAGGCAGTTCCTTGGGTTTCTCAGCCTTGCTTGATGGGGGCAAAACCCCAGCAGTGGCAGGTTTGGCTGGTGGGATACCAGCATGCTTTGAGAAGTCTATCACTCTGTGCCCTGCCTTATGCAGGGATGCCGTGTTGCTAGGGCAGTTCCTCAGTTCAGACATGTGCACTAACCTTTCAAACAAACAAATCCAAACCTATTGCCACTGAGTCGATTCTTGACTCGCAGAAACCCTAAAGAACAGAGTAGAACTGCACTGTAAGATTTCCAAGGCTGCAATCTTTACGGAAGCTGGCTGGTACATCTTTCTCCCAGCAGAGTGCTGGTGGGTTCAAACTGCCAACCTCTTGGTTAGCAGCCATGTGCTTAACCGCTGCACTACCAGTGCCCCCATACTAACCTTGTTGTTGTTGCTAAGTGCCGTTGAATTGGTTCTGATTCTTAGCGTCCCTATACAGGGTTTCTGAGGAGAGGCTGGTGGGTTTGAACCCCTGACCTTAAGGCTAGCTGTCCTTGTTGTTGTTGTTGTGAAGTACCTTCAACTCGGTTCCGACCCATAGAGACCCTGTATAGGGTTTCCAAGGAGCAGCTGGTGAGCTTGAACCGCTGACCTTGCAGTTCAAACAGCTATCCTACTGGGACTCCTTGGCCTTAAGGAGTAGGAAATGGGCCTCTTAGTGGGGCGCTCAGAGGCAGCTGCTCCATTTCATGTATTTTCAATCCTGCTGCTTTGTCTGTGACCACAGAGTTTGGTCTGAGGGAAGCTCTTTCATCTTTGCAGTTTCTGATCTGGCCCTTGATGAGAAGACAGGAGAGCCAGGGTAGATGCCTGTCAGGAGTCCCCTCTGTCTGCAGAGGTGGCTGGCCTGCCCTCCTGCAGGGAGCATTCAGGAGCACCTCCAGTTGGACACTCTTGGTGTTGTTGGAATGAGGTGGGTGCTCAGCCCTGCCTACTTTGCATTAAGGCAAGTAGTGGAACAGCTGCAGCCCACTGAACCCCACCCACACTGAATCCCAGGATCATCCAGCCCTGCTCTGTGGAGCACTTCAATGGGGATAGTGCTGCTAATTGTAGAAAAGTAACAATACATCTTGGGTGAGGCCTGGATGTTCAAGGGTTCCCACAGTACTTCCCAGAACAGGGAATGGTTAAGAGGACAAGGGCTACTGTGCCCACCTCCTAGCCCTCTCTGGAAGGTTGCAGTCCAGCAGCATGTCTTGTCCTTGGGGGAAGGCTCCATCTACTCTGGGCTGAAGGCTGAGGTGTCCCCATCCTCAACTCCCCCCAGAACTCTGTGGGTGCAGGCCTCTTCTCAGTATACTCAGGACCAAGCCAGAACACTGCTTGAACCTGACACAAGGAACCTGGGCGCAAGACCCAGAATGTTTCCTTCTGCCCAGGCTGGGACTATTGACAATGGAAGTCATACCTGGGAGACCTGGTCAGACCAGCCCTCTAGGCAATTACAGGTCTGTAGGGTTTGACCTGAGAGGACTCTTAACACTGCATGCTGGAGGGACAGCCTACCCCAGCCTGGAGTCCTTGCATCCTGGTCTGCTTTCTAGTGGGCATGCTGCATACAGCTGCAGGGCTATGATGTCACACAACCCTGGGGTCTCATTCACATGGGACACAATGTGACAATACTAGGGACACACACACTTCCTATACTGCTTGCCATAGCTCAATGCTCCTGATACATGGAAATCCAATTGGACACAAAGAAACAAAACAAAAACCAGGCAAGTGGTTTTACCCACTGGAGGAAACTAATGGCTTCGTCCCCCAAGGCATTTGGAATGGGACTCCATTGACACCCAACTTTTCAAGACCACACACAGCTCTATCAGAGGAGGTGCACCTGTATTCATATGGCTCACATGGACCTGCAGTCTTGCCTGGGGCCAGGGAAGTGGTGTTTCCCAACGCAGCCAATCACTATAGATTTATGACTCAGGATCATGCATTCATAAATCATCTTGATCCTCCTGGAAGGATGACTGCATTAGCTTTAAGAGGCCTCCCTTCAGGTGTCTTTGGCAAACTCCGAGAACCATCAGACAAGGAAATCGCAGCAGTTCTATGGGTCTCTGAGAGGTGGTGAGGCCCACAATGAAGAGAGATGAGTTTGAATTCAAATACATGATAACCTCAGCCCCAGGCAGTGAATTTGCCGAGCTGTGTGTCAATGCTCTACGTTATTAGCTTTGTTCCCTCTGTGTGCGGGGTTAGTGCGATGGGTATGGTGATCTGTCTGGTACAGTGCTTTGATCTTCACCCAGGGAAACGTACACATCTTCTAGATGAAGAAATGGAGCCAGAAAGAGGTGGGCACTAGCTTGCCCCCATGATTGGGCAGCATTTGAAGGGCAAAGTCAAAATTCCCACCTTTATTTTCTGAGACCTGGCCTGTGCCCCAGAGCCACTCCCCCCACTACTCCTCCTCTCACTACCCCCCCAACCTCACCTCACCCTACACTGTTCTGTCTCCAAACCAGGGAGAAGCCCAACTCAGTGACTCAGAGTTCCGTTGGCAGTTATGCTGATAAATTTTTTGTTTTGAAGTGAGATGTTTTGCCTTTATTAAAGTCTTAGCAAATTATAGTGATTTTTGACTCTTTCAGACATGTTTGAATTACTCACAGTCTGGAATTCCCAGGTAAGGGGTGAGACTCAGAGAGGCAGCAAGTATAGAAGTTAGAGGCACAGGATTAGGAGTAAAATGGATCTGAGTTCAAATCCCCACTCTGTGACTTTTATAAGCTGTGTGAGTTAACTACTCTGAGCCTCAGTTTCCTCATCTGGTTATGGTGACAGACACCAAAACTTCGTGCAAGGGTTGCAGGGGGACTAAATGATATCCTGAGTGGGGCACACTTGCTCACAGGAGGGCTGAGTAAACAGGTAGGGGGGCTATGCCCTGAGCACCTGCTCATACGCTTCATGAGCACAGAGCCAGCCTGCATGGAGGCCTCTCAGGTGTCTTGATTAGGAGCTGGGCTGCTAAGCTCAAATCCAGCTCTGTCTCTGCTCCCCTCTCTGAGGCTGTTTCCTTCTGGAAAATTTCAGGCAACAAAATCTCAGGTCTTTGCAAAGTGCTGAATGTTGAGTGCCTTGGACGGTGCCTGGCACACAGCTGATGCTTGTAGAAGAGCATCTAATTACTATCCCTGTTCTGCCTGTGCCGGTGTTTCTGGCAGGACAGCAACAGCTGATGTGTCTGCAGAGCTGGTGGGAGAGTTTCCATATCTCTGTTTCTGCCAAATATGGTATGGATTTGAGCTTTTCTTGTTCAGCATGTGGCCTGGCCTTTGCACATACTGTTCCCTTTGCCAGGAAATTCCTTCCTTCTCTGTCCCCACCTAGTAACATCTTCAAAGACCTGGCTCACAAGGTTGTGTGAAGAACTTTCCTGATCTCACCCAGTCAGAGACAGCCATCACTGGTTCCACAAACACGTACCTTACTTTGCCCTGTCTGTTAGTATTTATTCTCTTTAGAGTCTACACAGTAACCAAATAGCTAAACCAGCTGCCATCATGTCGATTTTGACTCACGATGACCCCACGTGTTACACAGTAGCACTGTGCTCCATAGCGTTTTCTTCTTGGCTGTGATCTGTAGGAGGCAGATCAGCAGGCCAGTCCTGTGGGGTGCTTCTAGGTGGGTTCAAACCACCGAACTTTTCGTTAGTAGTTGGGTGCTACACCATTTGCAACACTCAGGCATTCCAGTCTAGACAATAAAGGGCCTTATGAACTTTCATGGGTCCCATGGCCACTTTGGAGCAGGACAGCCTCTGTGTCCTTGGCTGCAGTTCTCCCGACACAGGGCAGGACTGCCATGTCCATCTCCCCATCCATGAGCCAACTGTGGATGGATCTGAGCATGCTCAAAAGAATGGTGTTGTAGGTACCACCAGCCAGTTGGGGATTCAAAACCCTTGAGAGGTAGCCCCCAAAGAAAGATAAAGACTATAGACTGTTATTGTAAGTGTGTCTTCTCCTCCGTGGGTTGTGTGGAGATCAAAGTCTGAGGAAGTGGAAGGTTGCTCTCTGACAAAAACATCATATTTTTAGAAGCACGTGGTGGTTTAGGATGTTTGCCCCAATGCGGGGGGTGGGGTTGGGGGGTGGAGGTCTGGGGTTGTGATCTGGAGTTGTGGGTTGGTGGGAGCGGGTTTCCTGGCAGTAGAGGGTCCAAGGGTGGAAGCTGAGGGTGGGAGGGCGGTCCATGCAGAGCCCTAGGCCGCAGCAATTCAGGTTAATATGCCTTTCCAAGACTTCTGCTCCATCCCTTCTTTCAGAGATGGAAAGACCATAGATCCAGTGTGGAGCACAGCCTTGGCCCGTCTCCAACCCCCCCACCCCCCCACCCCACACTCCCACCCAACAGACACACAACCCATCTGGAGAGACTGGGCTTACACACATGAAACTGGTGGAGAACAATATATGCATTCTGTAATCAGGACTAATTGGTGTGGTTCCCAGGATGAGGAATGCCAGGCGTTTGGGGGCAGGACATCAGTGGGTCTCTGAACCAACCGCCCAGGAAGATGCTGTTGAGTATTAGACTAGCTCCTGGGGCCTAGGAAAGTAAAACTTGGGTAGATGAGAGGGCAGTCCAAGACCAGGTGCAGAAGTTAAGAGGTAGGCACTAGCTTGACCTGAATGAACATGGAGAACAATGAGAGACTGGCATGACTGGGGATTCACAGACTGGATAAGACTGGAGGTGGCCTGTCTGTGTCTGAGCACTTCAGACTCGTTTCCAAAGATGACTGAGAGAGAGACGTAAATCTACTACTCCCTATACCCAGAAGGAAGCAGTGCGGCGGTGGTGGTGGTGGTGGGGTGCCCAGCCCGCCCGCCCCACCTCTCCTCAGTGCCTCTACCTTATAATCAGGGCGGCTCTTCCTTAATGTTGATGCCAAACTCCCAAACAGCCAGGCTGGGATGATGAGCTATAATTTATATCATTTTTCATAGGGGTTATAGGCTCAGACTCTTTCAAATGGGAACCACATTGGAGAAGGAGTAAGCCAAGAGGACGGAATGTGAAGAAATCTGGTCCCAGGAAGCAATCTACTTCTCATACAGAATGTGCTTTGGTTTTTTGTTGGTTCCTGGCTGTTTTTCAGAGATGGCAGAGCAGCTATGGATCCCAATCTAACCTTGATGAGCATCTGCGCTGAGGCTGGGGTGAGCAGCTCACAGTAACTCCCAGGGCTTCCCTTCTGCCCCACACCCCTGCAAAGCACACTGCCCTTTGTCCTCCCCTGTCCTGACAGAGCCATCTGGAGAAAACCGTGTCTGGGAAAACCCCCACAGGCTGTCGGGGAGGGCTACTGCTCAGGCTGGTACAGGGAGAGAGGACTTGAGGCTTCCCAATTCACTGCTTCTTCCAAACTGAGAAGTGCTACTCCCAAGAAGACAAGGGGGCCAGCAGCAATGAAGTCCAATCAGCTACAGCTACGTACAACATGGATGTGTCCTCACAACTTGGTGTTGAACAGAGGAGGCTGGACACAAAAGAATGTATATGATTGATGCTTTTAGTATTAAGTTCAAACATAGGCACAACTATTCTAGGGTGTGAGGAGAGGCAAGCTAAAGGGATAAACTAGAAAGAAAAGTATCTAATTGATTATAAAAGTTGGGATAATGCTAACTTTTCGTGAGGAGGGAGTCCATGGGTGATGCAAACAGTTAAACATGCTTGTTTGATAGACCAGAGGTTGGAGGTTCAAATCCACCCACAGATATCTTAGAAGAAAAGCTTGGTGATCTGCTTCTGAAAAAATCAGTCATTGACAACCCTATGGACTAAGGTTTGTTCTGACACGCACTGGGCTGCCATGAGTCAGAGTTAGCATGATAGTAACTGGTAACAAGTTTTAGTAAGGAAGAAAGGGGACAAGGTTGAAAGGGGTGTGGGGGATCCTAGGAGGTTTGACACATTCTATTGATTTATTCTGGAGGCAGCTACATAGGTTTGTTTGTTGTTATGTGCCTGTGAGTCAGTTCCGATTTATAGACACAGAAGAATGAAACAACTGCTTTGTCCTGTATCATCCTCATAGCATTACATTTGAGTCTATTGCTGAAGCCACTGTATTCCTTTTCTTGTTGGGGGTCTTCCTTTTTGACTCTGACCCTCCACTTTTCTAAGCATGAGGTCCTTCTCCAGGGACTGGTCCCTCCTGATAATATAACCATAGAATGAGAGGCAAAGTTTTTCCTAGTTTCTAAGGAGCATTCTCCATGGCACATAAAAACAGCAACAAGCATTCTGGCTACGCTTCTTCAAAGACAGAGTTGTTTGTTCTTCTGGTAGTCTGTAGTACTTCTAATATTTTTCTGCAATGCCATAACTCAAAAGCATCAAATTTCCAATGGTTTTCTTTATTCACTGCCCAACTTTCACATGAATATGTTGTTGTTGTCAGGTGCCATCGAGTCAGAACCGACTCATAGCGACCCCATGCACAGCAGAACGAAACAATGTCTGATCCTGGGCCAACCTCACTACCGCTGCCACACTTGAGTTCATCAATGATGCCACCTGGCCAATCCATCTTGTTAGGGGTCTTCCTCTTTTTCTCTGACCTTCCACCTTACCCAGCATGACATCCTTCTCCAGCGACTGTTCCCTCCGGACAATATGTCCAAAGTATGAGAGATGAAGCTTAGCCATCCTGGCCTCCAAGGAGCACTCTGGCTGCACTTCTTCCAAAACAGATCTATTGGTTCTTTTGGCAGTCCATGGCACTTTCAGTATTCTCCTCCAAGGTGACTGAAAATGGTACCCAGGGTTAGACACATCTTAGTCCTCAAACTAATGTCTTTGTTCCTGAACTTTTTTTTTTGTCTTTTGCAGCATATTTGCCTACAGCAATGTGTCATTTAATTGACTGTTTCTATGAGTGTCGATGGTACGTCTAAGCAAAATGAAGTCTTTGACAACTTCAATCTTTTCTGTATTTGTTATTGTTATTGTGTGCTGTCGAGTTGGTTCTGACCCATAGCGACTCTGTATAGGGTTTCTAAGGAGTGACTGGTGAGCTTGAACCATCAATCTTGTGGTTCAAACTGACTTTGCAGACTAGTGCGTTAAACCACAGTGCCACACCAGGGCTTGTTTCTCCATTTGTCATGGTGTTATTTATTGATCCAGTTGTTAAGGATTTTCTTTACTTTGAAGTGCAGTCAATACTGAAGACTGTGGTCTTTGATCGTCATCAGTAAGTATTTTAAGTCTTCTTCACGTCCAGAAACAAAAGTTGTACCACCTACAAATCGTAGGTGTTAATGAGTCTTCCTCCAATTCTGATGCCATGTTCTTCTTCATATAATTTAGCTTTTTGTATTATTTGCTCAGCATACAAATTGAATGCGTATGGTAAAAGGATACAACCCTGTCATACACCTTTCCTGACTTTAAACCATTCAGAATCCCCTGTTCTGTTCCAACAACTGACTCTTGCTTGGTTTGTGTACAGGTTCCTCATGAGCACAATGAAGTGTTCTGGAATACCCATTCTTCACAATGTTATCCCAAACTTGTCATGATCCACACAGTGGAATGCCTTTGTGTAGCTAATAAAGCACAGGTAGATGTCTTTCCGGTATTCTCTCTTTCAGTCAAGATCCATGTGACATCAGCAATGATATCCACATCCTCTTTGAAATCTGGCTTGAATTTCTGGCAGTTGATGCACTATTGGTATCATTTTTGAGTTGTCTTCAGCAAAATTTTACTTGCATGTGATAGTAACGATATTGTTCCATGATTTCAACATTCCGTTGGGTCACTTTCTTTGGAATGAGCACAAATAATGGATTTCTTCCAATTGGTTGGCCGGGTAGCTATCTTCCAAATTTCTTGGCATAGATGAGTGAGTGGCTTGGTGCTGCATCAACTTGTTGAAATACTTCAGGTTTTCCATCGATTCCTGGAGCCCAGTTTTTTCTCCAATACCTTCAGTACTGCTTGCACTTCTTCCTTCAGTAGCATCAGTTCTTGGTGATATGCTTCCTCTTGAAATGGTTGAACATTGACCATTTCTGTTTGAAACAGTGACTATGTATTCCTACCATCTTCTTTTGACTGTATTGTAATTCATCAAGCTATATACTGAATATTTTTCAAAATAAAAGGTTGGAGAGAAAAGCTCACAAGAACAGGGACCATTGAGCCATTTGGTATAGCACGCTCACTCTGCCTTCCTCATTTTGCTGTTTCCCTTTGATTTCGCCTGCTACTCCCCCTGAAATGCTCTTTCCTCTCTTCTTCCGCATCCATGGTCAGCTACTTCCACATGTTCCTACCAAACTGGCTGAGGCCCAGTCCTGTTTGGGGGTTGATAGAATCACAGGTTGGGGGGACTTTCTGTCCCTCAAAGTTCCCAGGAGCTCAGGAGGCTGTAGGACCCTCCTTGCAGTAGCCCCTGGTACACCCTGGATGTAACCAGCACTGGAATCTGTGGTAGGGTCCCTTAGGGCCTGGGGACAAATCCTTTGGGCCATAGAGTTTTCTCAGTTTCCCTCATCCAATCAGAAGTGGTCAGAACTGTGTAGACTTCTTGACTGGGCTTCTATAGCAACTGCCGCTGCCCATGGGTTGGGTGAATGGTCCACAAGACCTGAGTGGACAGTCATGGGGATCTTGGGCATCTGGCCACCCTGGCAATGCAGGCTCTCTCTGAGGGAAATCCTGGAGTGTTCTCACTGTGAATGAAGGTCACATCTTCAGAACATGCATCTATATTTTGGAAAACAAAAAGGGGCCTCTGATCTTCAAAGTTCTGTTTGCTCCTTTTATTTTCTTCAAGGAGAACTATTGGTACATGAAAGCAGATGGTGCTTTTTAATGAGTTCAAGGAATCCCTCACTGTTGACGTTGAAGAAATGGTATGAGAAAGTGAATATCAGGTTGGGGGTTCCTCGGTGGGAGGGGAGACTTGGATGTGAGGGCTGGGCTCCAGCACCCTCTTTATTTTTCTGGGGGCAGATGAGTCTCCCTGAGGTGCCCAGGCCACCTGACTCTTCTCCAGGACCTTTCAGGTGAGAAACTTTCCATTGGTGCCTTATCTCGTGGCAATCCATCTTGCTGCCTTGCAGCAACCGCAGGTGCATGCAGATCTGAGGCCTGATCTGTTCCACTCTCTTTGTGCCAAGCAGAGCAGGGGCCACGAACCCCAGCATGAAACGGCGCCCACAACCACAAAGCCCGTGTGCGCCCTCTGAAACCAGAGGTAAAGACAATTACCGACAATTTCCATAGCATGGTTTGTTTTTTGTTCAAAGGCCATGGAGGCATTCTCAGCAGCAAGCCTAAAATATAGCATTCCCACCACATGCCGCCCTCGTCAGTGTGTGATAAAAGCTGTGGTAGCTTTGTCCCTGCTCTTCCTTTTAACAGTCAGACCTTTGAGTTTAATGTTGAAACTGCTTTTTTCTGAACGTGTACTTTGATGGCTCAGATAACGCTCCATGATAAGGAGCCTGCCTTCGAAACCACTCACTGTACCTCGTGGTCACCACCATTAGGATACGCGTCACAAGGGAAAATTGGGTGCCTGAAGTTATGAGAAGTGGGATACAAATATGCTGAGTCTGTAAAATGCTTTTCTCGGCTGCCTGTACTGGAGACTTTGCACACACACAAAAAGATCCAGACACCGATCAGATAGGGGTTTTGTAAAAGGAGAAAACAGTGGGCAATGGTTCAGAAGTAATAGTTTCTCCTTTGTAAAAGTCGCTGAGATTCTGGTGTTGGACCCTCAGGCCCATCAATTTTCTGATGTTAAAGGACCCAGAGTCCCCAGAAGCTTCGGAATGTCTGAGCAATTTGGGAGACAGTTGCTGAGGTTCCTGATTCTTCATCAGTGACCACATATCCTCTGGTTGAGTTGGTGCTCTTCCGTTTGTGCATCAGTGTTTAGAATCTACCAAGGGCTGACCACATTTGGAGCCTTTACATCACAATAGGATTCAACCCATGTGCTTCTTTGTGTAAAGTGGATTACCCCCCCCACCCCCCTCCACCCCCCAAAGCACTTTGGTGTCCTTATTCTTCCCTCATGGAATCCTGGTGTGATGTCATAGGATAAGCACTGAACCATAAGATTGGATTGAACTGCAAGGTCAACAGTTCAAACTCACCAGTCACTCCTTGGAAACCCTATACAGGGTTACTATGAGTTGGAACTGATTTGACGGCACTTAACAACAAACACCACCGACCTCCCTCCATTCTGAGAAGGCTGACATCAGTATGGCCAGCACAAACCCCAATAAGTGTGGTGTTGTTAGGTGCCATCCAGTCAATTTCAACTCATAGTGACACACTAGAATTGCCCCACAGGATTTTCTAGGCTGTAGTTTTTATAGGAGCAGAGAGCCAGGTCATCTTCCTGCAAAGCCACTGGGTGGGTTCAAACCACAAAGCCTCAGTTAGCAATGAGCACTTAACCGTTATGTTACCAGGGTCCCTTCCAGTAGGTGTATTATATCCATTGTACAGATAAAGTAAGAGTGATTAGGACAATGACTAACAATACGTGCAGAAAGAGCCGTAAGGTTGAGACAGGGTTTCTTGGTGGAGATCCCAGAAGAGAGACCAGGCTTTTAAAAAAGACATCTCAACACTGGACTGAAATCCATGGCATTTCAAGTCTCTTTAAAGAGACCATGTTGATTTTGGGCTTCATTTCGGCTTTGTCTTGTGCCCAGAGATCCTGGGCCTGTGACACATAGGAGATGCTTGAATCAGACCGAGGCTTGAATCCTGGCATGCTAGCCAACCAGTGTGGAGGTAAAAGTTCTTTAGGGCCCGCCAGACTTGACAGTCTGTGAATCTGTAATTCTACGAATTACCCTGGATTTGCATAAGCATAACATCTTATAGGTTTTGAAGTACTTTCATATACCTTTCAATAGCTCATTTGATCTCCACCACAGATCTGTGGGATGGGCAGGCTGGCCACAGACTGGGGGGCCATGTTTGCATACCCCCATTTGAACAGTGAGAAATTGAAGCCCAGAGAGGTGGCCAGCCAGGAACTACTGCAAGCTGGTGGCTGGCCAGGACCACTGGACCACTCTTGTGGGATGCTCCCTCCACTAGACGCAGCGACATGACCTTCACTGGGTCCACAGCTTGGGTCAGTCCTCTGGACCATGTGCTGCTCCAGTTGTAGTCCTAGGCACTAGGCAGCATTTGAGGAGGTGCTCTAGAAATCATCGCTCCAGCAGACTTTCCTCCTTGCCCTTCCCCAACAGGTCCCCCTGCCTTCCTGCTAATTCTAAGTCATTCTTTAAAGCCAGCTGCTGTGTCTCATGCTATATATACATTTTCTTATTTAAGCCTAAGTCTGTTTCCTCATTGATACGACAAAAATAAAAATATCTTCTACAACATCATTTATCCCCATTTTACAGATGAGGAAATGGAGGCACAGAGGGCCAAGTCACTTGCTGTTGCTCACACAACTGGTAAGGGATAAAGTCAGGATGTGAGTCCTACATTTTATGACCTAAAAAGCAAGAACATTAAGCACCACAATACACTGACTCTTTGGCTCCCTTCACAAAGCACTTGAGGACCTCTAGGTCTTGTGACTACTCCTCCTTTGTGCATTCCCAATTTGTACTGAGTGTGTTCTCTGGGTATCTCTTGTTTCTGTTTCTCTCTCTAGGCTCTGAGTGCTGCAAGTCAGAGACTCTATTTTGTTTAGTTCCATTCACTCCTCATACCTGCCTGGCACATTGGTAAGCTCTTGATAGTTGGGGCTCAGAGAATGAAGATTCACACAAAGAAAAAGGGGTACCAAGGCCAGCTGGCACCCGAAGTCCTCAGGGCTTCTTGTCTTTGCTGCTGGTCCCCGAGGACTGGCCTACTGAACACTCTGGGGCCCTCTGACCTCGCACTGAGACTACAGAAATACAATGAGGTGGCCCAATTTGCTCTTCCCACACTGACCACAAACCTGTCCTGACTCTCCTCACCAAACAAAATGATATATTTAAAACACAGGTTCAAGATTGGGCACTCTGCCCCCATGTGACTCAGGCAACTGACAATGTATTTTGGAATCAAAAACTTCATCCATCATGAGGTGCACCATATTCTGTGTCCCATGAGAAAGGAATAGTGCTCCCTGCCAGTTAACTATGACAACTTAATCAGTTTCAAGATGCATCAGATTTCAAGTTATTCAGATTTGAACCAACATCTTAACATCTATTCGTGATAATTACATGAAAAGATGTCCAACAGCCTTAGTCATGAGAAAAATGTAAATTAAAACTACAATGAGGTAACACTCCCTATCATTAGACATCATGACAAGATATGGACAACATTGCGAAGTATGAGTATTCCGTAACACTTAATTGTGCTCATGAGGAATCTGTACATGGACCAAGAGGCAGTTGTTCAAACAGAGCATGGGAACACTGAATGATTTAAAATTAAGAAAGGTGTGAGAAAAGGTTGTGTTCTTTTACCATACTTATTCAACATGTATGCTGAGCAAATAATCCGAGAAGCTGGATTATATGAAGAAAAACATGGCATCAGGACTGGAGGAAGACTCATTAACAACCTGCAATATGCAGATGATACAACCTTGCTTGCTGAAAGTGAAGAGGACTTAAAATACTTATTGATGAAGTAAAGACCACAGCCTTCAGTATGGGTTGCATGCATCTCAATGTAAAGAAAACAAAATCCTCACCACTGGACAAATAAACAACATTCTTATAAACGGAGAAAAGATTGAAGTTGTCAAGGACTTCATTCTTCTTGGATCAACCATCAACACTTATGGAAGCAGCAGTCAAGAAATCAAACGATGATGTATTGCTTTAGGCAAATCTGCTGCACAAGACCTTTTTTAAGTGTTGAAGAGCAAAGATGTCAGCTTGAGGACTAAGGTGCACCTGACCCAAGCATGGTATTTTCAATAACCTCATATGGACGTGAAAACTGGACAGTGAATAAGTAAGACCATAGAAGAATTGATGCATTTGAGTTATAGTGTTGGAGGACAATATTGAATGTGCCATGGGCTGCCAAAAGAACAAACAGATCTGTGTTGGAAGAAATTCAACCAGAGTGCTCCTTGGAGGCCAGAATGGCCAAACTTCATCTCTCCTACTTTGGACATATTATCAGGAGGGACAAGTCACTGGAGAAGGATATCATGTTTAGTAAGGTGGAGGGTCAGAGAAAAAGAAGACCCCCAATGAGATGGATTGGCCAAGTGGCATCATCTATGGGCTCAAGTGTGGCAACAGTAGTGAGGTTGGCCCAGGACCAGGCAATGTTTCATTCTGTTGTGCATAGGGTCGCTATGAGTCAGTACCAACTTGATGGCACCTAACAACACAACAATCCATTAAAAATGGATGTGACCAAAATGAATGTCAGAAGAGAAAAACCTGGAGTTGGAAAATCAAAAGGGAAGAACATGCTTAGCATTTCTTAAGCTGAAAGAACTGAAGTAAAAATTCATCCCTGAGTTGCTGTACTGAAGGATTCTATGGGGAAACTATTGAGTGACACAGGAAGCATTAAAAGAAGATGGAACAAATATGCATAGTTACTGTACCAAGAATAATTGATTGCTATTGAACCATTTCAGTAGGCAGCATATGATTAAGAACAGATGATACTGAAGAAAGAAGTCCAAGCTGCACCGAAGGCATTGGTGAAAAACAAGGCTTTAGGAATTGATGGAATACCACTTGAAATGTTTCAACAAACAGATGGATACAATGCTGGAAGCACTCATCTATACCAAGAAATTTGGAAGATTTGGGTAACCAAGTGAAAGAGTTTCACATGTGTGCCCATCCCAAAGAAAGATAATCAAATAGAATACAGAAAATATCAAATAAATCATTAATACCACAAATAAATAACATTTTCTGAAGATAATTTGAAAAATAGTTGTAACAATGTATCAACAATAAGTTGCCAGAAATTCAAACTGGATTCAGAAAAGAACTTGGAATGAGGGAGATCATTGCTGATGTCAGATGGATCTTGACTGAAAGCAGAGAATGCCAGAAAGATGCTTACTTGTGTTTCAGAGACTATACATAACAACCTGTGATATGCAGAAGGCATAACCTTGCTTGCTGATTGTGAACAGGAGTTGAAGCACTTGCTGATGAAGAATATCCTTCAGTATGGACTGTACCTACCTCAACATGAAGAAAACAAAAATCCTCACAACTAGACCATTAAGCAACCTCAGGATAAATGAACAAAAGATTGAAGTTGTCAAGGATTTAATTTTACTTGAATCCACAATCAATGCCCATGCAAGCACAAGTCAAGACATCAAATAACATATTACATTGGGCAAATCTGCTGCAAAAGACCTCTTTAATACATGGCCAGAGACATATATGAATGATTATGGGAAGAAAAGTAGAATATGTGTATATGTGCATGTATGTGTGCCTGCATGTGAGGTTATTGAAAATACCATGGCTTGGGTCAGTCTCACCTTAGTCCTCAAGCTGACGTCTTTGCTCTTCAACACTTGAAAAAAGTCTTGTGCAGCAGATTTGCCTAATGCAATATGTCATCGTTTGATTTCTTGACTGCTGCTTCCATGAGAGCTGATTGTTGATCCAAAAAGAATGACATCCTTGATAATTTCAATTTTTTCTCATTGACAAGAATGTTGTTTATTGATGCAGTGGTGAGGCTTTTTGTTTTCTTTACATTGAGATACAATCCATACCAAACTGTATATAGATGTGTGTGTATGTGTGTATATATATGTGTGTATCTATATATAGTTTTTGAGGAGCTGCTGGTAAGCTTGAACCTCTGACCTTGTGGTTCAAACTATCTTTGCAGTCCAGCGCATTAATCCACAGCACCACACCAGGACTCTCTCTATATATAATATGAATGTATACATTTATAGGTCCCACAGATATACAGGGGTGTGAAAGAGGAAATTGTTACATGAGAATTTTACCTTTCATGCAAATACTGAATGTGGCAGTGCATACAGTGGACAAAATGATAAAAAAAAAAAAACAAGATATTATCAAACATCTTAAGGCAATGAGTAGCTGAGCCTGAGGGCTCAGGATCATCCTTTCAGGGGACACCATGGTCAACTAACACAACATAGTCCACAAAGACAATGTTCTATATTCTACTTAAGTGAGTGTCGTCTAGAATACTAAAAGCTCATGAGTGGCTGTCTAAGGTGCAGCTGTTGGTCTCTCCATGCGTGGAAGAAAGAAGAGTGATGAGAATTGAAGGTGCTTGAAATCAGCTTACCCAACGGGCTAATGGAACATGTGAACATCGGTCTCTTTGACCCTGACACAAGAACTAGATGGTGCTCAGCTGCTCTGAACGGGATCACATTAGAAAGTCCTGGGTAGATCAGCAGAGTATGTAAAACAAAACTCAAAGTTATTTTTGAAAGACCAGATTTACTGGTCAGAAAGCCTGAAGGAACCTGAGACTGTGGCTCTCGACCACCTTTCATGTCTGGAAAGGAACACACCCTCTTTCAGCCAAGCAGTAGAAAGGTATTTATCGGGAACAACACACTAGTAAGATATGCTCACTATGAATGATGGAACCGTCAGTCATTCAAAATCAAAGGGGCAGCATGTACCTAAGGATAATGGTGAGAAGGAATGGGAAGGCAGGTGGAAGGGACATAGCCACAGGGAGGAAGCAGATGACTGTTCCACAGAGGGAATTGTAATCATTGAGTGTATTCTTTGTTGACTGTAAAACCACTCAATTCATAATAAAAGGCTTGTTTTTTTTTCTTTTTTAAAGATCTCTTTAAGGTGTTTTTAAGATGTCACCTTGAGGACTAAAGTGCACCTGACCTGAGCCTGTATTTTCAATCACTTCATATGCATGTGAAAGCTGGACAATGAATAAGCAAGACCTGAAAAGAATTGATGTCTCAGAGTTAATGGTGTTGAAGAGGAATTAATAAGCCTACCTTGGAAAAAGTACAGCCAGAATGCTAGTTAGGAGTGAGGATGGCAACATTTCATCTCATGGACTTTTGTTGTTAAATACCGTGGAGTCGGTTCTGACTCATAGCGACCCTGCACAGGGTTTCTGAGGCTGCAAATCTTCACAGGAGCAGAAAGCCTCATCTTCTGCGGAACAGTTTTGAACTGTTGACTTTGAGGTTAGCAGCCTGATTCGTAACCACTACGCTACCAGAACTCCTTTAGACATGTAGTTTAGACATAGACATATTATCAGAAGGGACCAGGGGAAGGACATCATGCTTGGTAGATGAGACGGTCAGTGAAAAAAAGTAAGACCCCCAACAAGATGGACTGATGCAGTGACTGCAAGAAATGAGATCAAACATGACAAAGATTGTAAGGATAGCACAGGACCACGCAATATTTCATTCTGTTGTATAGAAGGTCATTACGAGTTGGAACCAACCCAACAGTCATTGTTAAGTGCTGTCGAGTTTGTTCCACCTCATAGCAACCCAGTCTAGGAATTCTGAGGAGTATCTGGTGAGTTTGAACCACCAACCTTATAGTTTAAACCTACAGTTGAGTGCTTATCTTACAGTGCCACACCAGGACTCCAACAGCATCCATTAGAACGGTTAAAATACAAAGAAACTGATCAACCTAGTGCTGGCAAGAATGTTGAGCATCTAGAACTCTCATCCACTGCTTTGGGGAACTTAAAATCACTTTGGATAACAGATGGGCAGTTTCTTAAGGAGTTCCTAAACCTGTTCCTATTATATGACCCAGACATCCTAGTCCTAGGTACTTAGTGAAGAGAAATGAAAAATGAAAGTATGAGACAGAAAGACATATAAAAATGTCTCAACATTATTCATAATAAACAAAACCTGAAAATAACCCAAATGTCCATCCACATGTAAATGGATATACCATGTAATGGACCAGCTGTTAAGTGACACTGAGTCGATTCTGACTCATAGTGACCCTATACAGGGATTCCAAGAAGCGACAGGTGGGTTAGAACAGCCAACCTTGTTCCCCATGGAACAGTAATTGACAATAAAAAGGAATTAATAACTGATGCACAACATAAATCTGGCAAAAGGTTGAACAAAAAACCACACAAAAGCAAACATATGCTGTATGACTTAATTTATGTAAAACTCTAGAAAATACGTATTAACCTATATTGATAGAGAACAGATATTGGTTGCCTGAGGAAGAAGGAGGGAGGCATAGCTTACAAAGAGCCATAAAGAGACTTTGTGGGTGAGAGGGAAATGTTTTTTTGTTGATGGCAATGATGATTACATGGGTGTAACCATAAGTTGTTATTGTTAGGTGATGTTGACTCGGTTCTGACTCATCGTGACCCCATGCACAATAGAACGAAACATTGCCCCATCCTTCATGGTCCTCACAATTGTTGACATTTGAGCCCGATGCTGCTGTCACTGTGTCCATCCAGTCTTCTTGAAGGTCTTTTTTTTGTTGACCCTCTACTTTATCATCCTCCTACAGGGATGGGTCCCTCCTGATAATATGTCCTTTGAAAGTATGAGAGACAAAGTCTCACCATCCTGGCTTCTGAGGAACATTCTGGTTGTACTTCTTCCAACACAGATTTATTTGTTCTTCTGGCAGACAACTTTTAATCTTCTCCAACATCGTAATTCAAATGCATGAATTCTTCTGTCTTTCTTATTCATTGTCCAACTTTCACATGCATTGAGACAATTGAAAATACCATGGCTTGGGTAAGGCACACCTTGGTCCTCAAATTGACATCTTTGCCCTTGGAACTTTAAAAAGGTCTTTTACAGCAGACTTGCCTAATGCAATACATTGATTTCTTGACTGCTGCTTCCATGAGTATTGATTGTGGATCCAAGCAAAATGAAATCTGTGACAATTTCAACCTTTTCTCTGTTTATCATGATATTATTTATTGGTCTAGATGGGAGGATTAATATTTACTAATTGTGTACTTTAAATATATACAGTTTCATATTCTTCAATTGTTGTTGTTTGTTAAGTGATATCAAGTCAGTTTCGACTCATGATGACCTTGTACAGGATTTCCAAGGAGTTGCTGGTGGGTTTGAACCACCAACCTTGTGATTAGCAGTCCAGTGTTTATCCTGCAACTCCGTACCAGGACTCAACACCTGACTAAAATTGGAAAAGGAGTCTTGGTGTGGCTGCAAACTTCAAGGTCAGTGGTTCAAACACATCAGCCACTCCTCAAACCCTAGGCAGGGTTGCTGTGAGTTGAAACTGACTGGATGGCACTTAACAACAACAAAATTGAAAAAATATAAACAGGTATACATCTTAGAATAGAACAGTTCATTGTCTGTAGCCCAGAAATATTGTTGTGAAGCTTAAATGACATAAAGCATTAGTCCAGTTCCTGGTGATGATGCTTGTATAAGTAGTCTTCGAGTCAGTTCAGACCTCACGTGTGTCAGAATAGAAATGTATCCTATAGCGTTATCAGTGGCTGATATTTCAGAAGTACATCACCAAACCTTTCTCTTGATGTACTCAAATCACCAGCCTTTTAGGTAGCAGCTAAGCACAAGTTGGACACCTAGTGTGGCACTGTGAGTTAATGCGCTGAACTGCAATGTCAGCTTGAGCCACAAGGTTGGTGGTTCAAGCTCATCAGCTGCTCCTTGAAAACCCATACAGGGTTGCTATGAGTCAGAACTGACTCAACGGCACTTAACAATAAAAACAAGCACAAGTTAATGACTTTTTGTGCAACCCCAGGAACCATTGTTGTTAGGTACCATAGAGTTGGTTCCAACTCATAGTGACCCTATGTACACCAGAACAAAACACTGCACAGTCCTGTACCATTTTCACAATCGTTACTCTGGACCCCATTGCCACTGTGCCAATCCATCTCATTGGGGATCTTCCTCTTTTTCGCTGACACTCCACTTTACTAAGTATCATGTTCTTCTCCAGGGACTAGTTTTTCCTGATAATAACATCTAAAGTATGAGAGATGAAGTCTGACTATCCTGGATCCTAAGGACTATTCTGGATGTGCTTCTTCCAAGACAAAGTTACTTGTTCTTCTGGCAGTCCATTTGTTGGTTGGTTATGTGCCGTGGAGTTGGTTCCGACTCATAGCGACCCTGTACGGGGTTTCCAAGGCTGTAAATCTTTACGGGAGCAGAAAGCCTCATCTTTCTCCTGCGGAACAGCTGGTAGTTTCGAACTGCTGACCTTGCAGTTCGCAGCCCGATTCGTAACCACTACGCTACCAGAGCTCCTTCCATGGTACTCTTAATATTCTTCAACACCATAACTCAAATGCATCATTTCTTCTACAATATTCCTTATTCATAGTCCAACTTTCATATGCATTTGAAGCAATTGAAAATACCATGATTGGGTTCACTCTTGAACACTTTAAAGAGCAGATTTGCCTAGTGCAATATGTCATCTGATTTCATAACTGTTGCGTCTGTGAGTGTTGATAGTGTATCCACGCACAGTGAAGTATTTGACAACTTCAATGTTTTCTCCATTTATCATGATGTTATTTGTTGCTCCAGTGGTAAGGATTTTTGTTTTCTTTACTTTGAGGTGCAATCCATACCAAAGGCTGTGTCTTTGGTCTTCATCAGTTAAGTATTTAAGTTCTATTTGTTTTCAGCAAGCAAGCAAGGTTGTAACATCTGTATGTTGTTGTTTTGTTGTTAAGTGTTGTTGAGCCAGTTCCAATATCATAATGACCCTGTATAATAAGGTTTCCAAGGACATATTAGTGAGTTTGAACCACTGACCACTGGTTTAAATCAACCTGGAGATTGAGTGCTTATCCTATGGTGCCACACCAGGATTCCAATATGCATATCGCAGGTTATTAATGAGTCTTCCACCAATTCTGATGCCATGTTCTTCTTTATATAATCCAGCGTCTCAGATTATTTGCTCAGCATACAGATTGAGTAAGTATGGTGAAAGAATAAACCCAGGCACACACCTTTCCTAATTTTAAACCATTCAGTGTCCCCTTGATCTGTTTGAATGACTTTGGTCTATATTTAGGTTCCTCATGAGCACAATTAAGTGTTCTAGAATACTTATTCTTTACATTGTTATCCATAGCTTGTCATGAGCCACACAATCGAAAGGCTTCATAGTCAATAAATCACGAGTAAATATCTTTCTGGTATTCTCTCAGTCAAGATCCTTCTGACGTCAACAATGATTTCCCTTATTCCACGTCCTCATTTGAATCTGACAATGAACCTCTGTCAGTTCCCTGTCAATGCACTGTTGCTGCCCTTTTTGAATTATTTTCAGTAAAATTTTACTTGCACGTGATATTAATGATACTGTCTGATGATTTCCACATTCTGTTGGGTCATAGAATGGGCACAATATAGATCTCTTCCAGTTAGTTGGCAGGTAGCTGTCTTCCAAATTCCTTGGCAGAGATGACTGAGTGCCTCCAGTGTTGCATCAGCTTGTTGAAACATTTTAGTTTGTATTCCATCAATTCCCAGAGCCTTGTTCTTTACCAATGAATATTTCGTTATAATATTTGACTTCGTCTTCTTGAGCTGCATTTTTAAATGTTCTATTCAGCTCTTTTACCTCCTCATTTCTTCCATTTGCTTTAATATCTCTCCCCTGGAGAGCAAGTTTCAGAGTCCCTTCTGACATCCATTTTGGTATTTTCTGTTTTTCTTGTCTTCTTAATGACCTTTTGCTTTCTTCCTGTATGAAATTCTTAATGTCATCCCACAACGCTTCTTGTCTTTGGTCTTTAGTGTCTAATACATGAAATCTGGTCTTGAGATGATCTCTAAATTCATGTGGGATATATTCACAGTCATATTTTAGCTCTTTTGGACTTTAAAATTTTTTCTTTAGCTTCAACCTAAACTCACATAGGAGCAACTGATGGTCTGTTCCATAGTCTATCCCTGGTCTTGTTTTGGCTTATGATACGGAGCTTCTCCAATGTCTCTTTCCACAGTTGTAGTCAATTTGAGTTCTGTGTATTACATAATGAATGTTATTAGAGCCTCCCCTAGCAGAGTGAAACTCTCTGTATGCCACTTTATCTCCTTGAAGAGTTTACAGCCTGGTATCAACTTTGTTCCACCACAAGGTACCTCTATAGACAAAGACTAGGAGAGGCCACAAACCCAACCCAGGTCCCACAGGGGGTTGATGCAGTTCAGCCAGCATTTCTGTGGGTCCCTCAGTTCCCTGTTATCTCACACTACCCTGACCTCAGATAGGGCAAGGGGGGGTGGGGTGGGCACAGACAATTCTAGCTTCTAGGGGCCTGGAAGTAGCCTTGCTTTCTGAAATCAAGGCTGTTGGGGATTGGGCTTGAGAAGCTGTTGGCATCTGATATTGAACCCTTCTCCAGGGGGATTGGCCACAGTCAGCAGCATGGAGAGAGAGCAGGCTGTCTGCTAAATGCAGTACTCCTGCTACATAATTCTCCACTGCCTGGCCCAGGCCCCCGGCCAGGCCCCCTGCAAGTGAGCGATTCAGAGCCACTCTCTTCAGCAAGTGTGAGAAGCCCCCACCGCAGGCCGTTCTCGGGGCAGGCCAAGATTCAACATTACTCACAGCTTCCAGTACCTGCCCAAGTTGAAACAGGAAGCCTGGTTTTTTCTCTCATGTCAACAACAGTCTTTATTTCTCTCTTTCTGTTCTGGCCTCAGGGGCTCCTTGTAGGGTGGGTTTCTTGGGGTAAAAGTCTGGGATGTCTGGTCTTTAAGCCCCCAATGACAGTGTCAATGCCAGTGCCTCCTTACCTGAGAAGGCCTGGCAGAAGGCTTTGTACCAACGGCCTTGGAATGACCCAGCTCATCTATGCCTCTGTGTAAATAAAGGGCACTAGGTCCATAGTTGGCTCTCTCTATGTGTTTGTTAAGCAGATCTTGATTGAAGTCTAACATTTTTCAAAAACAAGTATCACCACCTGCTCCCTTAGGACAGACATGCTGGAGGTGCCTCCCCATGTCTTCTGCCCTCATTCCTACCCCAAGTAGACATTAAATCCATCTGTACTTCTTCCTCAGTGGTTCCCAAACCCTCCCTTCCTCACTCCCATTTGCCCTGGCCCAGTGTTGCCATTGCCTCTCCTGTCTCTTCAGATACACAGTGATCTGAGCCATATTTCCTGGATGTTTGAGGAACCATGACACATACGGAGTTTTCTTTGCGTATCAGACATGTATGCCTCCCCCTGTGCCTGTGAGGCTGAATCCAAAGCTGCTACTTTGGCCTGTGAAGAAGCCCTGCTTGTGTTATAGGATAAGCACTGGATGGCTAGCCATAAGGTTGGTAGTTCCAATCCACCAGTCATTCCCTAGTAGAACGATGAGGCTGTCTGCTCCTGTAATGATTTACAGCCTTGGAAACCTTTGAGTTGGAATTGTTGCTATGAGTTGGAATCTATTCGATGGCATTGAATCAGTGAGTGAGTGGCCTACAAGGCCGAAAGTGGAACCCAATCTCTTGGGACTCACCCTAATTTTCAGGGTATTCTCTGTGCTTGTGTTTAGGATACACAGTCATCCCAGGTACCCTAATCACACTGTGAGATTGCTGGCCTCCTGGGCTTTGTGTGATGCCTGAACAGACCCCCAGCTCCAGCTCCCCTGCACCTGCTTGTCCTGAACTTCCCAGTCAGACCCTCCCATCTCTACGCCTCCACCCATCCTTTGCCATCCTGGACATAAATTCCCCTTCTCTGTGTGTGTATGCAGAGGGCTTTTCATGTATCACCCATCCATGCGTCTCCACGACTTACAGCCTCAGAGGGCAGAGTCTTGTTCAGCTATGTCTACAAATCAGCAGCCCAGCCCTACCCATTCAAGGAGGGCCCACCATGGACCACATGCTTGACAGGTATGTTCTGAACAGCCACCTTTTCAACCTTTCATAGTCTTAAGGGATCTGACCTGGCCTGGAAGCAATTGCCCACCCTCCTCTTGTCCCTCAGGCTCCCTGATCTGAAGAGCAGGTCCTATGGCACTGTTGATGAGAGGGCAGGACCACAGGAAAAACTTTTCCTTTCTACGGGAAGATGTCTGGACACTGAACTGCTTTTCTTTCCTTCTCTGTCTTTAACTGGACACCAGACAACCCACATTTCATTGTAGTTGAGCTCTGAGGAAAGTCTCCTTGGGTTCCTGGGGAAATGGGTCCCTCTGGGCTGGGTGGATGCTGGGGAGGCAAAAGGGAAGCCATGCTCTTTCTGTGCTTATTTCCTTATCAGTACAATAGGGAGGGCCTCTCAGAGGGCTAGTGTGAGGATTAAATGAGTGATTAGAAAACAGTAAATGCTGTAGGGTTTAGTCCTGGGATGAAATCCACAATGGCGCCTGGGTCATCCAGCAAGGCTGGAGTGTGCAGGTCATGGTGCAGGGAGGCAGACCCTATCTATGCCGAAGGACTGAGCCATAACTCCCTCTCTCATGGGAAGTTAGCTCCATAAGGGTGAAAGCTATGTCTGGTACACAGCATGTGCCCAGGAAGAGTTCATTGAGTGGATTAGAGAGTTCATTTTTCAGACCAGGCTGAGCTGAAGTTTCCTTTCCTTTGTTAGGCAATTAGGAGAATAAGGGTGTATGTTTAATTTCTTCAAAGAAGAACTTCTTTACAGGATGATGCTAATTAGTAACAATATCTGGTGATTAGATCCACCTCCCTACAGGACTCTGTTAGGTACCCACAGAAATCCAAACTGGACTAAATGTAGGCAAGCTGCACTTATTACATATTATTTAAAAACCTGACAGCTCCTGAAGAGCCATTCAGTTGTCTCTCCTCTCTGCTGCCTCTTCAGCCTGCTCCAATCTAAGGTCCTGGTGTCTTTGGATGGGATGACACCCTTAGAATTCATCTGGTCCAGCCCTCTGATTCATATCACATGCACATAGAAAGGCTGTGATATAATAACGCTCAGCTAATGATGGCCCTGCCTGGTCAGGGAATCTTTCACACACACCTAGATCCAGAGCCCGCTCGGAACCCACCATCCAGGTGGGAAGGAAGGGAGCTAGACATTGAACAGACATGTATAAACATGTAATTGCAACACAGGCCTCAAAGGAGATATCCAAGATAACATTGAGGGTTGACCTCAGCAGGAAATTAGCTGGTCTGGAGGACACATGAAAACCTCCCCAAGAAGTGAGGGTTCAGCAGAAATCTGAAGGGTACATAGGAGTTATCTGGGTTCATGGCGGTAGACAGAGGAAACAGTGTGTGTAAAGGCCAGGCTCGGGGAGCGACACCATTAAGCAAGGTTGTAAGTGAACTGGAAAGGAGGGCAAGGTCTTCAGGATCTGGAGACAGTCACCATGGTAGGTATGAATGTGCTATTGCTCTGTCTAGGTTCCCACTGGAAAGAAACCTGCGATGGTGAATGTCTTCACAGCCATTAAGTCGGGCTAAAGCAAACATTGGAGTCCTGGTATGGCACTGTGGACTAATGCGTCAGGTGGCAAAGTCAGTTTGAACTGCAAGGTTGCCAGCTGTTCCTTGGAAACCCTATACAGGGTCGCTATGGGTCAGAATCGACTCGACGACACTTAACAACAACAACAAAGTAAGCATTGTTCTTCTCCAATTTTCTTTTTTAAACTTTAATTGTTCTTGGAAAGGGGGAGCCAACGGGTCTCCCACTGTTGAGTGATTTGGGCTGGGGTAGGTGCCAGGAGAAGACGCCCTGCCGGGTGGCGGTGACATTGCTGAAGAAACCTAGGTTAGCTTGACCTGGCCTGATCTAAATAAAGCCTGGGGCTGGCAAATGGGCATCTAACCCCGCTGACCTGGCTCAGATGTCAACGTGCTTCTTCTGTCTTCTTAAGGTGAACTGGTATTTGTGAACCAGGCCCAGAATTCTGCTACCTGACTTCTACCTGGGCTCCGTGTCTAACACCAGCTTGGAGGCTTTACCCCAACATGCTCCTGGGTTCAACTTCCTTTTTCAAATTAGATTTCATTTAGAAGACTTATTAATTTTTTTTTTGGAAATTGACTTTTAATGGCATAAATAATATTGTTGTTAAGTGTCATTGAGTCGGTTCTGACTCAGAGCGACCATGTATAGGGTTTCTGAGGAGTGGCTGGTGGGTTTGGATCACTGACCTTGCAGTTAGCAGTGCAAACCCAGCAGTCTATATAGAGTTACTATGAGTTGAAACCGACTTGATGACACTTAGCAACAACAGTCTGCTGTGTTGCTAGATTCTGTTAGAATTTTAGAGCTTTGCAAAAAGAGAAAATGCTTTATTTCAAAATAATGAGGGGAAAACACAAAACTGATCTGTTTCCTTCTGAACACGGGAAACAGAACATTAACTGGTCCGGAGTCCTGGAGTGGTGGTGTAGGGTGAGTACTGCACTGCTCACTGCAAGGTCAGCAGTCAAACCCACTAGCCACTCCTTGGAAATCCTATATACTGAAGTCAAGCTGGTTCCTACTCATAGTGACCTTCTCATATAGGGTTTCTGAGGAGCAACTGGTGGATTTGAATTGCAAACCTTGTGATTAGAAGTCTAGTACTTTTCCTACATCACCACACCAGGACTCCTGGAAACTCTATACAGGGTCACTATGGGTTGGAACCAGTTGTTTGGGACTCATAGCGGCCCTGGATAAGGTTTTCAAGGCTATAAATCTTTATGGGAACGGAAAGCCTCATCTTTCTCCAGAGGAGTGTTTGGTGGGTCTCAACCACCGACCTTGTGGTTAACAGTCCAGTGCTTATCCTACAGAGCCACCATGCTCTAATTATAGTACAGTAGTGGTGGTGGTTGCTATGTGCTCTGGAGTCTTTCCCAATTCACACTGTTGTTGTTAAGTGCCATTGAGTTGGTTCCAATTCATAGTCACTCTGTATATGGTTTCTAAGGAGCAGCTGATGGGTTTGAACTACTGACCTTGTGCTGACCAGGTTCACAGTCCAGTGCTGATCCACAGTGCCACACCAGGAGTCCGTCTCATGGCAACCCTGTATAGGGTTTCTGAGGCTGTAAATCTTTATTGGAGCAGAAAGCCTCATCTTTGTCCTGTGGATCTCCTGGTAGTTTTTCAAACTGCTGACTAGAGTTCCTTTATTATAGTATATATGTTGTTGTTGTTGCTGTTGTTAAGTGCTGTTGAGTCAGTTCTGTCTCATAGAGACCTTGTATATGGTTCCCAAGGAGTAGCTGGTGTGTTTGAACCACCAACCTTGCAGTTAGTAGTCCAGTGCTTATTCTACCGTGCCACACCAGGACTCTATAATATACATAATATAATATAGTAAGAAGAACTTGTCATCATGATTGAAGGGAGACTCATTAACAACTCGTGATGTGCAGATGACACAACCTTGCTTGCTGGAAGCAAAGAGGACTCGAAGTGTTCAAAAGCAAAGATGTCACTTTGAGAATTACGGTGTATCGGACCCAAGCCAGGGTATTTTCAATTGCCTCATGTGTGTGTGAAAGCTGGACAATGAATAAGGAAGATAGAAGAAGAACTGATGCCTTTGAATTATGGTGTTGTTATAGAATACTGAATAAACAATGGATTGCCAGAAGAAAGAAAAAAAATAGTCTTGGAAGAATTACAGCCAGAATACTCGTTAGAAGGGAGGATTGTGAGACTTGTCTTCCTGCACTTTGGATGTTATCAGGAGGGACCAGTTCCTGGAGAAGGACATCATACTTGGTAAAACTGAGGACCAATGCAAAAGTGGAAGGCCTTCAACAAGAAGGGCTGACAACAGTAGATGCAACAAAGGGTTCAAACATGGCAATGATTGTGAGGATAGTGCATGACCGGGCAAGGTTTCATTCTGTTGTACATAGTGTTGCTATAAGTTGCAACCCATGAAATGGCACCTAACAACAGTAACAATTATAGTATGGAGTCCTTGCCTGGAGACTCCATACTTTAAAAATACAAATTGCTGGACCAGACCATTAGAGTTGGATTCAGTAGGTCTTGGGTGGGACCAGCGATTGCATTTCTAACAATTTTCCTACCTTATACTGAGGCAGAAACTCTACCTTAAGGGTGTCGGCTCATCAGTCCCCACTTATTTGAAGAGTTACATCATTCATGGAGACAATGTTCGAGGAGAATTCATCTTGGGCCCTTCCCCACACTGAGAAGGGGGTGTGGCATCTCTCCTGGTTCATGGTCCTGCAGGTCTGACTTGTAAGACTGTGGGGTCAGATGTTCTGGCTGGGCCTGAAAGCCCCATGGTCTCTAGACTCTAGACACAGCTTCAGGATCAGCCTTTTCTGGGCAGCCAACCCCCTCCCCCGTCTGAGCAGTGGCTGCACCATTCTTCCCCTTGGAGCCTAATGAAGGGCTCTGAGCCTGGTGGTGACTTGTTTACACATCGTGATTGGGAAGTGCTCTGGGGTTTTCATAAAAGAAACAACAGGAGACCACATCCCCAGAGAGGGTCTTCTGAAGGTCTTGAGGTTTCAAGACCTGAGGCTGTCTTTGTTCCCAGCTGGACTGCAGAAGGTCACACTGGGGTTGGGGTAGCAGCGCAGGTTTGGAGGTGAGGACCTGGAGATTGGACTCTTGGAACAAAAAAATATCCAGAAGGACTTGATCCTTTCCTAGAGCTTCTTGGTGGCTTCAGGAGGGACACTTCTGTACCCAAAAAAGGTCACATTCCCCCTGGGACTGTGCTGAGGCCAGAGGGTGAACCCTGCCTTCTCCTTCATTGTTAAGTGGGTTCTGACTCATAGTGACCCTGTATAGGGTTTCCAAGGAATGGCTGGTGAGTTTTAACCACTGACCTTGCAGTTCAAATGGACTTTACAGTTGAGTGAGTATCCCACAGCACCACACCAGGGCAAATTGCACACTGAGGGTCAGATTCCAGTGGGCATTTGGTCAGCGCCTCTCTACCCAGAGCAGAACACGAGCAACCTGTAGCTTATCAAACCCCTTGCCCTTTGATCTCCAGTGTATAGTCCATGAACATCACAACTTTGACCATCAGAAAGATAGTTCAGCATTAACACATAGGCGGTGCTTAACATATCCATGTTAGATAGATGAATGAATGAGCCTTTTGGGTTTCGGTAAAAAGGGCTGAGGCTGTTCATTCTCTGAACATAGGCCTCTCTAAGGCCAGCTATTTGAGGCCCTCTGAACTGCTGCAGCTTTGGGGATGGTGGGTTCCCTACTACCATGAACAACCTCAGATATAAAGCGATTCTGGGGGAAACTCCGCCTCCTATCCTGGAGTTACCCTGGGACAGGCCCAACCCAAGGAGGGGGTTGGAGAGAGGTGACTGGTTTCCCTCTTTTCACAGAAGTCAAGAGTAAGGGGGCTCTGTGAGCATTCTGTGAGACTGGTGGGGGTGCTCAGGGCAAGACTAGGCTGAGTTCTGCCCAGGGACCCCATCACCCCACCCTTCAACACCCAGTCACTCGCAGGAATGTTGCAAGTAATACTGGAACTGAGGGTGAGGGGACACGAACGAACTTCAATTCTTTCAGAAAACTCAAAACTTAACTTCTATTTCTTTCAAGACACTCGCCCCTAACCCAATAAGCGAAAGCCGAGGCTCAGGGGAATTTTGCACAGTGGAAAAGCTCAAGGTGTTATTTTTGGTGTGTGTGGAGTTGTTTGCATCTTAGCTCCAGTGTCTTGGACCAAAAGAGCCCAAGGCTGGGGGCGCTCAGCCACAACGGAATCGGGTCCCAGGGTGGGGCTTTGCCTGGGGCTGCGGAGGAGGCCGTCCCAGCGTAGCTGAAGCCCCGCGTGGCTTGAGTATTTGCGCCCCTTCCGGCCTGCCTAGGAGGGGGCTCAGCCGCAGGAGGCTTCCCTTTGTGGGCCCCTAGCCCAGCCCTTTCCCCTGCCCGCCCTAAACCGGCCGCTTTGAAGTGCTCGCCTTTACTGTGCTTCTCCCAGCACGGCGCTGGCTCCCACTGCGCCCCGCACCTTGGCAGAGGCTGAGCGCTTTGCATGGGAATGGCACCCCACACCCACACCCATCTCACCCCACCCCCCTGGCGCCCACTGGGCTCTCTTTGTAAATTCATCCTAGAAAAGGCCTGGCTCTAGGGCTTGAGAATCTGCCTCCTCATTCCTTTGGCCAGGGGGTGTTTAAGGTCAGCTCCTATAAAATCTCTTTAAAGACTGATCTTCTTCTTAGGACTCAGGGCAGGCTTTCCAAACTCCCTAGACTTTCCTCTGGAGGAAGGTGGGGTGGGCTAGGTGGGGGCCCAAACCCTTAGGAGTCTGCTGGAGATAAGGGGTTCCTGAACAAGTTTTCAGTGAAATATCCAGTGGGCCAGTTTGGCAACATATTTGTATAGGCATATTTTGGAGATAATCCTGGGTTTGCTTACAGACCACAGCAAAAAGCTAATGTAGGAGTCTGGTGTGGTGCTGTGAGTTAATGCGCTGGACTGCGAAGTCGGTGGTTCAAGCTCACCAGCAACCTACTCGACGGCACTTAACCACAGCTATAAAATGGATCTCATCGATTTTTTGGTTTCCCAAAGAGGAGTGCTGGAGTCCTGGTGTGTTGCTGTAAGATAGTTTATTTTCTTCTTAAGAGCCATGTCCCTAGATTTTCAAATAGCCACTAACCATAGATCTGTGGTTCAAACTCTATTGGACACCCTATGCAGGGTTGCTATGAGCCGAGGAACCCATTACAAGGCACTTAGCAACAAAAATGATGAAGGGAGCACTCTTATTGTGTAGGATAAGCACTGGACTGCTAACCACAAAGTTTATAGTTCAAGACAACTAGCTGCTCCCCAGGAGAAAGATGACGTTTTATGCTCCCTCAAAGATTCACAGCCTCGGAAGCCCTATAGAGGATCACTATGAATTGAGTCCGAAGCAACTGACAACACTTAACAACAGTGCATGTAAAAGTTATGTTTACACTACACAGTGGTCTATTAAGTATGCAATAACATTAATGAAAAGTTTGACATTGTGAGAGTAACCAAAATGTGATGCAAAAAGTGAGCACATGCAGTTGGAAAAATGACCCTGATAGACTTGCTTGATCCAGAGTTGCAATAAACTATCAATTTGTTAAAAAAACACCTTTACAAAGCACAATAAAATAAGGTCTGCCTGTACTCAGCACTCAAAACAGGGCAGATTTCACTGCCGCTCAGAAAATAGTTATAGGTGTGTGTAAAGCCATATGTTCATACAACACATTGAAGAGTTGTTTAGAACTAGATACAATGTGGAGCGGTAGATACTGTTACATCGACTAATTAGCCTTCCACAGACCAGATACCCTTGGAAAAAAAATCCATGGATGCAAATCATTCACAACGATGATTTGTTGTTGTGAAGTGCCGTTGAGTCGATTCTGACCCAAAGCAACCCTGTATAGGGTTTCCAAAGAGCCACTGGTAAGCTTGAACCAGTGACCTTGCAGCTCAAATGACTTTGCAGTCTGATATATTAGCCCACAGTGCCACACCAATGATGTCAGAGAAGACTATTTACTTATCTGCACCCCCCTCCCCCCAAAAAACACCTCTAGGTATAATGTTACATGAACTGTATAAGATTATTCTATTTTTGCAACAATTATATAAATGTATATATAACAGTGAATTAGGAAGACCGTAGAAGAATAGATGCCTTTGAGTTACAGTGTTGGAGGAGAATATTGAAAGTGTCATGGGCTACCAAAAGAACCAATAGATCCATTTTGGAAGAAGTGCAGCCAGAGTGCTCCTTAGAGGCCAAGATGGCCAAACTTTGTCTCTCATACTTTAGACGTATTGTCAGGAGGGAACAGTCACTGGAGAAGGATATCATGTTTGATAAGGTGGAGGGCCAGAGAAAAAGAGGAAGACCCTCAATGAGATGGATTGGCCAGGTGGCAGCATCGATGGACTCAAATGTGGCAACAATAGTGAGTTTGGCCCAGAATCGGGCCGTGTTTCGTTCTGCTGTGCATAAGGTCACTATGGGTCACTATGGGATAAGGTCACTATCGACTCAATGGCACCTAACAACAACAACAATATAAAAGACTTGAGGAAAACAAGATATGTAATTATTAATAGTGGTTATTTCTGAATCTTGGCATTATGAATGGCAATTATCATTTTAAGCCTTTCTGAATATTTTCTTACAGTTTATACCATAAACCAAAAATCCAGTTTCTGTCCAGTTAATTTCAATTCATAGTGACCCGGCAGGGTGGAACCATCTCGTACAATTTCCACAGCTGTAATCTTAATGGAACAGACAGCCACGACTTTTTCCTGTGGTTAGTGGGTTCAAATATCCACCCTTTTCTTAGCAGCCAAGTGCTTAACCACTGAATCACTAGGGCTCCTTTTAATACTATTTAATTAAGAGCTTTCAAGTTGGTTCCAATGCACAGTGACCCCAAATAGGGTTTCTGAGGAGTCGCTGGTGAATTTGAACCTCTGACCTTGCAGTTCAAACCAACCTTGTGTTCCAGTGCTTATCCTACAGCACCACAACAGGACAATAACTATGTCTTTTTTTTTAATTTTAAGTATTTTATTGTGAATTATGTGATAATTTACATGGGAGAACATTAGTTTTACATTCATCCTATCGTATATCATTTCATTGCCATGGTTACAATCCCCTCCATGCATCATCAACCAATCAAAGGGTATGCACTGCAAGCCTGCCCCCCGGTCATTAGCAAACAGCTCCTTTCCCTCTTTGTGTCTAAAGTCCCCAGCTGCTCCATATTTCCACGTCACATCTCTGCCTCCATCTCAGACATTACTGCTTCTTTGGGTAGGGTCCCGCTCTCTGCGCTTCTCCCTTGATGGTCCCAGGGACCTCCACTCCTAGACTGCAAAGTTAATCACTCCCCTCCTTGTTACAAAACGTCTACCTTTACATTTCCATCCCTCACAAGCAGTCCTGATAACAATTATTCATTATTGTATCACAAGAGACCTACCTGCACTTCCTTTCATCAGCCCCACCTAGACAAATTGGATACTACTCAGTGGAGATTCTACCTTCCTCCACACCCTCTGGATCTAACTTCCCTCTTGAAAGCTTGTAACCCAGTCACTTCTTGCCTTTGTAGCCCCCTCCCCCCATTTTGGGTAGTATAACTATGTCTTCATTTTAATGTTTATTTAAATGAGACTTCTAAGTGTTGGTGGTGGCTGTGGATGTGTACCATCAAGTCGGTTCTGACTACAATGACCCAGTATAGGGTTTTAGAGGCTGTAAATCTTTATAGGCTCAGCAAGCCTCATCTTTCTCCCTCTGAGTGACTGGTAGATTTGAACTGCTGACCTTGCAGTTCTTAGTCCAGCTCATTATTCACTATGCTACCAGGGCTTTTTAATAATTTCTAAATTTGAATAACAAAACATTAAGACTCACAACACATGAGCATGTTTTTCTCTTTATTTTTCCCTGTGAAGTGGATGGATAATAATTTGTATCCCTATTTCACAAGTGAGAAGGCTGTAGCCTAGAAGCTCCTTAGGGTGGGGCTGACAGTTGTAGTGATAAGGCAGTACAGGAACGATCTCCATGTTCCTCGGGACCACAGAGCTCCTCCCAGCCTGCAGAGAATGCATGAATCATGAAGTGGAAAATGGAGGGGGTCTTGTATAGAGCAGAATGCCTCTACTCTGTCCAGCGCTCAGGCAGTCTCCATCCTCCCACTTACCATGGGTATAAAAACCACCCCATCCCAATGCACATCCTCAAAGGTAAAGAAATTATGGAAAATGTTAGAAAGCAGTAGCATGACCCAGCAAAGGCCCCAGTCCAATCTCCCAGATGTCCTGGGTTTGGATTTTTTTTTTTTTCACCCTTCTTTACTCCCCGGTGCTACTTAGGAGGTACTGGGGTGAAGGAGAAAGCTTCTCTAGGACTTGGACTTATCAACCATTCAGCTGAGGCAGTAGCTGAGGCAGGCCCAATAGCTGGCTTCCGGAGAGTTCTCCCACCTTTGCTGGATCCTCATATCCTCCCCGTTCCTTATCCATTCTCAGCTGGTCCCTCATTTACTTAAGAAGAGTCTTGAATTATTAGGAGATGGATGATGGAGGAGGAGTGTTGAAGAGCCAGAGGCCTGATCCTCTCGGGATGTATTTGGAAGGATTGAGCTACAGTCTAAACATTCCATTTAAATGGACTTCTTCAGTCTTTCACCAGAAGTTTCAGAGAACACTTTAAAAAGTCCCTTTTCTCTAGTCAGATTTGGAGATCCTTTGAAGTTCTTCTTTCTAACTTGGCTGTTTATACTATACTCTAAATCTTTCTATGTTGATTTCTTAAACATTCATCATTACTTTCTTGTGGAAGCACAGTAAAATCTAGGGGTGGCTGTATGGGGCAGTGTTTTGCTGGAATCTTCAGAAGATACAGCTACCAAGTAAAATTTGCTTTATGAAACACCCCCTCCAAATCCATTCCCCCCC
>NW_006408733.1:366563-393444 GCF_000296735.1 Chrysochloris asiatica
ATATTGAAAGTACCATGGGCTGCCAAAAGAACCAACAGATCTGTGTTGGAAGAAGTACAGCCAGAGTGCTCCTTGGAGGCCAGGATGGCCAGACTTCATCTCTTATATTTCGGACATATTGTCAGGAGGGACCAGTCACTGGAGAAGGATATCATGTTTGATAAAGTGGAGGGTTGGAGAAAAAGAGGAAGACCACCAATGAGATGGATTGTCACACTGGCAACAGCAATGGGGTCAAGTTTAGCAATGATTATGAGTTTGGTGCAGGATGATGCAGCGTTTTGTTCTGTTATGCATAGGGTTGCTATGAGTTGGTACTGACTCAATGACGCCTAACAACAAAGCCATCTACTTGTGATATTTCTAGTTCGGCATTATTAGGTAATTAACACACCGCCCCGGAGTACTGGTGTGGCGCTATGGGCTAATGCTCTGGACTGCAAAATCATTTGAACTGCAAGGTCAGTGGTTTAAGCTCACCAGCCTCTCCTCAGAAACCCTATACATGGTCACTATGGATCGGAACTGACTCGGCGGCACTTAACAACAACACACCTTCCCTACCACACCTCTATCAGTTTGTTGCACTGTGGTTGGTGGCTTGAGTATTGCACCAGTAATTTGAATGCTGCCAGGGTCACCCATGATGGACAGGTTTCAGCTGAGCTTCCAGACAAAGACAGACTCAGGAGAGGCTGATGACTTCTGAATGTTTAGTCACTGTAAACCTTATGAATAGCAGTGAGATACTGTCAGAGAGCAACAGAATATGAAATGATGACTAGCACCAGAATATTGTCGGATATAGTAGTGGCAGATGAGCCCCTCAGATTGGTAGGCACTGAAATTATGACTAGGGAAGAGCTACCGCCTCAAAGTAGAGTTGACCGTGATGACGTGAATGGCTTAAAGATTTTAGGACCTTTATTTGTGGGTGGGTAGAACTCAAAATGAGAAGAAACAGCTGTGAATGTCTATTAACAATTAGACTATGGAATGTATGCAGTATGAATTTAGGAAAATTGAAAATTGTCAAAAATGAAATGGAACACATAAACATCGATATCCTAGGCATTAGGGAGCTGAAATGGACTGATACTGACCATTTGAATCTGGTTTATCACATCTGAAATGACAAATTGAAGAGGAAAGTCTTCACATTCATCATCAAAAAGAAGTATAATGCTGTCTATGATAAGATAATATCCATACATCTACAAGGAAGACCAGTTAATACCACTATTATTCAAATTTATGCACCAACCACTCAAGAGTTGTATCAACTTCATCAGTCTGAAATAGATCAAGCATGCAATCAAGATGTATTGATAATTTCTAGAGATTGAAATGCAAAGAAATATGGCCTTGGTAATAGAAATTATGCTAGAGATCACATGGTAGAATTTTGCAAGATGAATAACTTCTTCATTGCAAATAACCTTTTTAAAACATCATAAACACATGAACCTCACCAGACTGAATACACAGAAGTCAAATTGACTACATCTGTGGAAAATTTCTGTCGAAAACCTCCATATCATCAGTCAAATAAGGTCAGGGACAAACTGTGGGACAGGCCATCAATTGCTCATATGCAAATTCAGGCTGAAGCTGAAGAAAATTAAAACAAGTATACAAGAACCAAAATTTGACCTTGAACATATCCCACATGAATTTAGAGATCATCTGAAGAACAGATTTGCTGCATTAGACACTAATGATTAAGACCAGAAGAGTTGTGGGATGACATTAAGAACATCATGCAGGAAGAAAGCAAAAGGTCATTAAGAAACAAGAAAGAAAGAAAAGACCAAAATGGATGTCAGAAGAGACTCTGAAACTTGTTCTCCAGCATAGAGATATTAAAACTAATGGAAGAAATGAGGAGGTAAAAGAGCTGAACCGAAATTTCAAGATGCAATTCCAGAAGACAAAGTCAAGTATTACAATGAAATGAGCAAAGATCTGTAGTTAGAGAATCAAAAGGGAAGAGCATGTTCAGCATTTCTCAAGCTAAAAGAACTGAGGAAAAAAAATTAACCCTTGACTTGCAGTAATGAAGGATTCTTTGGGCAAAATATTGTATGATGCAGAAAGCATCAAAAGATGATGAAAGGAATACAGAGTCACCATACCCCAAAGAAGTGGTTTATGTTCAACCATTTAAAGAGGTTAATGTTAAATGTTGTCCAGTTGTTTCAACTCATAGTGACCCTGTATAGAATTTCCAAGATGGGGCTGGCGGATTTGAACCACTGACCTTGTGGTTCAAACTGACCTTGTACTCTATCTAGTGCATTACCCCACCGTGCCATACCAAAACTGGCATGAAGGAAGAAGTCTAAGGTGCACTGAAGGCATTATTGGCAAAGAACAAGGCTCCAGGAATTGATTGAAAACAAATTGAAATCTTTCAACAAACTGAGGCAACACTGGAGACACTCACTCATCTATGCCAAGAAATTTGGAAGACAATATCTGGCCAACTGATTGGAAGAGATCCATATATTGTCCCCATTCCAAAGAGAGGTGACCCAATGGAATGTAGATATCATCAGACAATATCACATGCAAGTAAAATTTTACTAAAGATAATTAAAAAATGGCTAAACATTGCATTGACAGGAACTGCCACAGGTTCAAGCCTGATTCAAATGAGGATGTGGAATGAGGGAGATCATTGCTTATGTCAGGTGGATCTTGACTGAAAGCAGAGAATACCAGAAAGATGCGTACCTGTGCTTTATTGACTATGCAAAGGCTTTCAATCATGTGGAGCATGACAAACTGTGGAACACATTGAAATGTATGAGTATTCAGGAACACTTAATTATGCTCATGAGGAACCTGGGCATAGACCAAGAGACAGTTGTTGAACAAAGCGAGGGGACACTGAATGGTCTTAAATCAGGAAAGGTTGTATTCTTTAACCATACTTATTCAATATCTATGCTGAACAAATAATCTGAGAAGTTAGATTATATGAAGAAGAATCAGGATTGGAGGTAGACTCATGAACAACCTGTGATATGCAGATTATACAACCTTGCTTGCTGAAAACAAAAAGAACTTAAGATACTTACTGATGGAGTCAAGACCATAGCTTTTGGTATACAGGTTGCATGCGCTTCAATGTAAAGAAAACAAAAATCACCACCACTGGAGTAATAAATAACATCATGGTAAATGGAGAAAAGATTGAAGTTGTCAAAGACTTCATTTTGCTTGGATCCACTGTTAACACTCAGGGAAGTAGCAGTCAAGAAATCAAATGATGCATTGCATTACGCATTATCTTCTACATAAAACCTCTTTAAAGTGTTGAAGAGCAAAGATGTCAGTTTGAGGACTCAGGTGCACCTGACCCAAGTCATGGTATTTTCATGTGAAAGTTGGACAGTGAATAAAAAAGACCATAGAAGAATTGATGTATTTGAGTTACAGTGTTGGAAAAGAATATTCAAAGTACCACGACTGCTAAAAAACAAACAGATCTGTGTTGAAAGAAGTACATCCAAAATGTTCCGTAGAAGCCAGGATGGCCAGACTTTGTCTTTCACACTTTGGACATATTGTCAGAAGGGACCAGTCCCTGGAGAAATATATCATGTTAGGTAAAGTGAAAGGTCAGCAAAAAAGAGAAATCCCCCCAGTGAGAGGGTTGGCACAGTGACAGCAGCAATGGGCTGAAGCTGAACACCGATTGTGAGGTGACCGGGGACTGGGTAGTGTCTTGTTTTGTTGTGTATAATGTCACTATGAGTCGGAGTCAACTTGGTGTACCTGTCAACAAGACACCTCCCCAATAATTTTTTTTTCTGTTCTCAGTTCATTTTAGATGACTGTAATCAGGTCAACAGAGAGATTTTTAAAAAAAAGATTTAAAACATACAAGAAAAAGATCAAAAGAATGAGCAGGTCTAACACCTCTAATATTAATTTCAGAATCAAATGTGAAAGAAGCATATTACAAAGAGCTGAAGGCTAAGTTTCCAGAACAGATAGATTCATGAATACTCAGGTTGAAGCTGCACATTGATTTCTGAGCAGGGAAAATATAAATGATTCTATACCTAGCCACATTGTAGTGAAACTTCAAGACACCACAGGCAGTAAGAAAATCCTAAAAGAAACCACAAACAGAATTATCTACAAAGAAATGATTATTAGATTAAACAGCCTTCTCATCAAGAACAAGAGACCAGACTAATATCTTCAAAGAGGTCAAAGAACATATTTGTCACCCTAAAATTCTGTGCTTACCCAGTTAGTATCTGAGTCAAAAACAAAGACATTTTCAGGCATAAAGAGGAGCTATAATTGTGCTGCGGGCTAAGCATTGGATTGCTAACTGCAAGATTGGCAGTTCAAACCCACCAGCTACTCCACAGGAGAAGGATGAGACTGTCTGCTCTGGTAAAGACTTCCAATCCCAGAAACCCTAAAGAGCCATTCTACTCTGTCCAATAGGATTGCTAGGAATCAATTTGATAATGGTGGGTTAGGTTGGGTTGGGTTCAGTTATGAAGACTAAGAAAGATCTTCACTTACATGCCTTCACTAAAAGAACTGAAAGGAAGGAGAATGAGACTATACCCACATAAATGTATGTGTGTATATATATATATATGTGTATATATATACATATATATATATGATGTGCTGTGGAGTCAGTTTCAACTCATAGTGTAAGGCTGTAGGTCTTTACGGGAGCAGAAAGCTTCATCTTTCTCCCATGAAAAGGCTAGTAGTCTTGAACTGCTGATCTTGAGGTTAGCAGCTCAACTCATAATCTCCACTCACTACCAGAGCGCTCTCTCTCTCTCTCTCTCTCTCTCTCTCTCTATAGAACCCTTTACAGGGTCGCTATGGATTGGAATTGACTCAACGGCACTTAACAACAACAACAACAACAAATATATATATATATAGTTGTTGTTAAGGGCCTTTGAGTTGTTTCCCACTCATAGCAACCTTGTATAGGGTTTCAAGGAGGGACTGGTGGGTTAGAACTGTTGACCTTGTGGTTAGCAGTCCAGTGTTTATCCTACAGCGCCACTCCAGGATTCCATATGTATTTGAGAGAGGATATTTCTACATGTAAAACATATGAGGGAATGGGTCACTGGGCCTGGGAGCTTAGGACCATAGTTTCAAGGGACACCTGGCCAATTGGCATATCATAGTCCATAAAGACAAGGTTCTACATACTTAGTGAATAGCAACTGGGTCTTAAAATTTCCTGAGTGACCATCTAAGGTACAAATACTGGTCTTTCCCTGTCCAGAACAAAGAAGAGTGAAGAAAATTGAAGATGCATGGAAACAATTAATCCAATAGGCTAATGAACCATCAGCCGCCAGGACCCTGAGACCAAAGGAACTAGATGGTGTCCAGCTACCACTACCAAGTGCTCTGAAAGGAATCACGTTAGAAGGTTCTGAACAGAGTGGGATAAAAATGTGGAACAAAACACAAAATCATAAAGAACAAGTTTACTGGTCAGACAGAGACAGGTGGGACCCCAAGACTATAACCCTTAGCCACTCTTCAGGTCTGGAACTGAGCTCACCCTCATGGCTCAATTTTCCATTGAAAAAAAAACAAAAGGTCTATAAGGGGAACAAGAACACTAGGGAGGTATGCACTCTTTAGAATAATCAACTATTTGACATCAAAAGGGCAGCATTTACCCAAGAGCAAAGGTCAGAATGGTTCGGAAAGAAAGGAATGGAAATGGGAAACGCAAGTGGAATAAGTGATTTTACAATGTGGGGATTGCAGTCAATGAGATAAAACAAAAGGTGTATGAATTGCTGAATGGAAAATTGATTTTGCTCTGTAAATCTTCACCCAATTCACAATAAAATGTTTTTTAAAAAAGGAGAAAGAATTGCTAAAGGATATTGCTCTCCTTTCTGTAGCTCAGACAAGAAGGAAATTAAACACTGAAGGAAGGAGTGGAATGCAAGAAGCAATACTGAGGTGGAAAATGTATATTATCCATGTGGATAAATCTAAGTAAATCATGCATATAAAAAAAAGTGTAAATGCCTAAAAGTGATTAAGAAATTACAAAAAAGGCAAAACAAAACACAAACTCTGAATAATTTTATATCTCTTGTATCAATGATCTATTGCTGAGTAACAACTCACTGCAAACATAATCTTAAAACAACAACCCTTTTCTTTTCAATTTAGACCAGGCATGCCCATAGGAAGGGTTCTGTTGGTATCATCTGGAGCCACTCATGTAATTAAACCATCCAGGGTCTGGATGGTCCAAGATGGCCTTCCTAATATGACTGGCAATTGATGCTGGCTGCCAACTGAACCACATGTCTCCATGAGGTTATTTGGGCTTTTATATTAGCAGAAGGATCCCTGGAATCAGCAAATTAGGGCAAACCTCAGTACACAAGTGTTGTGTTTGCTAATTTCTCATTGCCCAAAGCAAGTCATGTGACTCAATATGGGAAGGGTCATACATAGGAAGGAATACCAGGATAGTGCTTTACTGGGCACACACGCCTATAAAAATCAACCAATATTGCTAAAGAAACATAAAAATCTACTTGCCCTACATGCAATGTGGTATCTCTGATTGGAAGGAGCTCTTGTAGTGTAATGGGTTATATGCTGAGCTGCTAACTGAAAGGTCAGCAGTTTGAATCTATCAGTCTCTCCTCAGGAGAAAGATGAGGCTTTTTGTTCCCGTAAAGATTTACAGCCTCAGAAACCCTATAGAGGGTCACTATGAGTTGTAACTGACTCTATGGCACACAACCACCATCACCACCACCTCTGTTTGGATCCTAGAACAGAAAAAAGACATCAGTGGAAAAACTGGTGAAATTCAAATGCAGTCAGGAATTGAATTAATAATAATCTCTTAATGTTGGCTCCTTAGTTTTGACCAATGTATCATATTATACAAGGAGCTCTGGTAGTGTAGTGGTTGTGAATTGGGCTGCTAATCTCAAGGTCGTCAGTTCGAAACTACCAGCAGTTCCGCAGCAGAAAGAGGAGGCTTTCTGCTCCCGTAAAGATTTACAGCCTCGGAAACCCTGTACAGGGTCACTATTGAGTCGGAACCAACTCCATGGTACTTAACAACAGCAACATCATATTATAAAGAAACTCTGGTAGTGTAGTGGTTACAATCTGGGTGGCCAATCTCATGGTCAGCAGTTGGAAACTACCAGCTGTTCCATGGAGAAAGATGAGGCTTTCTGCTCCCATAAAGATTTACAGCCTCAGAAACCCTATACAGGGTCACTATGAGTCAGAACTGACTCCATGGCACATAACCGCCAACCACCACCATCATATTATACAAGAAGTTCCCACTAGTGGAAACTGGGTGAGGAGTATTTCCATCTTTTCTGTAAATTTAATATTAGTTCAAAATAAAAAGTTTATTAAACACAAAACACAACCCTTCAACATATCCATAAAACAAGAGGCACAATTGTTGAATGGAAAACTAATATACTCAAACCACAATAAAAAAACAACTAAAACACAGATACTTTTATAGATGATTTTTACTAGATTATTAAAAGACTAGATCATCCTTCTTTTATTTAAACTTTTCCTAATTTTTTGCAGTAATATAAACCAGTCAAGAATAATCTGAGGAGTGTCACTTATGAAGAAAAAGGCAAAAATCTCAAATAAAAAATAATTAAATTCTACATACATTGTTGCTGTTAGTGCCATCAAGTCAGTTTTGACTCATAGTGACCCTGTGTAGGGTTTCCAAGGAACAGCTGATGAGTTTGGACCACTGACCTTTTGCTTAATAGTCCAATGCTTACTCTGCAGCGCCACTCCAGGACTCCACTATGTACATGGGGTTTCTGAAAGTTTGTAGAAAAAAATTTTTATTTTCTTTTAATTCCATTCCCCATGATTTTTATGAAGTCCCCTTGTGTGTGTTTGTGTGTATGTATACACATAGGAATATTTATTCTAAAATATGGACACTTACAATCAGTTTGTCAGTTTGTAGACTATGGTGGTTTGAGTGTTGCTGGAAGCTATACCAAGAGTATTTCAAATATTAACAGTGTCACCCATCGTGGGCAGAGCTTCCAGACTAAGACAGACTATGGAAAACGGCCAGGAGATTTAATTCTGAAAATTAGCAATTAAAGCCCTAAGTATCAGACCAGAATATTGTCTGACGGGACTCAAGCATGTCAATGTTCATCAAGATGGTGCTGGACTGGGCAATGTTCTGTCTTATTATATTTAAGATAGCTGTTGCAATGAGCAAAAAGAAATAGCACAAAGTTTTGGCTGCCAGGGAGAATGGTCAGCCTCTCTAGTCTTGCCCTTGGTTTCATTGTGCCCAACTCCTGTGCATTAGGGTCTGATATCCAGCCTACTCAATGCAGTTGCTGAGTCCAGCAGCCCAGGGGGTAAACTAGTCCCACCAGCAGAGTCCTTAGTGGGATATCCCGAGCTGAGGAGAGTGTGTAGGGCTCAGGAGGCATGCAGATTTCATGGATCCATAGGGTGAAGGATGGGGTTCTTGTCTTGGGTGGCTACTTCTGAAGGAGACAGGTAGCGTCCTTGAACCATGCTTGTGTCTCTCTTTGTCACCTCCAGCCACACAAACCGATATAACAAAAGAAAACAAACATCTGACTTGACTGGGGTAGGATCTAAGTTAGCTGTTGCTGAGAATCTATTCTTGAATTAGTGGGATTTTTTGTCCTGTAGGGTTGAGGCAGGAGTGGGGGTGTAGACATGGGGGTGCAGGGTGTGTCTGGCCTCATTATTCTAGCACAAAAGAATGACCCAATTCTCTTAAAACCTGGGAGGCCCTTGTTGCCCTGGCCAAGCATGCTGAAATGGTCCAAAGCTGTGCCAAAGCTCAGAATCGGGTGTCAGCTCCCATTTGGTAGGAGCTTTAGAAAAGGTGCGTCAGCCCTCTGGCCACCTGGCACTGTGAGCCAGATTGCCCCAGGTCCTGGGAGCAGGGTATGTCCTGGAGGGCAGAGGAGCGCCTCCCAGAGTCCAACACCCACTGCACATGATGACGGCCTGGCCTTGGACCCTCCCGTGGTTTCGGTTGGAAGATGTTGAGTTGGAAACTCCACTAGGCCCTGATACCAGCCAGCTAGGGTAGACCTGGCCAGAACACATCCAAGCACCCCTTCCTCTGGGCTCACACCCCTGAAACTGGGCCTTAGTCCTGAAGTCTGGGATCCTAGATCCTTACATGGGCTGGAGCTGGTTGCCTGTAAGAGCTCCCAGTCTTCTTCTCCCATCGGCCCAAGGCAGCTCTGCAGCTCTCTGCCAGTGCTGCTGCCATACAAACTGGCAACGTCAACTTAGACAGGAGGCCTGTAATTTGTGACTCATGACCTGTTGCCTATCATGGGTTGGCAAGTAATGCACCAGGTACTGCTGAGTCATTCAGGCCTGTCTGTTCTGCTGGAAGGCCAGGGGCACAGTCTCCTTGTGGTCACTGGGAGCAGTGGCGAAGCCCACCCAGGAAAGTAGGGTACAGCTGGGTTCAACTGGGGTGGGGGTAGGGGTGAGGGAGACAAGCTGGGCCAGAGCCTGTCTGCTAAGGCTGCAGCTCCCCGAAGTGAAGCTTTAAAAAAAGAAGAAAGAAATAGGTAAAAGTCTACATTGGTTCCATTCTTCATATTGTATCATTGTTCTCACCGTCTCTACCCATAGTGCTCCACCACCATGGACTGAGACCTATACCTGTGTTATTGTTGGTTCCAACTTATAGTGGAAATCTCTGTATAGGATTTCTGAGGAGCGACTGGTGGGTTTGAACTGACAACCTTGTAGTCAGCATTTCAATGCTTGTCCTACATGCCACCCTAAACTTTCCATCTTTAGTGTTACTGCTGACTATTTGATCTCATATGGATAATTCTTTAAAGAAGTACAATCTTCATGTGAAATATTCTTTACAAATTTTAGTTTACAAGGAGCTCTGGTAGTGTCGTGGGTGACGAGTTGGGCTTCTAATTGAAAGGTCAGCGTTCAAATCTACCAGGCACTTCAAGGAAGAAAGATGAAGCTTTCTGCTCCTGTAAAGATTTCCAGCCTCAGAAACTCTATGTAGGGTTGCTATGAGCCAGGACCGACTCCATTGTACGTATCCATCACCACCACCACCACCGATTTTAGTTACTCAGTTTAGTTTACAGATTTCAGGGGATAATTTCAAATTACAGTTTGAAGATTTTTCTTAGAGCAGTAAACTTGGCAGTTAGTCTGGGTTCGGTAAGAATTTGAAATTCTTTTCCTTATTTCCCACCTTCCCCCCTTTTGATCAGAATCCAGCTGTTGATTCCTTGATTAAAACATTTAGTAATGATAACTGGGTATCATCCAGTTTTTCTGGTTTCATGGCTAAGGAGGCAGTAGTTCATGGAGGCAAATAGACCTACCTTGTTGTTGTTGTGAAGTGACATCGAGTCACTTCTGACTCATAGCTACCCTGAACAGGGTTTCTGAGGAGGAGTTGGTAGATTTGAACTGTCGGCCTTGTGGTTCACAGTCCAATGCTTATCCTACAGTGCCATCCCAGGAGTCCAGACCTATCTTGTTGTTGTTGTTATGTGCCGTGGAGTCGGTTCCGATTCATAGTGACCCTGTACAGGGTTTTTGAGGCTGTTAATCTTTACGGGAGCAGAAAGCCTCATCTTTCTCCTGAGGAACAGTTGGTGGTTTCAAACTGATAATCCCGAGTTTAGCAGCCTGATTTGTAACCACTGTGCTACCAGAGCTCCTTAGACCTGTCTTGGAGAGGGATTTTTGAGAGGTCTTTGGAGCCAGGCCCATGTTACTGTGACAGGCAGTACAACTTCTGCCTCCAGGAGGTCCTGCTGCCCATGCCCCTGGGTAGTTGAAAGAACGGGATTCTTTTCTGTGATCTGCTCCCCATCCTGCCTTATATCCAAGCTCACAGTTTATGTCAAAGGTGGTAGATTAATTCGGGAAGGATGTGATAATGGTTGTAAAATATGAATGTACTTAATGTCACTTAAGGTTGGAGGTTCAAGCTTATCAGCTGCTCCTCAGAAACCCTATGCACTGTCACTATGGGATGAAACCGAGTTGACGACAACAACAACAATGTCACTAAAAGAGTTCTGGTGTGGTGCTGTGGGTTAATGCGTTTGATTGCAAAGTCATCTGAACTGCAAGGTCGGTGGTTCAAGCTCACCAGCCCTTCCTTGGAAACCCAATACAGAGTCGAATTGGGTTGGAACCAACTCAACGGCACTTAACAACAACAACAATGTCACTAAATTATATTGTAAACATAGTTGAATTGGCAAATGTTTTGTTATGCGTTTTTACAAAAAATTAAAAAGAAAGTGACCTAGATAGGTCTAACTTCCAGTCCTAAATTGCTTCCCTATCCCCACCCTATGCTCCCAGAATCCCCCTCTTCACACTAGTTATCCATCTCTCCCTCTCCCCCTGCCCTCATGCATCCACATGTGAATGCTGTCAGGCAGCAATCCTGCCTTGAGGAGATGAGTGAAGAAAGAATGAGTAATACATGAACCCTCAGAGGGACGCTGGGTTGGAGGTGACTTCTATGGTCACCTAGCCCACATTTCTCCTAATGTCCAAAAGCCCTCTGCTTTACACCTCCAGTGAGAGGCTGCCATTAACCTTCCAAGGCAGTTCATCCCCCGCTTCCTGAGGGAAGGGGCTATGCCTGTCGCATTCCCAATTAAATTTTAAGTCTGTGGTCAGTTCTCCGGAGTTTCTGGGTGATGGTTCTATGTTTGACATAAGTTGGCAATTTGAACCCACCCAGAGGCTCTCTGGAACATGGTCCTGGTGATCTGACAGTTTACTTACTACCAATAGACCACAGCCATGAAAACCCTATGGCGTGCGGTCCCACGCTGTGGCACGTGGGCCCTCTGTGAGTCAGAATGGACTCAAAGGTAACTGGTTTGGGCTTTTATTTTTTTGGGTCAGTTCTCAGCAGGAGAACTCAGCAGGTCTAGACATAGTAGAGTCTCGAAGCTTGACAGAACTCCAGCCCAGAGAGACCTAACCTGCTGCACATTGTACCTGCCCGCCAAGAACTCACCCAGTTCCAGCAGGTCGTCCCCACCCTAACCACCTTATTGGCAGAGTAAATTGAGCATTAAAAACAAACTAATTAGTACTTCAGGGTAGCTTCATTCAGAAAATTACCACACTGAGGAGGTGTCTCATTTAGGACGGACTTAATTAAAAGACTTGGTAAATTCCTGTAACAGATGAGGGGAGCACTTTCCAGAAATGCCGTAATTGCAATGTTTTACTGCATATATCAAATGGTCATTAAATCCTTAATATCATAATTCCATAAGAATGCCATTGTCAGTGACAAACAGCAAGGCTTGCAACAAAGGAAGTAATTGTTCCCTCTGCTCTGCTTGTTAACCGTAGTCCACAGGAAGTCAGAACATGAACCTTCTCTGTTGATATGCTTGGTTCTTCACATTTTTTAATGAGTGTGAGAGAGTCAATGCCAGTCCTGGGAGCAATCCACCATAAAGATAAAGAATGGGCAACAGCCCCATTTCTGATTGGTTGGCTTGTGGTTTAGAAAAAAATACATGTTTTCCAGGTGAGGCAGCAGTGTTGGTTGTCATCGTGGGTGGGCTGTGGAGTTGGAATATCTTCTTACAGGGCTGTGGGCATGGTGTTTCCCTCTCACCACTGAGGAGTCTGAAACCCCGAGAGAGGGAGTGACTGGACCAAGCTGCCTAGCAAAATGGAGGCTGAGTGAGAGAGGTCCTCTCAGGCTTTCTCCCAGCCCTGCTCTCCCAGAACTGGTGAGTTCTCCAAGCCTGATTCCCGGGCAGCTGGCCTGAGCACTTCCCCGTGGAGCACCTGACTGACCAAATGCTGACTCTCCCCCAGCTTTAGGGCGGAGCTTGTGAAGACAGTGGGATAGTCACTGTGCCTAGAACACACTGGAAGTCTTTTTGCTCATTTCCTCAGTGACTAGGCAAATGGCAAGTGCACACTTCAGTTTCCTTACTTATAAACCCACTGCCATTAAGGTGATTGCAATTTATAGTGACCCAGTATAGCGTTTCCAAAAATGTAAATATTTATGGGAGCAGACAGTCTCCCCTTTCTTTCACAGAACCACTGGTGTATTTAAACTGCAAACCTGGCAGTTAGCAGTTCAGTGCCTAACCCATAGTGCCACTAGGGCTCCTTTTACTTATAAAAGAGGCAGAGAATGCTACTAGGGCTTTGGTTTGAAGTTATAGTGATTGGGCTTAAAACCTGACTTGGTCATGTCTTGTGGGATTTTGGGCCTCTGTTATTATAGGACTTAGGGTTCTGCAGAGAAACATAGCCTACCTGGCCAACTGACTGGAAGAGATCCTTTTCTGTGCCCATTCCAAACAGAGGTGACCCAACAGAATGTAGAAATCATCCAACAATATCATTGATATCCCATGCGAGTAAAGTTTTACTAAAGATAATACAAAAATGGCTGCAACCATACATTGACAGAGAACTTCCAGAGGTTCAGGCCAGATTCCAAAGAGAACGTGAAATGAGGGATATCATTCCTGACATCAGATGGATCTTGGCTGAAAGCAGAGAATATCAGAAAGATGTTTACCTGTGCTTTATTGACTATGCAAAGGCTTTCGATTGTGTGGATCATGACAAGCTATGGATAATATTGCAGAGAATGAGTATTCCGGAACACTTATTTGTGCTCATAAGGAATCTGTACATGGAATGAGCAGAACAAGGGAATACTGAATGGTTTAAAATTAGGAAAGGTGTATGCCAGGGTTGTATTCTTTCACCATATTTATTTTATCTTTGCTAAGCAAATAACTTGAGAAGCTGGATTACATGAAAATGGCATAAAGATTAGAAGAAGATTCATTAACAACCTGCAATATGTAGATGATACAACCTTGCTTGCTGAAAGTGAAGAGGACTTAAAATATTGATGAAAATCAAAGACCTTAACCTTAGGTATGGGTTGTACCTCAATGTAAAGAAAACAAAAATCCTCACCACGGGACCAATAAACAACATATAAATGGAGAAAAAAATTGAAGTTGCCAAAGACTTCATTTTTCTCAGATCAACCATCACCACTCATGTAAGCAGCAGCCAAGAAATCAAATGACATATTGCATTAGGTAAATCTGCTGCAGAAGACCTCTTTAAAGTGTTGAAGAGCAAAGATGTCAGCTTGAGGACTAAGGTGCACCTGACCCAAGCCATGGTCTTTTCAATAACCTCATATGCATGCAAAAGCTGGACAGTGAATAACTGTAGAAGAATTGATGCTTTTGAGTTATGGTGTTGGAGGAGAACAAACATCTGTTTTGGAAGAAGTGCAGCCAAGGGCTCCTTGGAGGCCAGGATGGCCAAACTTTGTCTCTCATACTTCAGATGTATTGTCAGGAGGGACCAGTCACTGGAGAAGGATATCATGCTAGGTAAGGTGAAGGGTCAGAGAAAAAGAGGAAGACCCCCAGCGAGATGGATTGGCAGAGTGGCAGCAGCATTGAGTCAATTCAACTCATAGTAACCCTGTACAGTGTTTCTGAGGAGCGGCTGGTGAGTTTGAACCACCAGCCTTGAAGTTAGCAGTCCAGTGCTTGCCCTACAGTACCACACTAGGATGGATACTGCAGAGCTATTTGCAGATTCTCAGAATAGATTCAGCATCAGAGATGGAAGGGCCATAGGAATCTGCTCACCAACTCTAACACAGGTGGGGAATTTGAGACAAAGAAGGATATTTCAGTTCTTCATCCTAAAAGCAGAATTGGAGTCAAAGTCTCCTGGTCCAGTGCCCTTCCACTCGTCACTGATACTTAGACCAGAGGGAGCCGTCGCAGAACTGGCAGAAGGTATGATCTACCTAGAGGAGGATGGCACAGGCTGGATTTTAGCCTCATGGGTCCCCACCATCTACACAAGCCACTGCCCAGGCTTCCCCGAGCCAGGATCACACAGCCAATGTGAACTGTCAAGACCCTCCACACCCTGGTGGCTTTGTTCTGGGGGATCTGATGGGGGTGGGGTGTTTATTTTCTGCCTTGATCACCTCTCCCATCTCCTCTTGCTCCAGGACAATTCACCAAAAAACAGTATGCCCAGCAACATCCTCACCCTAAAGTTGACATATTTTAAAGTTTCCATTTTAAGAATTTTTGCATCCTTTAACTTTCTCAAAGATTTTCTTAAGCCAGTTCTCATGCAGATAGTTCTGACTTAACTCCAAGCCAACTAGTGCATTTAAGATGCTTCCAAGAAAGGGGAGACCTGGAGAGAAAGCCATTGATGTGTAGAAGTGTCATTAGGAGAACACCAGCTTCAGTATTTCACACTTCTAGCATCTCTTTCATCTCTTGCCCTGCCTGGAGGAGAGGGGTTGTCCTCAAGCAGCTTGGAAGTGCAAATGGGGTTTCTTTTCAGGCAGCCCCCACAGAATGAGCCAAAGAAGGGAAGGGTTGAATCATTTAAAATCTAACTGTGCAATCACTAAAAAATAGAACTTAATCCTCTATCAGGGGAAGGTGTTTGGGAGCTGAAAGCAGTTCAGGATATCATAGCTGATATGATGGGTAGGTTTAATCTATCTAAATTTTCATATGTAAAAAAAAAAAATTCAATGGAAAAAAATGTATGCTTTAAATGCTATAAAAATGCTTATAATATTCGAACCAATAATTTCTTGCTAATGAACAGTCCTGTGGTAGGAGTCCTGGTGTGGTGCTGTGGGTTAATATGCTAGACTGCAAGATCTGTTTGAACCACAAGGTTCATGGTTCAAGCTCACCAGCCGCTCCTTGGAAACCCTATACAGGGTCTCTATGAGTCAGAACCGACTCCACAGCACTCAACGACAACAACATAAAGGGAGCTTGCAGATTAGTGATGTTAAGGATCTTTAGGTGGGGCCATTATCCTAGATTATCCAAGGTCACAAGGGTCCTTATCAGGCAGAGATAGGAGGGTTCCGATTGGAGGGGGTTGGAGGAGATGTGGCGGTGAAAGAGAGTCAAAGGATGGTGAGAGATTTGAAGATGCTACCCTGCTGACTTTGAAAATAAAGGAAGGGCCAAGAGTCAAGTAACATGGCAGCTTCCACAGACTGGGAAAGAGAAGGGCCAGTTCTTTCCTGAAGCTTCTGGAAAGGATGCTAATACCAGGCTCCTCCACAACTGTGTAATAGCCATTGTGTGTTGTTTTACTACTAAATTTGTTAAAGTAGCAATAAAGAACGAATACACAGAGCTTGGGCTGTTCTCCCTGTAAAACAGTGGGGTGACCAGCCAGATGAGTCCCACACATCATATTTTTTTGTTAGGCAGGTGTGGCCAGGATTAGACTAACAGGGCTTGTATTCATTTTGACTGATTTTGTGGAGTTTCCACAGAGAAAGCTATAGTAGTGGCCCCTGACGTCCTGGGGATTTGGGGCCTGTGAGTTGGCTAGGGGGAACCAGGAGTGGTAACTTGTAGGGAATGGGCCTTATATGGACTTTCTGAGCCCTTGTTCTGGGCATGTCTTGGAACCAGACTCCAGAAGGCCACAAATGCTCTGCCATTTCCATGAAGAATTACACACGGCTCAGCACACTGCAGTCATCTCTATTTGCAGATGCACACCTAGATAGGCAATCATTTTGTCATTTTGTTGTTGTTATTGTTGAGTGCCATGCAGTTGGTTCTGACTTGTAGCAACCCTCTATGGGGTTTCCAAGGAGTGACTGGTGAGTTTACACACAGCTCAGCACACTGCAGTCATCTCTATTTGCAGATGCACACCTAGATAGGCAATCATTTTGTTGTTATTGTTGAGGGCCATGCAGTTGGTTCTGACTTGTAGCAACCCTCTATGGGGTTTCCAATGAGTGTCTGGTGAGTTTGTACCTTTGACTTTGCAGTTCAAACCAACCTTGCAGTCCAGGACTCCAATCATCTTGTGAATGTGCACAAACACAGATAGGTATGTATACACCCACAGAGCTGTGTACACACACAGACACATAGGTATGTACACACACTTATAAGTCTAGGTACACATATAGACACAGTCAGATAGATCTGTACATACACCAACAGGTATGTACACACAGAGATGTGTATACACACATAGGGATGTACACAGACACACATAGATAGGCCTATGTATAGACATAAACCCAAACAGATAGGTCTGTTCCATGGAGATGGTCCCATAGAGATGCTGAGACTGGGAGGCAATGCCTTAGGAGTTTTGATAAATCCATGGCACTTGGGGCTTCCCTGTGGGGCCTCTGGATGAGGTAAACCCATGTAGGGAGCATGGGGCTGACCTTCCATTGATGGGGGTTGGGGGTACCAGATGTTGACAGCCGTTGGTGGGACCGTTGTTCACACACCTGCACATGATGGGAGCCCTTGCTGGGGAGGGGAGGAAGGAGGGACGTGGGGCCCTGCACAGATGTCAGAGCCTGCCCCCTGCAAGGGGAGGTGAGTCTTTGAGTTTAGGAGTTTAGGCCAGAGTCCCAACCTGCTTTGGATAGTGGTGCTCAACTCTTGAGTAATTTTCATAGCAACAAGGAGATACAAAGAGATAGGGATAAGAGACAGGGTACTGAAGAGAAAGGGGTGCCTGCTCTAGAGTCAGAAAGACTGGGTTTGAGTTCCAGCATTACCACGTACCAGCTGCATGCCCTTGGGTTGTTTGAGTAATGCTCTATACCTCAGTTTCATCATCTCTGAAATGGGTTACTGAGGTATCTACCTGCCCAGACTGAAGTGAAAGTTAAATTAAAGAAACGAAATCAAATGCTCAACTTATTGCCAAAGAACTACAAATGGTGTCTTTAAAAGGATTGAGGAAACCAACCTAAAGCCGATTCCAACCCATCTGTCTTAGTTCTCTAGAGTTACCATAGCAGAAACACCATAAGTGGGTAGCTTTAAGAAATAGAAATGTATCCTCTCAGAGTTCAGCACTCTGAATTCAGAGTGTGCGTTCTGGAGAAAGGTCCTTGTCTCCTTTCTGTCATTGAGGGCTCAGTATTTCTTGGAGATTTTCATCCATCTTGGCATCAATCTTTCCCTGGATCTAGGAACTTCACAGTGCAGGGACTCCAGGTCCAAAGGAAACATTTGACTCCCAGATCCTCTTTCTTGGTGGTAATAAGTCTCTCTGAATTCTGCTTGCCTGTTTAATCTCTTTTATATCTCTAAAATGATTGACTCACGACACAACCTAATCCTGTAGATTGCATCTGATCTACCAGATTAAGCTGTATCTTCATTGCATTATCTTATCAATATCATTGTTGTTAGGTGTCATCGAGTAGACACTGACACCTTATGCACAGCAGAACGAAACACTGCCCGATCCTGGGCCAACCGCACTACTGTTGTCACACTTGAGTCCATTGATGCTGCCACTTGGCCAATCCATCTTGTTGAGGGTCTTCCTCTTTTTCTCTGACCCTCCACCTTTCCAAACATGATATCCTTCTCCAGCGAATGGTCCCTCCTGACAACGTGTCCGAAGTATGAGAGATGAAGTTCGGCCATCTTGGCCTCCAAGGAGCACTCTGGCTGTGAGGAGTTACCACACAGGGTAATGAGGCTGATCACAGCAGATAACATCAGGGGATTGGTTGTATCATATTGGATCTCCTCATGGAGGTGATAACTACCTCTAACTGCTAAACCAGTGATGTCCTGGCTCAGCCAAGGTGACACAAAACCTTACCTGTAACACCTCCCTAGGCCAGTAGAGTAAATGAGGAGGCAAGGAGGCCCTGCCAGTCACCTCCCACCAGCCAGTCCCAAAGCCCAGAATCCTGCTCTGGGTGGACTGGTTTCTGGGAGAGGAGGTGGCTCAGGGCTGACCTGACCCTGGCTCTACCTTGGATACTGACTTGCTGTGTGACCTGGAGTAAGTTGCTTTGCTTCTCTGAACCCCAGCTGCCTCATTGCCACAAAACCAGAGTGCCACAAAGCTCAAATGAGGCTACAGACCTGATGCTGTTAGAAGAAATAAAGAATCATCTGTAGTCCACTTAGTGGGAACCTCTCTGGCCATTTGATGTTGATGGTGTCACTGTTGGCCTACCATTCACTGGAGTCTCTGATCATTGTTCTTCTGCCATGCCCACCCTCCAAGTCCCCAGATCCCTGGCTCATAGGTGTTCACTGAGGCTGCTGACAGGACCCAACAGCGCCAACTGGGTCTTCATGTATTTGCCTTCAGCTACTCCCATGCCTTCATGGAAACGTCAGGAAAAAGCCCAGGCAGGGTCCCGACTCTGGGTGCCAAGCCAGGAGAACTCCCAGATGTCTTCAGCGTCCTGTGTTGACCCTTCTGTGTGCTCCCTCTGGAGGAGGGATGCAGGCAACTCCCACAGTGCCTGACCAGACCGTTATAGCACCCAGTGCTACATGCCCCTCATGGTCTCACCTGCAGGACAGGACCAGGTCTGCTTCACCTGGTCCTTGAATCCAGCACAGGCCTCTAGGCTAACTGGATACTAAGATGGAGGGCAGGTGGCTAGGCTGGAAGGCCCAGGGTCCACTGGCATACCCAGAGTCTCCACACCTTCCCTGTGAAGGGAGGAGGTCCAGTCCCAATGACCCAGATAGCTTGTCCCTCTGAGGGTCTGATCCCTGCCATGGCCAGAACTGCTCAGGCTGAGTGTGGGGTGACCATAGACTTGAGCCCACAGGGCGACTTTCCGGTGGGGTCAGTGGGTGGCCTTGTTTCCTAGTCCACCACGCCCTCCCTTGACTCATTCTGAGACAGCATCGCCAGCAGGGTTTCTGGCCTCCGAATTCACCTTTGGTTTGGTTTCTGCTCGGGCAGCTCAGAGCAGTTTTGTTTTTAAGTGCAAACCCACAAAGCTGCTTTCCCCTTTCTCCGATCCCCCAAAACAAACAGAGGATGTTGGTCTGCATTCTGGTTTGTTTTGAAGCTACAGAGGAGAATGAGGGAAATGGGTCAGCCTAGGGACCTCAAGGCTGGGCACGGGGTAGGAGGGCATCTAGAGTGAGGTGGGCAGCAGCTGAGGTACCTCATGTCCTCTGAGGACTGGTCCAGCCAGCCCACCCTGGATGTGTGCCCTGCTCCCTGCTCCCATGGGATGCTGTCTGAGCCCAACAAAGGGGTTTGGAGCTGGGGGCTCCTCATGGGCCTGGAAAAGGGGCCATGTGGAAGGTGGGAGGTCCAGGCTCCAAGGTTCCTCGCTGAGAGAAAATGGGCAAGGCCTGACTTCTCTGAGCTTCAGTTTTCTCCTGTAGAAATGAGGCATTGGACTCGGTCCCATTCTGTCTCTTTCACCCTCACTCTGGAGACATCACAGCATCCCATGATGCTCATGGTGCTGACTCCTAGAGTGGACTCTCAGCAGCTGCCCTGGGCCCATTGCAAAATCACTCAACATCCTGCCTGGGGTCTCAGACATTGGAGTTAGCCTTCTCCAGCCCAGATCTCTCCATCCATCTTCCCTCTAGTCTGGTAGGAGCTACTGCACCACCCAGGATACAGTCCAGGAACTTGTACCCAGTGGGCCTGGGGCCCCTCCCAAAGGGTGTGTGAGTATGAAAATTAAAAATGATTAGTCCAAGGAATTTGCAACCACAGGCAGGGCTGTGTTTCTGACATTTTCCAAGAAGAAAACTCACCTGAGCAAGATGAACTCCACTGTGTATAGAACCTGCCAGTGACCTGAGATGTTCACAAAGAGGCCCTGGACCAATCAAACTCTTGAATCTCCATCTTGGGCCCATGGTCATGGAGTGAGCACAGTGAACATGGTTATTCTAGAATAATTTATTTTCAGTTTCCTTATTAAAGTCCACCTGCCTTGGTAGTTCTTAATCCTTCCTTCTACTGAAAGTTGCCGACCCTCTCCTTGGGAGGGGAAAGTGGAGAGGCACGAATAGAATTTTGCAACAGAATTAAAAGGATTCAGAGGCAGTGTGTTTAAGTATTGGAGAAGTCAGGTACTTTGGGGGAAATGTCTTCTCATGTGAGCCTTCTTCAAAGGGTATTTTGGAGAGACATGGAATCATTGCTTCTTCTTGGATGAGAGTCTTGCCTTCACAGGTTTCTGCCTTGGTTGCCAAAAGGGATGTGACAAGGAACTGAAGCCCCAGTCTTAGGGCTGAGGACTCCTCACCCTACTTTGGGGCTCTTGGAGCACCTGCACCTGAAAAGAGATTAGCTGCTCAGCTTGTTGGTTGCGGGTGGATGCCTTCTGTGTGCTCCCTGAGAGGGGATACTGCTTCGGGGAGACCCCTGAAACCTCTAAGGCCTTCCAAGGCTTTAACTGAAAATATTCCAGAAATGTGGGAGAAATGCTTCTGGTCACAGCCTGGATGGTCCGCACTCCTGAAGTGAAAAATGGCCTCATGTGGACTGAGGCCAGTGCCTTCAACCCTAGGGTGACGGCTGTGCCTCCGCAGACTCAGTAGAGTCTGGGGGCCGGGCCCCATCCGTAAACCTTCTTAGGCCAGCTTCTGGCGCCACCAGGTGGCTGGCTATCTGATAGCAACCAGGTCTCCCTGTGGTCTGGTTGCAGGGTAAAAACACCAGAGTTCTTCTAAATGTGGGAAGAGCCATAGAATGAAATACTATTCGTTCATAACAGAAGGAATGAAGTGCTGATACATGCTATAATATAGATGATCCTTGAGAACATTAGGTTGTGTGAAAGAAACCAGACACAAAAGACCACATATGATAGGGAAAATTGTAGAGGCAGAAAATCAATTAGTAGCTTAGGGTAGAGGGCCGAAGGTAAAGAGGTAGGTGAGAGCCAGATATATAGGGTTTATTTCTGAGAGGATGAAAATTTTCTAAACTGTGCTGTGGTGATGAACTAAATCCACTGAATTGTTAAATACTTTTATGTGTCTGGGTATAAGGCTGCCATTCGAGACCAACTAAATCATTATCTCTTGGAGTGGGGGTTAGCATCAATATTTTTTAGAGCTCTCCATATGATGCCAGTGTGAAACCAAGGTTTCAAATGTAACACCAATAGGTTATTTCCCTATTGTGTAACCCCAGCGAATGGGTTCCCTGGTCCTCTGCCAACCAGCAAGGGAGTGGGGAGGCGAAATTCAGAACGTTTTTTCAAGAACATGCGTCACTTTCCTTGTGTGCATTCTCCATTGTGCTGAAAATTTACAGGCTTGTAGGTCAAAAAGCAAAAAATCATGGCCGCCAAAGTGGAAATGCTTTAAAGTCATGCTTGGGCCTTTAAATTAGTATCTGTGGACATTTCATTGGGACTCCACAGGTCTTCTATGACATTTGTTCATTTTGTGTCGTTATTTCAATGATAGTATTTAAAAACCAACAGAAACATACCTTGTGTCAACTGGAGGCCTGACTATTAATTGACTCTCCTTCCTGGTTTTGGTGTTTAAAGTAGCTTTGGATTTTACTACCCTATGGAGTCCTGGTGTGGTGCTGTAGGATAAGCATTGGACTGCTAACAGAAAGGTCCACAGTTTAAACCCACCAGCCGCTCCTCAGAAACCCTGTACAGGGTTCCTATGAGTATGAATTGACTCGACGGCACTCAACAACAACAACCTTGATGCCCAGAAAACGACTTTGATTGTCATAGGTGAACAAGCAAAAGTGAAAGGATATAATTGGTAGAAGATGTATTTGAAAAAGATGAAGGCTCAGAGAACATTCTAGAACACTTCTGAAAGCAGCGGTTTTGTTGCAGCTTGGACCGAGGAGAGGCTTGGGAGAATTGAGTCATCTTGCTACAGGCTGTAGTTCTTTGGAACTCATAGCACTTGTCCCATGCTATCTCACACATATTCACACCGAGTGATGGAAAGGGCAGGCATTAGCATTTGGACAAGAATACAGTCTCAGTTCTGCCATAGAACATGAAATCTAAAGGCTTTTTGCCTGCAAACGACTGTAGTCAGGCAGAACTTAATTGCATCTTGTGTCTAGATTAAAATATTCACTTGTCAATTTTTCTCAAGTATCTCATGCACCTATGATAGCTGAACAGCCAGAGGAAGAAGATGTTATTGTCGTAGGTGCCATCAAGTTAGTGCCAACTCCCAACTTAGGCACAACAGAACACAACATTGCCTAGTTTGGGGCCAATTTTACAATCGTTGCTACGCTTGAGCCCATTGCTTGCTGTCACTGTGCCAATCCATTTTGTTGTGAGTCTTCCTCTATTTTGCTGATTCTCCACTTTACCAAGCATGATGTCCTTCTCCAGGGACTGGTCCCTCCAGCTAACATGTCCAAAGTATGAACAACAAAGTTTGGCCATTCTGACTTTTAAGGAGCATTCTAGTTGTATTTCTTCCAACACAGATTGATTTGTTCTTCTGGCAGTCTATGGTATTTTTAGCATTCTTCTCCAACACCATAACTCAAAAGCATCAATTCTTCTATGGTCTTCCTTACTCACTGTCCAACTTTCACATGCACATGAGTTTATTGAAAATACCATGGCTTGGGTCCGGCACACCTTAGTTTTCAAACTGACATCTTTGCTCTTGAACACTTTAAAGAGGTCTTATGCAACAGATTTGCCTAATGCAATACATCATTTGATTTCTTGACTGCAATGAAGTCTTTGACAACTCCATTCATCTTGATGTTGTTTATTGGTCCAGTTGTGAGAATTTTTATTTTCTTTGCACTGAAGTGCGACACATAACAAAGGCTGTGGTCTTTGGTCTTCATCAGTATTTTAAGTCCTCTTTGCTTTCAGCAAGCCAGGTTGTAACATCTGCATATCACAGGTTGTTAGTAAGTCTTCCTCCAATCCTGATGTCATGTTCTTTGTATACTCCAGTTCTCAGATTATTTGCTCAGTATAGAGGTTGAATAAGTATGGTGACGGAATATAACCCTGGTGCACATCTTTTCTGATTTTGGACCATTCAAGTGTCCCCTTGTTCTATTAAAATGACTGACTGTCTCTTGGTCTATGTACAGGTTTTTCATAAGCACAATTAACTGTTCTGGAATAGTCATTGTCCTCAATGTTGTCCATAGCATGTCATGATTCACACAATCAAAAGTATTTGCATAGTCAAAAAAGCACGGGTTAGCATCTTTCTGGTATTCTCTATTTTCAGCCAAGCTCCGTCTGACCTCAGCAATGATATCCCTGGTTCCACATCCCCATCTGATCCGGCCTGAACCTCTGGTAGGTCCTGTCAATGTACTGCTGCAGCCAATTTTTGATTATTTAGGTGAAATTTTATTTGCATGCAATATTAGTGATATTGTCTGATGATTTCCACATTCCATTGGTTCACCCCTCTTTGGAATAGGCACAAATATAGATCGTTTCCAATCAGTTGAGTGCCTTCATTGCTGCCTCCGTTTGTTGAAAGATTTCAATTTGTATTTTATCAATTCCTGGAGCCTTGTTCTTTTCTAATACCTTCAGTGTACCTTGGATTTCTTCCCTCATTACCATTGGCTCTTGATAAGATGATACCTTTTGAAATGGTTGAACATCAACCACTTCTTTTTGGTACAGTGACTATGTTTTTCTTTCATCTTTTGATGCTTTCTACATCATTCAGCATTTTGCCATACAATCCTTGAATATTGCAAGTTGAGGCTTGACGTTTTTTCCCAGTTCTTTCAGCTTGAGAAATGCTGAGTGTGTTCTTCCCTTTTGGCTTTAAAACTCCAGGTCTTTGCACATTTCATTCTAATATTTGACTCTGTTTTCTTGATCTACTACCCTTTGAAAGTTTCTGTTAAGCTGTTTTGCCTCCTCATTTCTTCCATTTGCTTTAGCATCTCTATGCTGGAGAGCAAGTTTCAGAGTCTCTTCTGACATCCATTTTGATTTTTGCTTCTTTCTTCTTAATGATCTTTTGCTTTCTTCCTGTATGATGTTCTTGATGTCATCCCAAAACTCTTCTGGCCTTCAGTCATTAGTGTCTAATGTCTTGAGATCTCTAAATTCAGGTGAGATGTGATCAACGTCATATTTTTGCTCTCTTGGACTTGTTTTAACGTTCTTCATCTTCAGCCTGAACTTGCATATGAGCAATTGATGGTCTGTTTCACAGTTTGTGCCTGGTCTTATTTTGGCTGATGATATGGAGCTTCCACACCGTCTCTTTCCACAGATGTTGTCAATTTGATTTCTGTGTGTTCCATCTGGTGAGGTCCATGTGTTCAAAACAAGTATTCACACTGAAGAAGCCATTGGTCTTGCCAAATTCTATCATGCAATCTCCAGTATTGTTTCTACCACCAAGACCATATTTACAACTACTGATCCTTCCTCTTTGTTTCCAACCTTTGTATTTCAATAACCAGTAATTGTTACTGTATCTTGAGTCCATGTTAGATCAATTTCAGACTGAAGAAGTTGGTAGAATTTCTTCAGTTTCATCATCACTGGCTTTAGTTATTGGTGAGTACATTTGAATAATGGTGGTATTAACTGGTTTTCCTTGTAGGCATATGGACATAATTCTATTACAGACAGTGTTGTACTTCAAGATAGATCTTGAAATGTTCTTTATGATGATGAATGAAATTTGATGAATTCCCCTTCAATTTGTCATTCTTGGCATAGTAAATCATGTGTCAGTTTTAAAATGGCCAATATAAGTCCATTGCAACTCACGAATGCCTAGGATATCAATGTTTATGTATTCCATTTATTTTTGACAACTTCCAATTACCCGAGATTCTTAGTTTGTACATTCCGTGTTCGGAATACTAGTGGATGTTTACAGCTGTTTCTCCTCATTTTGCGTTGTTCCCCATCAGCAAACAAAGGTCCTGAAAGCTTTACTCCATCTGCATTATCACAGTCGACTCTACTTTGAGGAGGCTCTTCTCCAGTCATATTTTCAGTTCCTTCTAACCTAAGGGACTCATTTTCTGGCACTTTATCTGACAATATTCTGTTGCTTATCATCATGTTTTAGTATTCAATATTCTGATGCTGACAGTGTTTACTGCTATTCAGAAGGTTTTCAGTGACTAAACATTCTAAACTAGTCCTTCTCTCCTTCTTCGTAGTCTGTCTTAGTCTGGAAACTTGGCTGAAACCTGTTCATCATGGGTGACCCTGATGGTATTTAAAATACCAGTGCATGGCTTCCAGAATCACAGTAACACACTAGCCACCACAATACAACAAACTGACAGATGAGTGGTGGTAGTTAAAAGCAGAGTATATTTAAAAGTGGGTTTTGGGCCACTTCCCTCAGTGACCCTTGCAGAACTTTCCTGGGCACACCCTTAAATGGCCGCCATTAATGGTTACCTGGTTTTAATGTCATACCCCAAGAACCTCAGAGACATCTGGAAGCTTTTCTATGTGCAATAGTCCTGTCCTAGTGTCCATAGGCCTGGTATTTTATGTGACTCATTGATACCATCAGTTATGAGAGGAGCTTCCTTGATTCTCTGTGCCCTATGAAAGGTCACCACATGGAGACAGAACTTTGGAAAAGTCTTCATGGTGTCACATCAATGATTTCTCTCACCTGAGAATCTAAATTTGTCTCTGTTTTGTTTTTACTTCTGTTTGTTGTTGTTGTTAGGTGCCATCGAGTTGGCTCCAACTCATAGCGACCCCATACCCAACTGAATGAAACACTGCCCGATCCTGGGTCATCCTTTCAATTGGTGTTATGCTTAAGCCCATTGTTGCTGCCACTGTGTCAATCCATGTTTTGGTTGGGCCTTCCTCTTTTTTGCTGTCCCTCCACTTTTGATGTTCTCCTCTAGGGACTGGTCCCTCCTGACAACATGTCCAAAGTACAAGAGATGAAGTCTCATCGTCCTCACTCCTAAGGAGCATTTTGGTTGTACTTCTAAGACATATTTGTTTGTTCTTCTG
>NW_006408733.1:400677-401409 GCF_000296735.1 Chrysochloris asiatica
AAAAAATATATGTATGTATTTAAAGCTGATACTTATAATTTAATTAAGGTTATTGGTGAGCATTGATTATTCACTGGGATACAATGAACAATTTAGGAGCAGAGACACAAGAGAAGCTGCGACACCTCATCTTGCTCCGAGAGGCACAATGTGGACATGCTTATGTTTGATTCTGGAGACAAACTCACAATCGACAGAATTGTTTTCATGTACTGGTCACATGGACCAAGCACCTTACTCAAAAGCAGGCATTAAAAATAGGATGGCTTGTCATGCTTGGCCTTGTTGTTCTGGTATTTGGATGAGGTCAAAGTCCTGTTTTCATGAGGGAGACTCTGAAATACTACCAGGTGTGCATAAAGTCATCATCGTCCACGTGAACTTTGATAAAATAGTTTATTCCACTGGCCACCTGCTTCTTGAACTCCACAGTCTTAAACACATGGAACTTCTTATTTTCTTTCTCGGTGATCTCCTGGGTCTTGGGTTGGCTGGCTGTGTGGCAGAGGGCCCTCTGTACATCTTGGTGGTGGGAGCAGGGATGACAGTGGAGCAGACAGAATGGGTAGACACAGCGGGGCAGACAATCTGATGATGCTCGGATCTGTTCTTGAGATCTCTAAATTCAGGTGGGATATGTTCAAGGTCATATTTTGGCTCTTGTGGACTTGTTTTAATATTCTTCAGCTTCAGCCTGAACTTGCATATGAACAAGTGATGGTCTGTTCCACA
>NW_006408733.1:401884-417514 GCF_000296735.1 Chrysochloris asiatica
TTGCATGTTTGGTCAGTTTCAAGCTGAAGAAGTTGGGAGAATTCTTTAATTTCTATATCACTGGCTTTAGTGGTTGGTGCATAGATTTGAATAATAGTGGTATTAACTGGTCTTTCTTGTAGGCATATGGATATTCTATCACAGACAGCATTATACTTCAAGGTAGATCTTGAACTGTTCTTTTTGATCATGAATGAAATGCCATTTTTCTTCAATTTGTCATTCCGGTATAGTAAACCATGTGATTGTCAGATTCAAAATGGCCAATACCAGTTCATTTCAATTCAGTAATGTCTAGGATATTGATCTTTATGTGTTTCATCTCATTTTTGACAACTTCCAATTTTCCTAGATTCATACTTCATGCTTTCCACGTTCTGATTATTAATGGAGGTTTACAGCTGTTTCCCTTCATTTTGAGTTATGCTCCATCAGCAAATGAAGGTCCTGAAAATTTTGCTCCCATTTGTGTCACCACAGTCAACTCTACTTGGTGGAGACAGCTCTTCCCCAGTTGTATTTTGAGAACCTTCCAACCCGAGGGGCTCATCTTCCAACACTATATCTAACTATATTCTGGCACTATTCATCATCTTCCAATAGTCAGTATTAGATTTTCAGTAACTAAATATTAGAGAGTAGTCTGTCTCTCCTTTTTCCTAATATAGCTTAGTTTGGAAGCTCAGCTGAAACCTCTTCACCATGGGCACACCTTGCTGGCATGTAAACTTCCAGTATCGCAGCCATAGTATGACAAACTGACAGACGAGTGCTCTCTAGTGGACAGTTTTGGTGGAGATTGCAATTTGGGGAATCTTGAGACTCTTGTTGAGAATCTCAATGCTCTGCTTCATTTTTGGCAAATTTTGCTGTCTCGGAACGTGGTCTACATATTGGTTGGAATCACCAAAATTCTTGCAAGAAATATTTGTGGGGGGAAGGACAGTAGTTCCTGGCCTGTTTTGGAAACATGTGTTTGTTCAGTAACTTTAAGATGGGTTAACCTGAATGAAACAGGTTTTGTCACTACTTTTGCATTTGTTGCTTTGTCTTGTGGACTGTTTTAGAATGTTATCCGATTGCAACTTAGAATATCAGAAGGTAAAACACAAGACTGTTTAATCTTTTTCTTCAAAACATTGTGATCCTGGTTTCTCTCTCCCATAAGATTCATTGACAATTTAGCTGCTTTCTGATACTTTTAAATTGGCAGTTCACTTAAAGAATGCTCCTTTGTAAAATTCAGTCTGTTTAGAGCAGGGGTAGGGAATGTCTGGCCCGAGAGCTGTAAAAAATAATTTGTTCTGGCTCTGCCAAGGCAACCGCAGTTCCAGCAGAGACCCTGTATAGGTTTCCAAGGAGCAGCTGGTGGGTTTGAACTGTTGACCTTGTGGTTCACAGTCCATTGCTGATCCTACAGCACCACATCACATTAGGGGTGTTTGACTAATTAAATGTTTGACTAAATATAGTGGTGGTGGTGGTTATGTGCCGTGGAGTCAGTTCCGACTCATAGCTACCCTGCACAGGGTTTCCGAGCCTGTAAATCTTGAAGGGAGCAGAACGTCTCATCTTTCTCCCATGGAACAGCTGGAGGTTTTGAACTGCTAACCTTGAGGTTAGCAGCCTGATTTGTAACCAGTACGCTACCAGATCTCCTTTGACTAAATATAGCAGGCTTATTTTTAAGTTGATAATTTTGTATGGTCTGTGAATGATACTATAAATTTTGGCTGAAAAAAAGGTTCCCCAACCCTAGTTTAGAGAAACAGACTCGGATAAAAGTAAATTAATACTGAGTGTTTTAGGGTTTAAAGTTACAATGTCAATAGTCATTTTGTCCAAACAATAATGATTGTTTGCAAACAATGCTATTATGAAATCCCATTTAATAGTCATAATCAACCCCCTTATTACACATTTTGAATCCAGATCCTCAATAGATCCGGCCTCAGTTCAAGTCAGTTTTTCAGGAACCCGAGTTCCTCCGATATGACTTTGACCCACAGTTATACTGGTTGTCTTAGCTCTCTAACACTGCTACACCAGAAACACCACAAGTGGATGGCTTTAACTAATACACATTTATTCTCATATAATTTAGGAGGCTAGAGGTCCAAATTCACAGTGCTTGCTCTAGGGGAAAATGTTCTCTATGTTGCTTGTCTTCTTTCACGATCACTATTCCTTGGAGATCTTCATGTGTATTGATATCAATCTTCCCCTGGATCTAGGAGTTTCACAGTGTAGGGACTACAGGTACAAAGGATACACTCCACTCTTGGCTCTTCTATCTTAGTGGTAGCGGGTCTGTCTGAGCTCTACTCACTTCTCTCTTCTTTTTTATCTCAAAAGAGATATACTCTGGTTTCACTGCTTCTCTGGATAAGGTCCCGCATTCTGCTTGTGCTCTTCTCCCTTGATGGTCCTAGGGTCCTCTGCTCCTGGATTGTAAGATAAACTACGCCCCTCTTTTTGTTACAAAACTTCTGCCTTTACAGTTGTGACAGTTGCAATTAGTCATGATAACAATTACTCATTATTGAATCATAAGATTATCCCCATCTATTTTCGCCAAACTCGTCTAGACAAAATGAATATTATTCAGTGGGGATTCTGCCCTCCCCCGCACACTATTAAACTAAACTCCCTCTTGAAAACTTGTAAGCCAGACAGAGATGAGGGCATGGAGAAATAGAGTAGCTGATGACTCTAGACTCATGGAAAGAGAAAGGCTGTGTGCTGGTGGCCAGGAGGCAGGCTTGCCGAATGTGCCCTTTGGTTGTTTAAATGATTGTATATTCATGAGAGTTTTTGTGTACACCCCCTCCAAACAGCAACAACAAAACAGAAGGAATAGAAGCAATTACTGTTGAATGATGATGCATGGAGGAGATTATAATCATTGCAATGAAACGATGAGTGTAAAACTGAGGTTCCCCCATGTAAACTATCACTCAATTCACAATAAAAACTTAAAAAAAAAAAAATGAGAGAGAGAGATTGACTCAAGATACAATTTAATCCTGCAGATTGCATCTGGCCTTATTAATATCATAGAAGTGAGGGTTTACAACACATAAGACAACGACATCAGATCAGAGCTGATCATATCAGATCACCTTGTGGGAGTGATTACATCATATCAGATCCCATCATGGAGATGTTGTTGTTGTTGTTAGGTGCCATCGAGTCACTACTGACTCATAGTGACCTTATGCACAGCAGAATGAAACACTACCTGATCCTAGGGCAACCTCACTATTGTTGCCACGATTGAGCCCATTGATGCTGCCACTTTGCCAATCCATTTCGCTGGGGGTCTTCCTCTTTTCTCTGACCCTCCACCTCACCAAACATGATATCCTTCTCCAGCGACTGGTCCCTCCTGACAATATGTCTGAAGTATGAGAAACAAAGTTTGGCCATCCTCACCTCCAAGGAACATTCTGGCTGGACTTCTTCCAACACAGATCTGTTGGTTCTTTTGGCAGCCCACGGCACTTTCAATATTCCCTTTCAACACCATAACTCAAATGCATCAGTTCTTCTGTGGTCTTCCTTATTCACTGTCCAGATTTCACATGCATATGAGGTTATTGAAAATACCATGGCTTGGGTCAGGCAAGGATGACACACAAACTCGTGAAGCATTCCATGGAGATGATAACTACATATTTATTAACTACTAACCACTGAGAATCCTGGCCAACCCAAGATGACATAAAATCTTAACTATCACACTAATCAAAAAATGTCACTTGAAATTCATGATCAGAGGGAGGGAATGATATGTAGGTGTTGTATCTCAATTTACCCAGATGACCACTCAAGGCTCTAAGGATCGATAAGGAAGCATTTATTAGCTGGCCAGCAACTCCAGCCTCCCTAAAAGTAGGAAAAACTGTACCCCTGAGCCAGTTTTTCAAAGAGTATTTTTATCTAGGCAGTCTGACATTATCTTGTACAAACCAAGGGTATGATGTATGCATGAGCTGTTAGGGTGGGGGCTGGGGTATATCTGTTGGGACATACTTCTCAAGATTAACTTGGGGATAGGGGTACATCTGATGGGACAGTTAGTTTTCAAGATTAACTTTGGCCGGCTGTTCTCAAGGTTAGCCTTGGTCGCTGGCCACAGTATCCTGTGAGTCAGGCAGGTCCACTCAGATGTGAGGAATGTGCCTAAGCAGTGTTACAAAAGCCAAGTTTAGCCAGAGTTAAGGGGAGAAGAGGGTTTCTGCATCCAAGGGGGTTGATGCTAAAAGTTTTCCACTTCAGCCTGATCCTTTCTTAAAAAGTATTTACTATAGGGCAATTGGGCCTTACATAAGGTGCACCAAAAAAATTCTTTTTGGTCATTTTGTTTGTGACTCAAAAGTGACTTATGACAGTTAGTAGGGAAGGGTAGTCTGCTTGTAGGAAGAAGAATTGGAGTATTTTAAATAGACCCCCTCCAGTAAGGAGTCCTAGTGTGGCACTGAGAGTTAATGCACTGGACAGCAAGGTCGGTTTGAACCTTAAGGTTGGTAATTCAAGCTCACCAACCACTCCTTAGAAACCCTATACAGGGTCGCTATGAGTCGCTATGTCAGAACTGACTCGATGGCACTTAACAACAACAGTAAGATTATTCAATGTTGCATTGCTGATCATGGATTTTTTAACTAAAAAATTTTCTTCTGCCTTTGGTGACCCAGATTGCCTGAATTTTCTGTTTGTTTTTGCAAAGTGTTATCACATTTTTTATAGGTGAGAAAAATTTGATCCCTAGGTTTATCTGATTTTACTACAAAATATTATATATTGGAGGAGCCAGCAGAAAGATTTAGTTAGAATCCTAGTATAGTAAACTGAACTTTGCTGTGTCTAACTTTAAAAACATTTGTCACAGATTAATGGAACTGAAATACTCCTTTTAGACTTGAAACACCCTAGTGGGCAGGAATAGAAGATGGTTCTGTCTAAGGGCTTAGACTTCTGAAGTTATTGGACTATTTAAATCTCTGTTGCTTCTGAGGTTGCCTTACCTTGGCAATTTGGGTTCATGTATGATAAAAGAAATTTATATTTGATATCTATTTTCATAATCTTCAATATTATATTACTATTTGCCTTAGTCCTTGTGTGGTGCTGTGGGTTAGTGCGCCAGACTGCAAAGCCGTTTGAACTGCAAGTTCGGTGGTTCAAGCTCACCAGCTGCTCCTCGGAAACCCTATACAGGGTCGCTATGGGTTGGAACTGACTCAATGGCACTTCACATCAACAACATATGCCTTAGGTTTCCATAGACAATAGTTTGCCTTAATGAATGAGTGTTGTTAGAAATTATTGCCCTATGACTCACCCTCAGCATTTGTTTGAACAGTTTTTTCCAGTATTTAAGTCTGATTGCTTTGTATAAGTGAACCTTTCTAGGTGTCTTAACCACAAAGTTTTCCTTCATACGTGTATTTCTTCATTAGTATTTCTGAATCTATACTGTTCAGCTAATTAATATTGTAATTATTATTAGAACTATAGAATCTTGTATAAAGTTTACTTCTGTAGTTTCTCAGAAAGTGAGTATGTTGCTCTCGGCTTAAACCATGACACGGGGTAGGCCACCTTCATAAAGAATAATGATATTTTAGAATTGCATTCTGCTTATAATAGGCCTTCCTGTCAGCATTGTAGAGGGAAAGAGATGAATCTGACCAACGTGATGAGCATTTGGCTCTGCTCAGCTCTGCAGTAGTCCTGATGGAGATTCCACTCCTGTTTGAAGCCCTGGGAAAGAGTCAGATGGTATGTGGTGAAATATCACCATGAGCTTAAAGAGCTTCCTACAGCCACCATCTAGAAACTCAGCAAAGTCAAGGTTTTAGTCTTCGATGTGATTATTCTCAGTCTCTAACCAAGAGGAAGAAATATTGAAGAGCAGGAAATCTAAAGGCTTTTTGCCTACAAATGATTCCAGCCAGGCAGAACTTAATTCCATTTTGTGGCTAAGTTTAAGTGTTTGTTGTTGTTGTTAGGTGCCATAGAGTTGATATCGACTCATAGCAACCCTATGCACAACAGAATGAAACACTGCCCAGTCTTAGGCCAACTAAACAATCATTGCTCCGCTTGAGCCCATTGATGCTGCCACTTTGTCAATCCATCTCGCTGGGGGTCTGCCTTTTTTTCTCTGACCTTAACAAACATGATATCCATCTCCCAGGACTGGTCTCTCCTGATGATATGTCTGAAATATGAGAGACGAAGTCTGACTGTCGTGGCTTCCAAGAAGTACTTTGGCTGTACTTTATCCAACACAGATTTATTTATCCTTTTGGCAGTCCATGGTACTTTCAATATTCTCCTCCAACACCATAACTCAAATGCATCAATTCTTCTATGATCTGAAGTGTTTAGATGCCAATTTTTCTTCACTACCTCCTGGACCTCTGACATCTGAACTGCCAGAGTTAGAAGCCAAATACATTTAAAAGTCAGTTTTTGATCACTTCCCCCTAGATAGTCATCATAGGAACTGTCCTGAACATGTCCCTTAATGATCATCTGGTTGTAATATCAGACCTCAAGAGCTTTAGAGACAGTCAATCAGCTTTCCTGTCTGCAGTAGCCCACTCCTTACTTCTGTAGAACCTGCATGAATATGTTGTGGTTGTGGAGGGAACTTCCTTTGTTCTTTGTGCCCCATGAAAGATCACCACATGGAGGTAGAACTTTGGAAAACTCACCATGGTGTCATATCAATGATTTGCCTCACTTGGGTGATCTATGTTTGTCTTTGTCTTGATTTTACTCCTGTTTAAGACTTAATAAAGAAGCGCTATAATATTTATGTATGTGAAGATGGGGGTCTCTTTTCTCCCTCCAATAACTCCTGGCTACAAAATCCCCTGGTTCTTATTAGAGTTGTCAGGCAGAACCTTTGAATAGGCAAGTTCTCTATCACTAAATGTACCTGAGCATCTACAAATGGACCAGGAGGTATTTTCAGGGGATCTGTGCATCATTTATGGCTGTGCTGTCCAATGTGGTAGCCACTAACCACAATGCTTTGTGTTTATTTCAGAAACTTAATTTATTTCATTTTTTAGCTTAAAATAATAATGATTGACTTACCAGAAGTTGCAAAATAATGATTGACTTACCAGAAGTTGCAAAAAATAGTACAGCAAACTCTTGTGCATCCTCCATCCAGTTTCTCCCAGTTGTTACATTTTACATAACTATAGCACAATGTCAAAATGGAAAATTAAAATTGATATAGTATATGCATATAGTTCTGTATTCATTTCTTCAGAAAATGCCACAAAGGGTAGCTTTATGAAAATGAAAATTCATTGTCTCACAGTTCTGGAGGCTGAGATTCTGAAGCCAGGGTGTCACTCATGTTGATTGTTTCCATGCTGATTTCTTCTGAGGCTTTGAAGGAGAAACTGTTCCATTCCTCTCTTCTAGCTTCTAGAAGCTATGAGTGCTGCAGCATCTCACGGCATCCTTTCTCTGTCTCTCTGTGTCCTTCTTTTATCATTACAACTCATCCTATAAGGTCTCTGTGAATCAAAATCAACTCAACAGCAATGGGGTTTACTCTGATGTAACCTCATGTTAATAGATAACATCTTCAAAGACTTCATTTCCAAACAAAGTCATATTCACAAGTAATGGGCTAGGACTTCTACACATCTCTTTTCTTGGGTATGGAGGAAACACAATTTAGTCCATGACAAGCTCTCTACCATTTTCTAGTATATGTAAATTTGTGGACTCACCACTGCAATCAAGATGCAGAAATGGTAGGAAGACTTTTGTGCTACCTTTCTATAGTCACACCCATTGCCTTGCCCTCCGTCATCCCTGAACTTGGTAACCACTTATCAGCATTTCACCTCCATAGTTTATCATTTTGACAGTGCTGTATAAATGATGTCATACACATGTGCTATCTATATTTAAATGTTGATTCACCAAAATTAAATTCAATTGAAAATTAATTTTCTTTGTCACACCAATCCCATTCCTAATGATCCATGGCCTCATTTGCTTCATGACTATCATCTTGGGAAACAGATGTAAGACTGTTCCATCATTATAGAAAGTTCTCTTGGGCAGTGCTGCTTTAGGGACTAGGATTAGAGCCATGGTTCACAGATGCTGATTTATAGACCAAATCACCCAGGAGGGTGAAACAATACAGATTCATGAGTATATTACTTACATCTTACTGTTAAATAGATTACTTTTAAAGCTAGTGGCTTACAACAGCAATTAGGATTTCTGGCAAAGATTGTAGACTAGTCAGATGCACTATACAGACCCTCTACAACAAAGAAATGAGAGACAAAACAAAACAGATACACATGAAAATTCTGGCCCCCTGAACTTCAGAAGAAAGGTTAGAGAGGTGGAGGGAGTGCTTGCTGGAGGGAGAGGCTGAGCAGGGACAGCGAGAGAGGGAGACTGACTGGTGAACAGCTGGCCAGGTGCAGCTCCACCAGCTGGTGAGCAGCTTTGGCAGCAGAGGGAGGCCTGACAGAGCAGATTTACATTCGAGACTGAAAGGGTATAATCTCTTCTTTCCCCTACATGTCCCTGGTGACCAGAAGTGTGGCCAGCTCCCACCCCCATCACAGACCCTGCTCTCTGGGAGTTCAGAGTACCATGGTTGGGAGCCACACCAGTGTGAGGTGGGGGCTGGCTGCACCACTTTAGTGTGCTATTTCAGTGTTCCATTTTGTTGACTGGATTCAAGTGGGCTCTCAGCTCCAGCCATACAAAACCTGCGGAGCCACCAGACCAGCATTTAACCAGTTAGCCTACTCCCCAGATTCCCTGTGGTCCTAAGACACCGAAACTAGCTCCACCACCTAATTCCAGATTGAGTGCCTTCAAACTAGATAACATAGAGAGTGATAGGAACTTCATCAAGGCTCAGAAGCTCTGCTGTCACATCCATTCCATAACCACCTCTTGAGCTCCTTGAATTGCAGGAGCCCCCCACCCTGAGATTACCCCCCTTTTGGGTCCAACAACTGCACTGTTTGCTTTTACAAATACAGCAACCTCACAATACCCTGGAGACAACAGACAATTTCAGTTCCTATGAAGAAACAAGAGAGAATGACTCAAACAAATGACCAAGATGCAGAATCAGAAGATGTTTCTAAGGAAAAAAAGGTAATAGAACTAATTGAAAAATAATTCAAAAGAATGATAATTAGATAACTTCAAAGGATTGATAGAAAGATTGAGGAAAGCAAGGAGAACACAATAAAAACTTTAGAAGAATTCAGTAAAACACTATAAGAACAAACAGACAAAATAAATGCAAACTTTGAAACAATTAAAAAACCTGTAATTAGAAATCTAGAAGAGTAATACTAGGATCTCAGAAATGGACAATACGTTGAAAGGGCAAAGAGTAGATGCAAAGCAATGGAAGCCTAAACTAGCTTCAAGATAAATCTCTCAATACTAGTATGCTAGAACAATCAGAAAAAAGCATGAAAAAATACTAAGAAAGCCTAAGAGTTATGTGGGATACCATGAAGAGGAACAATTTATGGGTGTTCAGGATTCCAGAACAGGAAGAGACAAGAACAGAGAAAATTGTCAAATACTTGTTGGAAGGAAACTTCCCTAACATCATAAAAGACAAAAAGATGAGCATACAAGAAGCTGCAAGAACCTCAAACAGGATACATCCCAGAAGAAAATCACCAAGACAAATCGTAATCAAACTTTCGAAAATCAAAGACAAGGAAATCCTGAGAGCTGCTTAGGAAAAATGAAAAGCTACCTACAAAAGAGAATCAAGAAGTCTAAGCTTTGACTTTCCAGCAGAAATCATGCAGGCAAGAAGGCAATGGGATGACATACACAAACCTCTGAAAGAAAAAGATTGTGAACCAAGAATCATATACTCAGAAAAGCTGTCCCTAAAATACAAAGGCAAAATTAGAACATTTCCTGGTAAATAGAAATTAAATGAAAATGGTAAAGAGTGTTCTTTGGACTGAGAACCAACAACGTCAGACAACAACCTGAGATTACCATATATGACAACACCACCCAGAACTCAATCCAGATATAGAACTATTTAGAGTAAAATAAACCTATGAGACAGAAGATAAGGAATTAGAAATATTAATAATCAGCTACAAAGCAAAAAGAGGCACTAGGGTAGACACGAAATTTCCAAATCAAGCAGATTTCAAGATAAAAGAGACAGTTTTAAACAGGGAAAAAATTAATAAGTTACAGGGTAACCTCACCAGCACATCAAAATTAAAAAAAGAAGAAAATGAGAAAGATTCAGTAAGCATTAACACAACAGAAAGAAAGAAAAAAGAAAAAAAAAAAACAAAAAACCAGAAACAAAATGAACTCAGCACAGAAAATTATGTGGAACAAAGACTCCAGCAGCACCACAGAAAAATGACAACAATCAATTAATATCTATTGATAGTCACACTGAATGTAAATGGATTAAATATACCAGTCAAGAAACAGCAGAATAGACAAGAAAACAGGATCCTTCAATATACCATCTACAAGAGACATATAAAAAAGATGGAGACAGCCTAAATGCCCAACAACAGAAGAATAGTTAAACAAACTTTGGTACATACACACAATAGAATAGTACAAAATATTTAAAATTAATGATGAATTCTGTGAAACACCTTACAGCATGGTTGCACCTGGAGGACATAATGCTGAGTGAACTTAGTCAATCACAAAAGGACAAACATTTTATGAGACCAATGTTGTAAAAAGTTAAAAAAAAAAGTTTCTTGATAAAAAACAATCTGTGATAGTTATAGGGGATGGGGAGGGAAAATTATTCATGGAGTAGAAGGTAGACACATGTTAACACTGGTGACAGAGCAGGCAATATACAAGGAGGTTAGCAGAGGAAAGATGAAGGTAGCGGGAGGCACAGGGAGAAATGCAAGAGTTAAGTGAGTAGAGGTAAATGCTATTAATTATTGGTACATGGAAGGGTTGCAACCATGTAGTATATGATTTGTTTAATGTAAAACTGATGATCTGCTTTGTAAACCTTCACTCAATTCACAATAAAAAAAAACAAAAAACAAAAAACAAAAACGCACACACAAAATAACAATCAACATTAAGAAGTAAACAAAACCTTTTGTTATGTACTGAGTGAGTGAAGGCATTGTTAGTTTTACATTCAGCAAATCATTGTAATGATTACAATCTCCTCCATGCACCCTTAACCAACAGTATTTACCTCTACTACCTCTTCTTTTCTGTGCAAATACCACATTGAAAATATATAATCAAAGAACAGTCAACATTCACTACTTCACATATTTTGTGTAGGTCAAGAGTTTAAGGACGAGTCTGTTGAATGGCTCAGGCTTGGAGTTTCTCATGAAGTTGTAGTCAACACCTTGTTGGCCAGGGCTGCCTTCATCTGAGGTTCCGCTCCTCTCTCACCTGACTGGAGAGCTAGTACTGCTGTTAGGGTGACTTCCATTTGCCCAGAACTAAGAGGGTTCCTGGGATATGGGAGTTTTGTTGTGAGAAGGTGGAGAATCCTGGGCAAACAGGGATGGTTGACCAACCTATTATTGGTGGAAGAGATCAGTTCCTTCCAATATGGGCCTCTCCTAAGACTGCTGGAGTGTGCATATGACATGGTGGCAAGCTTCTACCAGAGTGAGTGATCCAAAACAGTGACAGGCAGAAACACCAATGTTTTTTATGGTCTGGCCACAGAAATCACATAGCATCGCTTCGGCTACATTTTTTTTTTTTCTTTTTCAATTAGAGGCAAGTCACTAAATCAGGATTGGAGGAAGACTCATTAACAACCTGCGATATGCAGATGATACAACCTTGCTTGCTGAAAGTGAAGAGGACTTGAAACATTTACTGATGAAGATCAAAGAGCACAGCCTTCGGTATGGGTTGCATCTCAATGTCAAGAAAACAAAAATCCTCACCACTGGACCAATAAACAACATTCTTATCAATGGAGAAAAGATTGAAGTTGTCAAGGACTTCATTCTTCTTGGATCAACTATCAACACTTGTGGAAGCAGCAGTCAAGAGATCAGACGACGTATTGCACTGGGCAAATCTGCTGCACAGGAACTTTTTAAAGTATTGAAGAGCAGAGATGTCAGCTTGAGGACTAAGGTGCTCCTGACCCAAGCCATGGTATTTGCAATAACCTCATATGGATGCAAAAGCTGGACAGTGAATAAGGAAGATCATAGAAGAATTGATGCCTTTGAGTTGTGGTGTTGGAGGAGAATACTAAAAGTGCCATGGACTGCCAAAAGAACCAATAGATCTGTTTTGGAAGAAGTGCAGCCAGAGTGCTCCTTGGAGGCCAGGATGGCTAAACTTCGTCTCTCGTACTTTGGACATATTGTCAGGAGGGAACAGTCGCTGGAGAAGGATGTCATGCTGGGTAAAATGGAGGGTCAGAGAAAAAGGGGAAGACCCCTAACGAGATGGGTCAGCCAGGTGGCATCATTGATGGCGTCAAGTGTGGCAGCAGTAGTGACGTTGGCCCAAGATCGGACATTGTTTTGTTCTGCTGTGCATGGGGTTGCTATGAGTCGGTTCTGACTCGATGGCACCTGACAGTAACAACAACAAAGTCACTAAATACATCCCATGTTCAAGGAGAGGGAAAGTAAGATACATCTTTTGAAGGGAGGATTGTCAAAGAATTTGTGAACATATTTTAAATCTTCCACATGGGCCCACACCTCAGATTCTGACTGGGCAATTGGGACAGGGCCCAGGACTCTGTATTTGATCAAGGTCCCTCAGTGATTCCTAATGCACACTGAGGTTTGAATACCAGTGGGTTCCTGGCCTCCTTCCCACTGTGAGATGGTGACCATCCCACTGTCTCAGTAGAAATTCACAGGAGGGAAAGGGAGAGAGGAGGGTGGCTCAGGTCACAGGAATCAGTATACTGAGTGTGGTTTCAAAAAGCTGTATTAGATCATAGGGATGTTCCTTCCCACAGGAGAAAAGAGTAACAATTGGGGAATCATTTAGAAAATAGAGCTTTTTGCCACAGTGAAACATTGCACATGATTACAAATGCTCATCACCAAACTGTATAGCATGGTTGGAGACTGACTTTATGATACAAAGTATTTAATCACAGGATGGTTGCAATACTATAGAAACACTTGGACAGGGTCTTGAAAGGAATTGATTATATACAGAAAAGACCACAGTTGTAGTTATGGTAGATGGGAGGGGAGAGGACTGTGGGTAATTTAAAGAAATGTATGTTAGTGTTACACTGTGTTTTTCAATGTTGTTGTTGTTAAGTGCAATTGAATTGGCCCCAACTTATAGTGGCCCTGTGTAGGGTTTCTGATGAGTGATTAGTGAGTTTGAATCTCCAGCCTTAAGGGTCAAACTAACCTTGTGGTCAAGTGCTTACCCCACAGCATCACACCAGGACTCCCTGTTTTCAATAACAGGGGTCAATTCCTTAAGACCTTGGCTTAACTGTTTCCATCTCAGAGTTCTTTCTAAGTTTCTTGGTTAAAAGTTGGTGTCTTAGCTCCCCACAATAGCACTGGTCATATTGGCAAAGAGTTTGCTTCCACCTGTAATCTATGAACAGTGACTGTTCATAGCAGCGACTGAGTCTGCTAAAAAGAAAAAAAAAAAGCCAGGGAAAACCTTATAGATAGCAGAGGAACATTGATTAATTAAGTGTTGGAAGATAAGTCCCTCAGGTTGGAAGGCATTCAATATATGACAGGGGAAGAGTTGACCTTAATAACATGGATATAGTTAAGCGTTTGAGTCCTCCTTTGCTGATGTAGCATGATGCAAAATGAGAAGAAACAGCTGCAAACATCCTTTAGTAATTGGAACTTGGAATGTATTCAATATGAAGCAAGGAAAATTGTAAGTCTTCTGTGGTGCTATGAATTACGTAGTATGGTCTTTTCAGTCATAATCTTTGTGATTCTAACACAATTGGATAAGTCCTAGTGTGGCACTATAGGAGAAGCAATGGACTGTTAACCTCATGGTCAGTAGTTCAAACCCACCAGTCACTCCTTGGAAACCCTATACAGGGTCACTATGAGTTGGAACCCACTTGACAGCACTTAACAACATCAATGCAAATAAGATGTATATAGCCTGTCATGGTTAATGTTACATGTCAACCTGGCTGGCTCATGATTTTCAATGGTCTGACAGTTATATAGTAATGTAGGCAGCTGTCTTCCATTTTGTGATATGTTGTAAATCCTAATCTCCATCCTGTGCATATGGTCCCAATTGAAAGGGAATTGTCCATTATGTTAATGAGGCAGGATATGGGTGGGGTGTATCTTGAGTCAGCACCTTATTAGGAGGTATGACTCAAGTCATCACCCTATTTAAGTTTTATTGAATAGTACCTCTTATCTTACAAGACATCACAAGAGAGAAGAGCAAATGGGCCAGGAGGACAGCTGGTAATCACCAAGAGCCGGTAGGGGAGCATATCTTTTGGACCTGGGCTCCATGTGCTGAGAACTTATAGATGCAGGAGACATGCAGAGAGAATTGTAACACTGAAGTCAACAAAAGATAGCTCACAGCAGTGACAGAGATGGCAGCAGAGCCAGTAGACTCAGAATGTCAGTGGGAGACAGCATGGTAGGCTTCCAGCTCAACAGCAAGAAAGCTGAGTGCTTTGGGGCAGAAGACTTGTTGGCTGAGTGGGGTGCCTCCAGGCATTTGATGGAGTTAGGCTTGCTGACCCATGGAGCAAGAGAACTGAACAGTTTTGGGCTAAGGCTTACTGGCAAAGTGGGGTGCTTTGAGGCACTTAATCGGGGAGCTAAAGAGCTTTGTAATACTTGTGCAAGTGGGTCAGAGGCTGGGTTGGCCCAAGAGGTACTAGGGACCGAGGGCCAGAGAGAGGCCTGCTTGTGGGTACAATTGAAAAGAGACTATAACCTGAATTTTAACCTGCTACTTTCCTGATAAACTCCATAATCATAAGCATTATCTACGGGTTATTTGAACCATTGCAATTAATTATCCAATTTTGACACACAGCAAAGAAATAGAGAGTTCTGTGGGAGGGAGGGATGGATGGTGTCAGAATTAGTAAAAAGATTAGATAAATGTAACATGTCTGCGCTTCACCTCACAAGAATCAGTGTTGGGCTGTTGATCTTGATTCTCCTCCCCCATGTGAAGTTAGAGGAGGTAAGATGTTTCTGCCATGCCATTTAAAAAATATCATTAAAAGTGGTTTTTGAAAATCAATATCCTAGGCATTAGTAAGCTGAAATGGACTGGAATCAGCCATTTTGAAATGAAAAATCATACGGTTTACTATGTGGGGAATGACAGATTGAAGAGGAGTGGCATCACATTCTTCATCAAAAAGAACATTTCATGATCTATCCTGAAGTACAGTGCTGTTAGTGATAGGATAATATACACATGACTATAAGGAAGACCACTTAATATAATTATTAATCAAATTTATAGTGTTGTTGTTGTTGTTAAGTGCTGTCAAGTTGGTTCTGACCCATAGCGACCCTGTACAGGGTTTCTGAGGCTGTAAATCTTTACGGGAGCAGAATGCCTCATCTTTCTCCCACGGAG
>NW_006408733.1:420301-421491 GCF_000296735.1 Chrysochloris asiatica
AGGGGAATATTGCATTTCTCTGTGGACATCCAGGGCTCATGTTTGGAATTAAATAAATATGACTAAACAATTTGATGAAAAACAATTTGCTATTAACTGCCAAGTGGCTTCATTTGTTACACTCGGGCCTATAGGGCCTTGAACCTCTGACCAGTCTTACACGGTCCGCAACACAAGCGGAAAGAACTAAAGGAAAAATTCAAACCTCAACTTGTAATATTGAAAGATTCTGTGGAAAAAATATTGAATGATGCAGACAACATCAAAAGAACATGGAATACACAGAGTCACTGGTACCAAAAAGAAATGGTCAATGTTCAACCATTTCAAGAGGTAGCCAATGGTACTGAAGGCAGAAGCCCAAGCTGTACTGAAGGTATTGGCAAAAACAAGGCACCAAGAATTAATGGAACACAAATTGAAATCTTCTTTCAACAAGCTGAGGCGACACTGGAGACACTCATTCATCTATGCCAAGAAATTTGGAAGACAGTTACCAAATTAAATGATAGGAAGAGATCCATATTTGTGCCCCTTCCAAAGAGAGGTGATCTAACCGAATGTGGAAATCATCATACAGTATCTATCACTAATGTCATACACAAGTAAGATTTTGCTAAAGATAATTTTTTAAAGGGCTGCAACAATACATTGACAGAGAACTACCAGAGGTTCAAGCCAGATTCAGACAAGGATATGGAACGAAGGATATCATTGCTGATGTAAAATGGATCTTGACTGAAGTCAGAGAATGCCAGAAAGATGCTTGTTGTTGATGTTGTTAAGTGCCATTGAGTCGGTTCCAACTCATAGTGACCCTGTATAGAGTTTCTGAAGAATGGCAGGTGGGTTTGAACTGCCGACCTTGCAGTTCAAATTGACTTTGCAGTCGAATACTTACACTACAGTGCCATACCAGGACTTTACTGACTATACTTACCTGTGCTTTATTGACTATGCAAAGACTTTTGATTGTGTGGATCATGACAAACTATGGACAGCATTACATAAAAGAAGTATTCTGGAACACTTAATTGTGTTCTTGAGGAACCTGCACATAGACCAAAAGACAGTTGTTTGAACAGAACAAGGGAGACCTGAATTATTTGAAGTCAGGAAAGTGGTGGGTGAGGGCTATATTCTTTTTTTGTTTCTTTTAAGGTTTTTATTGTGGATTGAGTGAAAGTTTA
>NW_006408733.1:422876-443701 GCF_000296735.1 Chrysochloris asiatica
TATTCTTTTACCATATTTATTCAATCTCTATGCTGAGCAAATAATCTGAAAAGCTAGATTATATGAAGAAGAATGTGGCATCAGGATTAGAGGAAGACTCATTAGCAACCTGTGATATGCAGATGGTATAACCTTACTTGATGAAAGTGAAGAGAATGAAAAATACTTACTGATGAAGATCAAAGACCCCAGCCTTCTGTATTGGTTACTTTTCAATGTAAAGAAAACGAAATCCTGGACCAATAAGTAGCATCATGATAAATGGAGAAAAATGGAAGTTGTTAGAGACTTCCTTTTCTTGGATCCATTGTCAACACTCATGGAAGCAGCAGTGAAGGAATCAAATGATGTATTGCATTAGGCAAATCTGTTGCATAAGATCTCTTTAAAGTGTTCAAGAGTAAAGATGTCAGTTTGAGGACTAAGATACTCTGGCTCCAACCCATGGTATTTTCAATAGCATATACATGTGGAAATTGGCCAGTGAATAAGGAGGCCATAGAAGAATGGACAGATTTGAATTATGCTGTTGGAGAAGAATATTAAAGGTACCATGGATTGCCAGAACAAACAAATTTGTGTTGGAAGAAGTACAGCCAGAATGCTCCTTAGAAGCCAGAATGGTGAGATTTCATCTCTCATACTTTGGACATATTATCAGGTAGGACCAGTTGTTGGAGAAGGACCTCATGCTTGGTAAAGTAGAGGGTCAGTGAAAGAGAGGAAGATCCCACCTCTGACCAAATGGATCGGCACGGTAGCAGCAGCACTGGGCTGAAGCACAACAGTTGTGAGTGTGGTGCAGGACCAGGCAGTGTTTCATTCTGGTGTGCAGAGGGTCACACTGAGTAGGTACCTACTCCACAGCACTAAAACAACAGCACACAGACTGGCTGGGTAGAAGTGGGAGATTGGGAATATACTCACAAATACGTAAGGGTTTGACAGAGTATATATGTACATGGGTATTTACCTTTGCTACAAACACACCTATGAATGTCGTGGAGTATTGTTGTTGTTAAGTGCCATTGAGTTAGTTCTGACTCACAATGATCCTTTATGAGGTTTCTGAGGAGCAGCTGGTGGGTTTGAATTATAGACCTTGTGGTTAGCAGTTCATTGCTTACCCTACAGCACCACATCAGGACTCTGTGGTAGAGCATACAGGAGACAAAATGGTGAAAACTTCTTAGATTTTACCAAACTCCTTGAGGCAATGAGTAGCTGGGCCTGGAGGCTCAGGACCAGAGTCTCACCATGATCAATTGGCATAACATAGTTCACAAAGACACTGTTTTACACCCTACTTTGGCGAATCACTAAGGGGATCTTAAAGCTCGTGAGTGGCTGACTAAGGTGCAACTGTTGGTCTCTCTACTGTGAAAGAAAGAACAGTGATGAGAATTGAAGATGCTTGGAACCAATTAGTCCAGTGGACTAATAGAACAGGTGGACATCAATCTCTATGACTTCAAGACTAGAAGAACTAGAAGGTGTCTACCTACCAATTTCTCTGAAAGGGATCACTCTAGAAGGTCCCAGATAGAATGGGAGACAATTTGGAACATATCTCAAAATTATAAAAAATAGCGGGTCAGAAAGAGATGCGAGGAACTTGGGTCTATGGCACTCAGCCACCCTTCAGGTCTAGAAAGGAGTTCATCCTCGTGGCCCAATTTTCAACGAAGCAGTAGATAGGCATATAGGTGGATGACAATACTTGTAAGGTATGCTCACCTTGGAATGGTCAACCACTCAGGGTTAAAAGGGCAACATTTACCTAAGGACAAAGTTCAGAAGAGATGGGAAGAAGAGTGAAATGGAAGTAAGAACCACAGGAGTAATGTTTGTTACATGGAGGGGATTGCAGTCATTGGTATGAAACCAAGTGTATGACTTGTTGAATGTCAAACGGATGACCTACTCTGTAAACTTCACTCAATTCACAATAATAATAATAATAAAAAGGACAGGAAAGAAAGAAAAATACAAAATAGATATCAGAAGAGACTGAAATTTGCTCTTGAATTTAGAGTATCTATAAAACAAAGGAGCTCTGGTAGCGTAGTGGTTATGAATCAGGCTGTGAACTGCAAGGTCAGCAGTTTGAAACTACCAGCTGCTCCGTGGGAGAAAAATGAGGCTTTCTGCTCCTGTAAAGATTTACAGCCTCGGAAACCCTGTTCAGGGTCGCTATGGGTTGGAACCGACTCCACGGCATATAACAACAACAACAACATAAAACAAATGGAAGAAATGATGAAGTAAAGGAGCTGAACAGAAGATTTCAAAAGGAAGCTCAAGAAGAAGCCTAAGTATTATAATGAAACAGGCAAAGGCCTGGGAGTTAGAAAACCAGAAATGAAGAATACATTAGGCATTTTTCAAGTTGAACAAACTAAAGAGAAAATTCAAGCCTCAAGTTGCAATCCTCAAAATGCTGTGAGCAAAAAAAAACATTGAACAATGCAGAGAAGAGTCCCTGCTCGTTGATGTCCAACAATTTCAAGAGGCTGTTATTGTTGTTGTTGTTAAGTACCATTGAGTGGTTCCGACCCATGGCAATCCTGTATAGAGGTTCCAAGGAGCAGCTGGCGAACTTGAACTGCAGACCTTGCGGTTCAAACAAACGTTGCAGTCCAGAGCATTAACCCAGAGTGCCACACCAGGTCTCCTTTCAAGAGGCAGCATACGATTAAAAATGAAGGTATTGAAGGAAGAAGTTCAAGTTGCACTAAAAGCATTAATGAAAAAGCAAGTTCTAGGAATTGAAGGAAACCAGCGGGAATGTTTTTAACAAACAGATGCAATGATGCTAGAAGTATTCATTAGTCTATGCCAAGAGATTTATAAGACTCCTACTTGGCTAATACCCTGAATGAGATGCATATTCATGCCTTTTCCAAAGAAAGGCAATCTAATAAAAGGCAGAAATTCCTTAATAATACCATTACCTCACACACAAGCAAAATGATGCTGAAGAGAATTTTAAAACTGTCTTAGCAGTACATCAGTAAGGGGTACCAGAAAGTCAAGCCGGATTTAGAAAAGGACATGAAATGAGAGCTATCATTCCTGACATCAGAGGGATTTGGCTGAAAAAGGACACCAGAAAGATGTTTACCTGTGTTTCATTGACTGTACAGAGCATTCGACTGTGTGGAACATAACAATATATGGGTAACAGTGAGAAGAATGGGAATTCTAGAACACTTAATTGTGCTCAGCAAAACCTATACGTAGACCAAGAGGTAGTCATTCAAACAGAACAAGGGGATAAGGCATGTTTAAAATCAGGAAAGGTATGCATCAGGGTTGTATCCTTTCACCATACGTATCCAATCTGTATGCTGAGCAAAGAATCCAAGAAACTGGATTATATGAAGAAGAACATGGTATCAGGTCTGGAGGAAGACTCATTAACATATGCAACATTGTTGTTAAGTGCTGTTGAGTGGATTATGACTCATAGCGACTCTGTTTAGGGTTTCCAAGGAGTGGCTGGTGAGTCTGAACCACTGACCTTTCAGTTCAAACAGGCTTTGCAGTCTAGTGCTTTATCTCACAGGGCCACACCAGGACTCCATATGTAATTTATGTCTCATATATATGTGAAAGGTGGATAATGAATAAGGAAGAACAAAGAATTGATTACTTTGAATTATAATATTGGTGAAGAATATTAGACATATTATGGACTTCCAGAAGAATGAACAGATCTGTGTTGGAAGAAGTACTCCTTAGAAGCGAAGATGGTGAAACTTGGTCTCATGTATTTTGAACATGTTATCAGGAGGGACCAGTCCCTGGAGAAGGACATCATGCTTGGTAAAGCAGAGTGTCAGAGAAAAAGAAGAAGCCTGTCCACAACATTGCAACAATGGGCTTAAACACAGGAATTATTATGAGAATGCACAGCCCCGGTCAGTGTTCCATTCTAGTGTGTGTGTGTATATATATATACATATATCACATAAGAACAACAACAGTTCTCTCTTGTGGGGTGCTGCCCTGTGTAGAATGTCCAGCACCATCCCTGGCTTCTATCTGCTGCCATCTGCATACGCCCACCCTTTAGTTGTGATGATCAAAAATATCTCCAGATGCCTGTCTTGTTGTTGTTGTTAGGTGCCATCGAGTTGGCTGCTGTTTGAAATTTTCTGTTCAGATCTTTTACCTCCTCATTTCTTCCATTTGCTTTAGCATCTCTATGCTGGAGAGCAAGTTTCAGAGTCTCTTCTGACATCCATTTTAGTATTTTCCTTCTTTCTTGTCTTCTTAATGATCTTTTGCTTTCTTCTTGTATGATATTCTTGACGCTATCCCACAATTCTTCTGGTCTTCAGTCATTAGTGTCTAATTAATCAAATATGTTCTTTAGATGATCTCTAAATTCAGGTGGGGTATGTTCAAGCTCATATTTTGTCTCTTGTGGACTTGTTTTAATTTTCTTCAGCTTCATCCTGAACTTGCATGTGAGGAATTGATGGTCTTTTCAACATTCTGTCCCTGGCCTGGTTTTTGGCTGATGATATGGAGCTTTTCCACCATCTCTTCCCACAGAGGAGGACAAAGGGCTAAACAGAAAGTTTCAAAGGTCAGCTTGGGAAGACAAAAACAGATACTATAACAAAATGTGTGAAGACTTGAAGTCAGAAAATCAAAAGGGAAGAAGCATTTCTCAATCTGAGGGAACTGAAGAAAAAATTCAAGCCTCAACTTGTGGTATTAGAGTATTCTATGGGCAAAATATTGAATGATGCAGAAAGCTTCAAAAGAAGAGGGAAGGAATACGTAGTCACTGTAACAAAAAGAAATGGTCCATGTTCAACCATTTTAGGAGGTAGCGTATGATCAAGAGCCAATGATACTGAAGGAAGAAGTCCAAGGTGCATTGAAGCATCGACAAAGGCACTGGGAATTGATGGAATACAAACTGATATCTTTCAACAAACTGATGTGGCACTAGAGGCACTCACTCATCTCTGCCAAGAAATTTGGAAGACAGTTACTTGGCCAACTGGCTGGAAGAGATCCATATCTGTGCCCATTCCAAAGAGAGGTGACTCAATGGAATGCAGAAATCATCAGGCAGTATCATTAATATAGCATGCAAGTAAAATCTTGTTAATACAAGATAATATAAAAACAGCTGCAAACATACATTGACAGAGAATTTCCAGAGGTTCAAACTGGACTCAAAAGAGGACATGGACAAGAGATATCATTGCTGACATCAGATGGATCTTGCCTGAAAGCAGAGAATTCCAGAAAGATTCTTACCTATGCTTTATCGACAACTCACACGTTTTCGATTGTGTGGATCATGACAAGCTATGGACAACATTGCAGAGAATGAGCATTCTGGAACAGTTAATTGTGCTCATGAGGAACCTGTACATAGATCAAGAAGCAGTTGTTTGAACAGAACAAGGGAACACTGAATGGTTTAAAATTAGGGAAGGTGTGCACCAAAGTTATATTCTTTCACCATACTTATTCAATCTATATGCTGAGCACATAATCCGAGAAACTGGATTATATGAGAAAAAAGTGTCATCATTATTTCTCATTATATGAGAAAAAACTGGAGGAAAACTTATTAACAATCTGTGATATGCAGATGATACAACCTTGCTTGCTGAAAGTGAAGAGGACTTAAAATAGTTACTGATAAAAATCAAAGATCACAACCTTCTGTATGGGTTGCACCTCAGTGTAAAGAAACCAAAATTCCTCATCAATATTCTTTATTGGACCAATAAACAGTATTCATATAAATGGAGAAAAGATTGAAGTTGTCAAAGACTTCATTTTGCTCAGATCAATCATCAACACTCATGGAAGCAGCAGTCAAGAAATCAAACGACATATTGCATTAGGCAAATCTGCTGCACAAGACCTCTTTAAAGTATTGAAGACCAAAAATGTCAGTTTGAGGACTAAGGTGTGCCTGCTCCAAGCCATGGTATTTTCAATAGCCTCATATGCATATGTAGTATAGTGGTTATGAATCGGGCTGCGAACCGCAAGGTCAGCAGTTTGAAACTACCAGCTGCTCCGCAGGATAAAGATGAGGCTTTCTGCTCCCGTAAAGATTTACAGCCTCAGAAACCCTGTTCAGGGTCGCTATGGGTCGGAACTGACTTGACGGCACTTAACAACAACAACAACAACAACAACATATGCATGTGAAAGTTGGACAGTGAATAAGGAAGATCATAGAAAAATTGATGCATCTGAGTTATGGTGTTGGAAAAGAATATTAAAAATACTTCCAAAAGAACAAATTTCTCTGTGATGGAAGAAGTACAGCCAGAATACTCCTTAGAAGCCAGGATGGCCAGACTTCGTCTCCCATACTTCAGACATATTATTAGGAGGGATCAATTCCTGAAGAAGGATAGCATGTTTGGTAAACTGGAGGGTCAAAGAAAAAGAGGAAGACCCCCACAATGAGATGGAATGGCATAGGAGTGGCAGTAATGGGATAAGGTTTAGTAATGACTGTGAGGTTGGTACAGGACTGGACAATATTTCCTTCTGTTGTACATAGGGTCACTATAAGTCAGTACCCACTCAACGGCCCCTAACAACTTTCCACAGATGTAGTCACTTTAATTTCTGTGTATTCCATCTGGTGAAGTCCATGTGTATCTTTTATGTTGTTTTTAAAAAAGTATTTGCAACGAAGAAGTCATTGGTCTTGTAAAATTCTATCATGTGATCTCTTGCATTGTTTCTATCACCTTTGTTTATTTCCAACTAATGGTCCTTCCTCTTTGTTTCCAACCTTTGCATTCCAATCACCAGTTATTATCAACACATCTTGATTTTATGCTTGATCAATTTAAGACTGAAGAAATTGGTAGAATTCTTAAATTTTAATATCACTGGCTTTCTTGGTGTGTAAATTTGAATAATAGTGGTGTTAACTGTTCTTCTTTGTATGTATATGGATATTATCCTTTCACAGACAGAATTATACTTCAAGATAGATCTTGAAACATTCTTTTTGATGATGAATGCGACACTATTCCTCTTCAATTTGTCATTCCCAGAATAGTAAACCATGTGATTCCAATATGGCAACACCCATGCCACCATAGTACGACAAACTGACAGACAAGTGGTGGAGATTCCCACCTTAGGAAATAGAATTATCTTCCTATAATATAATTGAGAGCCACTGAATTAAATCTATGCTCAAAAAATGAGCACACATACAAGGACACATATAATGTGTGTCATTTGGCTTGAGCATTTGGTTGTGAAGAGGTCAGATAGCCCTTGGATCTGGGTCAGAAAACAAATCCACCTTCTGCGGAGCCCTTCATGTTTGCATGAAGATTAGCTTCCATTCAGATCTTGGGCTGGGAAGCTTTTGATAGCCAGCTTCAATTTCATCATCTGTAAATGAGAAAGACTGTTGTCTATTTCACACACACGGAAAAACTTTCTGGAGAATGTATCAGTATGTCAAGACCTTGCTGGGTGAGCCCAGCTAATGGTGGGAATGGCTCCTGGGTAAAGACATAGACTCTGCTGCCACCTGTTGGTAAGGAAGAGGGAGTGCACCCATGGTTCAGCTCACAGCCATCCGTAAGCAACTTGCCTGTTGTTGTTGTTGTTAAGTGCTGTCGAGTCAGTTCCGACCCATAGCGAACCTGTATAGGTTTCCGAGGAGCAAATGGTGAGCTTGAACCACCGACCTTGCAGTTCAAACAGCTTTGCAGTCTGGCGCACTAACCCACAGCACCACAACACGATCGGTGGTTCAAGCTGCTCCTTGGAAACCCTATACAGGGTCGCTATGGGTCAGAACCGACTCGACAGCACTTAACAACAACTTGTCTGTAGGACTGCATATAACTGAGCTGACTGGTAAGAGACTCTCGAAGTCTGGACCAGGGAAGCCTCAAGTAAGATCAGCTGAGCTGTGTGACAGAGTTCCATGGAGAATGGGACATTTTCTCCACATTTAGTGATGTTTTTGTAAAAAAAAAAAAAAAAAATTCAGCTTGACTTCATTTATTTCCCTCTCCCCTTTTCCTACTAACACTATTACTCATCTTCTTTAGTATTTCTGGTTTATGGCTTGGCCCCTAAGCATTTATGTTGGAGCAGAGACCCTTAGAATTGGGAAAACGCTCAGCTTCTCACCCTCCATCAGCTCCCTGTGGCCAATACTGATGATGATCATACAGAAGCAGACTAGGACAGGAGAAAAGGCAGGAGCTTAGCATCTCCAATGGTCAAACCCAAATTCACTCGCTGTTGATGTTGGTTTTAAGTGCCTTCGAGTCGATTCCAGCCAATAGAGACCCTGCACAGGGTTTCTAAGGAGCAGCTGGTGAGCTGGAACCACGGACTTTGCAGTTCAAACAACTTTGCAGTCTGGTGCGTTAGCCCACAGCACCACACGTTAAGTACTGTCAAGTTGGTTATAACTCCTTGTGACCCTCTGTCCAAGGTTTTGTGCCATCCTCAAAATTGTTGTTATGTTTGAGACCACAGTTGCTGCCACTGTGTTAATCCATCTCCTTTTACCATAATGCCCTTTCCCTGGAACTGGGCCTTCCTGACAACATGTTCAAATACAAGAGATGAATTCTCACCAGTCTTACTTCTAAGGAGCATTCTGGCTGTACTTTCAAGACAGATTTGTTTGTACTTTTGGAAATCCATGGTATTTTCAATGTTCTTTGCCAACACCGTAATTCAAATGCACTGATTCTTCTATGACCTTCCTTATTCACTGTCTTACAGTTACTGGGAGTGCTAATCATACCTCCACCTTGAAAAAGAGGGCTCTTGCCTTCTTATGATTAAGAAAGCTGTTGTTGTTAAATACCATGGAGTTGGTTCAGACTCATAGTGACCCTGTACAGGGTTACCGAGGCTGTAAACCTTTATGGGAGCAGAAAGCCTCATCTTTCTCCCATGGAACAGCTGGTAGTTTCGAACTGCTGACCTTGAGAGTAGCAGCCCGATTCGTAACCACTACGCTACCAGAACTCCTTATTGATTAGGAATAGTGAGGCAGAATTTCCATACAAGCAAAAGTTTATTATAGGAAAGAGGCTTACAAGCAGAAACAGGAAGGTCTTAATGCAACACTTAATTCCAGACTCCCCGAGCAGAGCAAAGATTTTGCTGGAATTTTAAAAGGTTTTAGGCAGGCATCATGTTTATTCATAAAGATACATGGGGATTTCCAGGAAGTGGGCCATTTTGGAGAGTCCATGCTAATTGGATGTATGCACAAGTTTTTCAAGATGGATTCTCCCTCAAAGGTCTGGTGGGGGCAAACAAAACTTATTCTGGCATGTTGCACATGCATAGTTCTTCAGAACTCTGGTTCAAGTCCCTCCCAGGGGCTGGTCTTGCCCTCTGTCCCCAATGGAAGGTCATTTTCAAGGTTGTACACGTGCATAGAGAACTTGGTAAAACCAGTCATCCTGTAAAGAAAGACATCTTACAAAGGAAGTAAAATACATTTTTTTTCCAGAAAGAGTGAATTTCTTATATAAATACATGAACTCTATAGTGAATTATTAAAGAATTAGCATTAAGCTGATGGCCTGGTAGCAACTAGAAGACAAAATAAAGTAGAATTTCACTTTTTGCATTACTTTCGCAATCTCGGCATCATTTCTTATTTGCTTGAAGAATTATACAACTCAATATTTCCTTTCATCTCCATTCATATGTCCTTTAAGTTATTTTTTTTTCCACATTTGTTTTAATGAGAACTCACTGTTAATAAATTTAACAGGATAGGGTTTATTTCCACATAGGCTTGTTGTTTTGGGGGCTAGAATCCTTTCAAGTTCTGTGGAACTAGTCATCTTGCCATATGTATCTTAGTTGTCAAACAGGACCCTCAGCACGAGAGTGAAAGTTAATAAATCAATACCTATATATCTACAATCCGGAAAAAAACCCCACCCCAAACCCCCCTCAAATCATGTGACCTTTTAATGGTTCAGTAATGCGGAAATCATCGGACAATCTCTTTGATATCTCAAGCAAGCAAAGTTTTGCTCAAGGTAATACAGAAACGGCTACAGTCATACATTGATAGAGAACTTCCAGAGGTTCAAGCTGGATTCAGAAGAGGCCGTGGAACGAGAGATATCATTGCTGATGTCCGATGGATCTTGGCTGAAAGCAGAGAATATCAGAAGGATGTTTACCTGTGCTTTATTGACTACGCAAAGGCTTTTGATTGTGTGGATCATGACAAGCTATGGACAACATTGAGAAGTATGAGTATTCCAGAACACTTAATTGTACGTCTAAGAAATCTGTACCTAGACCAAGAAGCAGTTGTTCGAACAGAACATGGGAACACTGAAAGTTTTAAAATTGGGAAAGGTGTGAGACAGGGTTGTATTCTTTCACCATACTTATTCAACCTGTATGCTGAGCAAATAATACGAGAAGCTGGGTTCTATGAAGAAAAACGTGGCATCAGGATTGGAGGAAGACTCATTAACAACCTGCGATATGCAGATGATACAACCTTGATCGCTGAAAGTGAAGAGGACTTGAAATATTTACTTATGAAGATTAAAGAGCACAGCCTTCGATATGGATTGCATCTCAATGTCAAGAAAACAAAAATCCTCACCACTGGACCAATAAACAACATTCTTATCAATGGAGAAAGGATTGAAGTTGTCAAGGACTTCATTCTTCTTGGATCAACTATCAACACTCGCGGAAGTAGCAGTCAAGAGATCAGACGACGTATTGCACTGGGCAAATCTGCTGCACAGGAACTTTTTAAAGTATTGAAGAGCAGAGATGTCAGCTTGAGGACTAGGGTGCGCCTGACCCAGGCCATTGTGTTTTCAATAGCCTCATATGGATGCGAAAGCTGGACAGTGAATAAAGAGGATCATAGAAGAATTGATGCCTTTGAGTTGTGGTGTTGGAGGAGAATACTGAGGGTGCCATGGACTGCCAAAAGAACCAATAGATCTGTTTTGGAAGAAGTGCAGCCAGAGTGCTCCTTGGAGGCCAGGATGGCTAAGCTTCGTCTCTCCTACTTTGGACATGTAGTCCGGAGGAAACAATCGTTGGAGAAGGATGTCATGCTGGGTAGGGTGGAGGGTCAGAGAAAAAGAGGAAGACCTCCAACGAGATGGATCGGCCAGGTGGCATCATTGATGGACTCGGGGGTGGCAGCGGTGGTGAGGTTGGCCCAGGATCGAACATTGTTTCGTTCTGCTGTGCATGGAGTCGCTATGAGTCGGTTCCGACTCGATGGCACCTGACAACAACAACAGTAACTTATGAAAATACAACAGGCAGCATAGGCAAGTGAGGGTAAAAATAGGAATGTCACTAATGTCAACCTAGGTTTGAAATTTACAAGGGCAATTTATACCTTTTAAAATCTTAAATAAATGACCCAAATGCTCTAATTCCAAATTTCTTATTTTAAAAATGATACATCTATCACTAATGGATGCTGTGTACATTAATTCATTCAATATACAAAGCATTACTTTTTATAATTGTGTATAAAATGTCAATTCCCACAAGCCCCAGGAATCTCCCTTTAAGTTCTTTTATCCCAATGAAGTTCTCTTCAAATAATAAAGCCAATCTGATTGGAGAAAAAATATTTACCCTATTTTCAGACATCTTGCTAACATATCCTCACTAAATTTTCAAATAGAAGATATTTGCAAGTTATTATAAAGATCACTTCCTCTTAAGGAAGATAGAAAGGAAGAGTGGAAAGAACTAGACTAGGTATTCTAGAAGACCATAAACCTAGCTGGCTTTGGCCACAATACTTCATTAATTGATAAACTTATTTATTTCATCAAATTACTACATCCAACAGTACCTAAGTTGTTCTAGGTGCTGGGCATACAGTGAAGATCAGAAAAAAAAATACTCCTGGCTTTCTCCAAGAACAGAATTTAGTAAAAATAAGGATTTTTTATGAGTGGTCTGTCCTTTCTCAATAAATAGTATGTCTCAAGATGTGGGTTCATATATAGAGACACCTAGTCTGGTCTTGTTTGAGGTAAACAGACTGTAAAATGGGCAAGGTCTTGTGATTACTGCTTTTACCTCCAACAGGCTCCTGAGGCTCCCTCTCACACAACTATCTCAGGCATATGAGGCAATTGAAAATACCATGGCTTGGGAAGGTACACCTTAGTCCTCAACCTGACGTCTTTGCTCCTTAACATTCTAAAGAGATCTTTTGCAGCAGATTTATCTAATGCAATATATTGTTTCCTTTCTTGACTGCTTCTTCCATGAGTACTGATTTTAGATGCAAGCAAAATAAAGTCTTGGACAATTTCAGTTTTTTTCTTAGTTCATCATGATGTCATTTATTAGTTCAGTTGTGAGGATTTTTGTTTTCTTTGCATTGTGGTACAATTCATACTGAAGGCTGTAGTTTTTGATCTTTATTAGTAAGTATTTCAAGTCCTCTTCACTTCCAGCAAGCAAAATTATAATACCTTCATATAATCTAGCTTCTCGGATTATTTGCTTAACATACAGATTGAATAAGTATGATGAAAGGATACAACCCTAACACATACCTTTCCTGATTTTAAACCATACAGTATCTGGTGTAGTGCTTCAGGATAATGCACTGGACCTCAAGGTCAGTTTGAACCACAAAGTCGGTGGTTCAAACACACCAGTTGTTTCTTTGAAACCCTAGACAGAGTCGCTATGAGTTAGAACTGACTTGATGGCACTTAACAGCAACATTAGGTGATTTACAAAAAGAGACTGATTGTGAAGTTGGTGCAGGACTGGGCAGTGTTTTGTTCTGTTGTGCACAGGATTGCTATGAGGTGGTACCAACCTGATGGCACCAAACAGCAACAAACTTCAATATGACTTTATTTTAACTTAATTGAAATATCCTCCTTTGAAGACTCTATTTCCTAACAAAGACATGTTAGAAGGTAACAAGAGTTAGGCATCAACATAATTTTGGGGGGGAATGAGGAGTACAATTCAATCTATGGCAACCATTACCTGAGCCATCCTTATCCCAAGCCTGGGCCAGTATACTGGCTCAAATGGACATGTCTCTCCCATAGGATGTTGGCTCAGATTGTATATCTGGCCACATTCAACTGGTAGCTTGGAGTTAGTTGGCATGTCCTAGATAGATAGCCTCACTCACATATCTGGTACCTCACTGGACAGGGCTGAGGGGCTAGCCTAGCCTCTCTCCAGTGGGACAGTTGGACGTCTTATGTGATGGGCTAGGGGCTTGGGTTACAAGAGACTGAGAACAGAAATTGCCTAGTCTTTAAGGGTTAGACCCAGTATAGGCACAGCATCTTGTCCATTGTATTCCATTGGTCAGTGGAGGTTCCAAGAACAGCCTCAGTTTTAAAAAGAGGGAACACAGACTCAGCTTTTCTGTAGAAAAAGTGGTTGGGAGAGATTGTTGGCTGCCATCTTTGCAGAGAGCCCACCATGCCACCTCCCTCAGGTCATGCCAGGACCTGCTATTAAATACTTCATCACTTCATTCATTTCTGTTGAAAAGACAGCTCCACAGAGACACCTTCTCTATATAACCATGCCCCCAGCATTGCTATCTACCCCCAACCTGCCTTAATTTTCTACATGACACTCAGCAGCACTTGAATCATATTCCATGATTCAGTTAATTGTCAGTTTCACCACTAGACCCGAGCACCAAGAAGTGGAGGGACCATGTCTATCTTTTTCACTGCTGTATTCCCAACACCAAGAGTGTCTGGCCCCTGGTAAGAGTTCAACCAATACGTGTGAGATGAATGTTCCTTAGAACTTTCTCCCACAGTGCTTATCCAAGTTCTCACTAATAGGCTTCTTTGTATAATGATTTGAGTAAAAGTCTACTCTAGACTGTAAGTTTCACAAGGTAAGGGATTCTGTCTGTTTCTCCCCACTGTTATATTGTATCCCCAGTTCTTAGTACTGTATTAGCAACCTGTCCACAGCAATCAATGACTACTAGCTGAATGAATGAATGAGTGAAAAGGACAAGGGGAGAAGGCAAAAGTGAAGTATCCCATGACAGGGGCATCTCTGCCCACAATAACTGATGCTGCTGGCTCTTGAAATACATGGGCATAAATCAATGTTTTCTGAATTCATTTAGTTTTAAACTCTAGGGGAACTGGAATTCAGAACGGACACACCCTGACTTTCTTTCTGTGATGTTATATAAGCTGACAGCCTTTGCTGAGCCTGCTGGTGTTCTGCCCCACCCCAGAAACAATAATTGAGACTCTCCAGGGGACAGGCGCCACCACCTACCTGCATAGTCCACAAACCCTCCAGGTAATTCATACACCACATTCTGAGAATTGTTCCCTTTCTATTCTGTCTTCTAAATATGGAGTTTCTTTTGATGGTATCTGGTGAAGATACCTTGTGTTTCTTAAGACCTTGGTATTTGTACTTATTTTCCCTGAAGGTTTTGTAAACAAGCAGCCTGTTCCCAGCTCCCTTAATTCCTGGAAAATGAGGTGTGTTGAGTTATCTTTCAGGATCATGGAGAGGTCCACTCCTCAGTGACAAGGCAGGCTCATGCACAAACCACACTAGGCAGGAGGAAGCTAAACCAGGTTCTCTTCTTCTGCAGATGGTGAACTGTAGGTGCAGTTGTGAAGTTTGTGCTTGAAGCGTAAGGAGTGAGGCAGTGGCTCCTGGGTATGGGGTGGTGGTGGTGGGCCTGGAGTAGAGTTAAGGGGAAAACAAGCATTTCTCTTGGGGCAAGGAGGAGCTGACGTGGGGTGGAGGAGTGAATGGTCTTATCTTCTTATGTAAGAGTCCTGGCAGAACTGGTTTTGTAACTCCAGGGCAGCAGGCTGCTAAGTTTAGATTTGAACCTGAAACTTTTGAGCTCACTGAGGCATCTGAGGCTGCTGCTGGCCTTGGCAGGAAGGGCTGGGTCTGTGGCTAGGCAGTCTTTGTCCAGGCAGCTGGGGGAGCTAAGGGAAGGGGGGTCTGGCATCTACAGTATTTTCAGAGAAATGTCATCAGTAGTCCCACAATTCCTCTTCCAGCAGGAAAAGCCAGAGTAGGTCACCGGCAAGCATGAGAGACTAGTCTGGGGACAACGGCAGGGGCACTCAGGGCTTAGTAGCCAATCTAGCTTCTGACTTTTTGTCTATCTACTTGTCCCTGCCTGTGGCTGAAAGATAGGCCTTCTGGCCAGCCAGGATACAGGAGGCACTGTTAGTGGGGCCTATGAGGAAGTAACTCTACTATTCATCTCCTCAAGTAGGCCTGCTAGAATGGGAACCAGTAGGCTGGTGTACCACAGTCAGGGTAAATGCTGGTCTGACCGCACACCTCTTCAAGCTGGGAAGAACAAGAGGCTAGTCTTCCTCACTCAGAGGCATGAGGCAGCACAGTGTTATGAGGAGCTCAGTCCATAAGTCTGCCCCTCTTCTTTTTTGGTTGAGATCTTTTTCCTTTAAGTAATTTATTTGTTTATGTTTGTTGTTGCTGAAAACATACACAGCAAAACATATACCCATTCTACCATTTCTACATGTACAATTCAGTGATATTGAATATATTCTTCAAGGTCTGACACCATTCTCACCGTCATTTTCTGAATTGTTCTTCTGCTAGTAACATGAATTCACTGCCCCTCCTAAAAGTCTTATCTAACCTTTTAGTTGCTACTGGCTCCATAGAAGTAGTTTATTAAAAGAGCACATGCTCAACGCAGGCATTCTTTACTTCTTTAAGCAAAGTATTATTTTGTTTAAAGAAGATGTAGGAGAGAGTTCTGGTTTAAAAATGACCTCAGGGCAATTATATCCAGTCTCAGTGGCTCCAAAGATTCTGGATTCCAAGAGAATTTCAAATTCTGTTCTACATCTCCACCCTGCACCCTTTTAGTCAATATTTTACTGTAGAAGCTTGGATCAAAATGTTCAGTAATAGTAGCCAGATCTACCACCCCTTCTGACACTAGCTGGAATGGTAGGGAGTCATCTGTCTAACACCAGGGTCTTAATGAGGATTTTCTAGAGAAACAGACCCAAACCCATTGTGACTGAGTCAGTCCCAATTCCTAGTGACCTTGTAAGGGCAGGTGGTGGTGGTGGTGGTGGTGGTGGTGGTTGTGTGCCGTGGAATTGGTTCTGACTCATAGCAGCTCTATCTAGGGTTTCTGGGAGCAGAAAGCCTCTTCTTTCTCCCGTGGAGTGTCTGGTAGATTTGAAGTGCTGACCTTTCAGTTAGCAAACCAGCTTGCAATCCAGTAAGTTGCCAGGGCTCCTTAAGGACAGAGTTAAACTGCCTTATGGAGTTTTCAAGCCTGTAAATCCTTACAGAAACAGACAGCCACATCTCTCTCTTGGGAATGGCTGGTGAGTTCCAATGGCTGCCTTTTCAGTTAGCTTTAACCATTGTGACACCAGGAATTGTTTTCCATCTCATTCTTTCAGGGTAGCAAGTTCTGGTTGTCCTCCGAGAACTTTATTGGGAAACCTTACCCCGGGTACCATATAGTCCTGATCTAGATACTTTAGACTTCTTTTTGTTCCCTAGACTCTAAAAACCTTTAAAAGGAACATGATTTGAGTTCCCTGAGAATGCCCAAACTGCCATTTCGATGTGGTGTTAATTGAAGAGTGTAGAATTCTCAGGAAAGTGTTGTTGTTGTTGTCGTCAAGTGCTGTGGAGTCAGTTCCAACTCATAACGACCTTGTATAGGGTTTCTGAGGAGCAACTGGTGGGTTTGAACCGTTGACCTTGAGGTGCAAACTGACCTGGTGGCCCAGAGCATTATCCTGCAGCACCATACCAGGAAAGGGTTAGAGAGGTGGAAACATCACCTCCGGAGTGTATCCATCAAGAGACGTATTAAGTTTAGAAACAGTGGCTTTATTTTTGTTTAATAAAGGTTTCTATGACTTTGTAGCAACAGTTTTTCAGTTACCCTTGTGTGTGAGTGTGTGTGGAGAGAGATTTTTACTTCACGAAATTGACTCATATCATTGGGGGTACTGGCAAATGTGAAATCTGCAGATCAGGCAACAGGCTAGAGACTGCTATGGGATTCTGTCTGAAAATCTGTAGTTCAGGCAAGAAGAAGAGTGTTCTGAGAAAATGTCTGTTTCTAGTCTGCAGGTCTTGAACTGATTGATTGAGGCCCACCCATATTATGGATGGTAATCTGCTTTATTTGAGGCCAGCTAATTCAATCACATGTAACAACTTTATAACAGTATTGCCACTAGGGCTCCAGTTCGTACATGTATGGATTTATTCTAAACAAAACATGTTCAAATATGTTTCTGCAATCCGTGGATTGCTGCAGATACGTTCTTTTAGTCTCATTGTTGTTGTTGTTGTTATGTGCCGTGGAGTCGGTTCCGACTCATAGCAACCTTGTCCAGGGTTTCCAAGGCTGTAAATCTTTACGGGAGCAGAAAGCCTCATCTTTCTCCCGCAGAACAGCTAGTTAGTCTCATTAGGGTGCCTTCAAAAAAGGTCCAATCAAAACAGTGGCTTCCAGGAGAATCTACTATTGTTTGTAAGTGCTGTTGAGTTGGTTTTGATTCATAGCAACCCTATATAAGGTTTCCGAGCAGCGGCTGGTGGGTTTGAATACTGATCATGCAGTTAGCAGTCCAGTGCTTATCCTACAGTGCCACACCAATGTTTTTCCAAACAACTAGGCACCCTAGCCTAGCCAAGTTGACACAGAAAATTAATCATCATAATTACTCTCACTTTTGATATCAATTACAAAATCAGACCAAGACCATCCTTTGACTCAAGAATTTGTTGATATTGGTGTTAGTGCGATTGAATTGGTTCCAACTTGTGGTGACCCTGCATAGGGTTTCCAAGGCTGTAAATATTTATGGGAGTAGAAAGCCTCATCTTCCTCCTGTGGAGCAGTTGGTGGGCTCAAACCACTAACCTTGTGGTTAGCAATCCAGTGCTTAACCTGCAGAGCCATCTTGCTCCCAAGAATGTGTTTAGAAGGACAGAATTCATTGAGAGCTGATATACTCACAGTTAGGGTTTATTACAGGGAAAGGATACAGTTTAAAATCAGCCAAAGCAAGAGACACACAAGGCAGAGTCTGGAAGGGTTCCAAACCTGGAGCTTCTGATTGTCCTCTCCCCATAAACTCATGGCCAGCATTAGTTCCCCTAGGTTACAGTGTGTGACAATACACACAGAAAATGCCATGCAGGGGAACTCACCGGGCTTTGGTGTCTAAGGTTTTTACTAGGGCTCCATGTCTGACTGCTCGCATGGCTGACCTCAGTCTTCCTCCTCTCAGGAGGTTGAGTTGATACTGCGTGACTCCAATCACCCACTGTAAGTCATGGTGTTCCATTATCTGTTGTGGCCAGCCCCTGTGTCTAAATAAAGACACTCCTATTTGGCATGGCATTCCAAGGCCTTGGAGATTACCTCCCAGAAGTTGAGGGCAAAGGCCAGGCGTCTCTGAGCAAGATAGAATCTTTTATCCCACAGGTTAATTAAACAGTTCCCAGTCTACACCAAGAACATGATTCCGTTCTTTCTTGAGGATTCACAACCCACGAGGCATTATCCCTAGCTGCCCAGCTAGTAGGACAGAACAAAGTTATTCCTAATGTATGCAACCTAATGGTGGGATGGTAAGCCACTTCAAGTCACCTGCCTTTATGCTGTGTGCCACTCATTCCTTCTGTCAATCATTAACTCACTGCTGGTTAAGCACCTGCGAGGTGCCAGGCTCTCTGGGGGTGCTCACAAGTGTGGACAGAGAAGCACCAGTCCCTGCCCTCATGAAGTATTCACTCTAGTGGGAAAACATAATCAGAAGCAGACCAACTATTAAATACTTAAACATGATGCTATGTGCTCTGGAGGAAACACAGAACTGAGCTCAGAATCAAGATGGTGGGCAGAGGAGAACCTGCCTTAGATGAGATGACAGGAAAGGAAGCCTTGAGAAGGTCGCATTTAAGCTGAGGCCCAGAGAATAAGAGGGCACCCTCGTGGTCTGTAAGAAGACCTGATGGGAAAGTGTGGCCGCAAAGGAGCACATGGGTCTTGGCCACCAGTCGATATCTCTATACCGTCTGTGGAAAGGCTCCCAGAAGCAGAAACATAGCCCTCCCTTATAGCTGATACAGTCTTGTCAGACCCAAGACTTTGTGAGCAATGTGTGGATGGCATCTCAGCCCTGCCCCCTTCCCTCCCCCCAATACTCCCTTTCCCCACAGTATACAGTGTAAGCCATACTATCCTACATGCTAGGCTTAGGCAGACCAGATGGTGCCTAAAAGCCAGCCCTGGGTAACCAGACACCAGGCCATTTTAACTGCCTGACCTCATCCACATTTATCATAAAAAAAGTTGAACCTTCAGTAGATGCCAAGGTTGCCAGAATGTGAGACTTTCTTCATAAAGTCCCAAGCCTCTAGGAAATAAATAGAAGTGGAGGGGTAGATGGCAGCTCTATTTCTGTCTTCAGGGATTTGAAAATGGTGTGGTGGGAGTATCTGACTTCCTCTAACTTCCCAAGGGAGAAGGAGAATCAATATCAACAGCCCAAGACTGATTCCATGACATGGAGGTCAGACATACCTCGTCTCTCCAAACTTTTCATCAATTCTAACTCCAGTTGTCTCTCCCATGGTACACTCTCATCTCTTCTGGGTTTGATAATTCATTGTAATAGCCATACAGAATTCATAGACAATACTCACAATTATGGGGTTTACTAGGAAAGTAACAGGTTACAATTCAGAATTATGAAAAACGCAGGATACATTGCTTCAGTCAGATAGGCTCTCCTCAGTTGTGGTTGCAGGAAGGCCTCTCCCTGGCACTTGACCTGTGGGTCCTCAGTCACTCAGGCCTTTTGGGCTTGCCTGGCCTCTGCCTTGCTTGGGCAAGTGTTACAGAGTGCTTGAGAAATAAGTGCCCAGAGGCAGCCCACTCCTTCAGCAAGCCTCAGCAGGAAGGTGCTTAGCTCTCTTACTCCATGGGTCAGCAGTCCTAGTTCTACCTACAAGTGCCCCAAAAATACCCTACTCTGCTTGGAAGCCTCGTATCAGAAGACTGTCTATCAGCTGTCTCTCACTCTAGGGTCCAGTGAACCTGCCTCTGCTAACTGTCCAGAGGCACCTCATTCAGCTGGCAAACTTCCTGCATGAAGACACATAATTTTCTTGCTCTGTGGGTCAGGAAGCCCACCGTGCTGTCTCCTGCTGGTATCCTGGTTCAGCTATTGCTGCTGCTGCTGTTTCTCTACCACTGCTTCCTGTGGTCCTTTGCTGTCTCCAGCCATTATAACTTTCTCTCTTTGTCTTCTGAGTCTAGCAGGTTCTCAATACAGGGATTCCAGATTCAAAAGATGCACTCTGCTTCCCAGCTCTTCTTTCTAGGTGGCATTCAGGCCCTGCCCTCTCCTGCTCACTTCTCTCTCTTTTTATCTCTTGTAAGATAAAAAGCATGAAACTCTGCCCAGGAGACATTAAGGCAAGTAGTTGGGTCCCCTCAGGGCAAACCCCCTTCCAAGACTAAGACTCAATGGGAATACACAAGCAGACATGTGCTCAGACTGGTAACCATGTTGGTCACCAATAAGGGGAAGTGAGGGAAAAACAGCAATGAAGCAGCAAGCTAAGCCCTACCACGTTCAGTAGACTCCTGTAAACCCAGGTGGAGACCTGGTTGGTCAGCAGTGTGGCAAGACCTGGGGACTCCTAGGCCCAGAGTCAGTGGCATAGCCACAGAGGACTAGAGTGGAGAGTGAAGCATCCAGCTGATAAGAAGCGAAGGCATATGCATAAGA
>NW_006408733.1:445517-446761 GCF_000296735.1 Chrysochloris asiatica
TTACCACTTAACATTGTTGTTAAGTGCCATTAATTCAGTTCTGACCCATAGCAACCCTGCATAGGGTTTCTGAAGAGCAACTGGTGAGCTTGAACCATCGGCCTTGCAGTTCAAGTTGACTTTGCAGTCCAGTCAGTGCATTAACACATAGTGCCATGTTTTTAGGTGTCCTGAGTTAATTTCAACTCACAGGGACCCTATGCACAACAGAACAAAACACTGCCCAGTCCTGCACCATTGTGACAATTGTTTTGTTTGAGTCCATTGTTGCTGCCACCATGTCAATTCATCTTCTTGGGAGTCTTCCTTTTTTTTGCTGACTTTTCACTTTTCCAAGCATGATGTCCTTCTCCAGGGACTGCTCATTCCTAACATGTTCAAAGTACAAGAGACAAAGTCACCATACTTGTGGTGCTGCAGGATAATGCACTGGACTGCAGGGTTGGTTTGAACCATAAGGTTGCTAGTTCAAATTTCACCAGTCACTCCTTGGAGACCCTATACAGGGTCGCTATGAATCAAAACTGACTCGGCAGCACATAACAACAACATGAAGAAGGAGCATTCTGGCTGTATTTCTTCCAAGACTGAGTTATTTATTGGTTCAGTTGTGAAGATTATTGTTTTCTTTACATTGAGGTGCAATCCATACTGAAGGCTGTGGTCTTTGAGCTCATTGGTAAGTATTTCAATTTCTCTTTGCTTCCAACAAGCAAGGTTGTGTCATCTGCACGTTGAAGGTTGTTAATGAGTTTTCCTCCAATTTTGATAGCACGTTCTTCTTCATATAATTCATCTCAGATTAATTGCTCAGCATACAGACAGAATAAGCATGGTGAAAGAATACAACCTTCATGTATAACTTTCCTGATTTTAAACAATTCAATATCCCCTTGTTCTGTTTGAATGACTGCCTCTTGGTCTATGTACAGGTTCCTCATGAGCACAGTTAAGTTTATTGGAATAATTATTCTTTACAATGTTAGCCATAGTTTGTCTTGCTCCACACAGTCAAAAGCCTTTGGATAGTCAATAAAGCACAGCTAAACATTTTTCCCTAAGGTGTGTCTGACCCAAGTCATGATATTTTCAATAACCTCATATGCATGTGAAAGCTGGACAGTGAATAAGGAAGACCGTAGAAGAATTGGTGCCTTTGAGTTATCGTGTTAGAGGAGAATATTGAAAGTGCCATGGACTGCCAAAAGAACCAATAGATCTGTTTTGGAAGAAGTGCAGCCAGA
>NW_006408733.1:447624-491240 GCF_000296735.1 Chrysochloris asiatica
GACCTTCCGGTTCAAATTGGCTTTGTAGTCCAGTGCATTAACCCACAGCACCAATAGAGTCTTTCAATATTTCAACTTGAAGTTTGAATTTTTTCTTCAGTTCTTTCAGCTTAAGAAATGCTGAGTGACTTGGGTAAATTCTTCCCTTTCGGTTTTCTAACTCCAGGTATTTGCACATTTCATTATAATACTTTACTTTATATTCTTGGACTGCCTTTTGAAATTTAATGTTCAAGTCTTTTACTTCCTAATTACTTCCATTTGATTTAGTCCTTCTACCACTGTGGGTTAATGTGCTGAACTGCAAAGTAAGTTTGAACCGCAAGGTTGGTGGTTCAAGCTCACCAGCCACTCCTTGGAAACCCTATACAGGGTCACTATGGGTCAGAACCGACTCGACGGCACTTAACAACAACAGCCCTCAAGAACAAGTTTCAGAGTCTTTTGTGACATTCATTTTTGTCTTTTCTTTCTTTCCTATCTTTTAAACGACCTTTTGCTTTCTTCCTTTATGATGTTCTTGATAACATCTCACAACTCTTTTGTACGATGGTCATTAGTGTCTAAATGCATCAAATCTGTTCTTGAGATGGTCTCTAAATACAGATGGGATGTATTCAAGGGCATATTTTGACTCTCATGGATTTGATTTAATTTTCTTCAGTTTTAGCCTGAACTGTTTGACAGTCTGCCTCTGGCCTTGTTTTGGCTGATGATATGGAGCTTTTCCACAGATGTAATCAATTTGATTTCTCTGTATTCCATCTGGTGAGGTCCATATTGTTAAAAAAAGGAATTTGTCATTGGTAAGTCATTGGTCTTACAAAATTCTATTATGCAATTTCCAGCATCATTTCTATCACCAAGGCCATATTTTCCAACTACTGTTTTTTCCTTTTTGTTTCAAACGTTTTCATTCTAATTACCAATAATTATCCATGCATCTTGATTGTATGTTTGATCAATTTCTAACTGAAGAAGTTGGTAGAATTCTTCAATTTCAACACTACTGGTTTTCATGGTAGATATTTGAATAATAGTGGTATTAACTTGTCTTGCTTGTAGATGTATCACAGGCAGCATTGTACTTCAAGATAGATCTTAAAATGTTCTTTTTGATGATGAATACAATGCCATTCCTCTTCAATTTGAAATCAGGCATAGTAAACTATATATGATTGTCTGATTCAAAATGATCAATACCAGTCCATTTCTGATCACTAAATGCCTAGGATACTGATCTTTATGTGTTCCATTTCATTTATGATAACTGTCAATTTTCCTAGATTCATACTTCTTACATTCCAGGTTTTGATTACTAATGGATGTTTACAGCTGTTTCTCCTCATTTTGTGTTATGCTCCATCAGCAAATGAAGGTCCCCAAAGCTTTGCTTCATTCATGTCATTATGGTCAACTCTACTTTGAGGAGACAGCTCTTCCCGAGTCATATTTTGAGTGCCTTCCAACCGGAGGGGCTTATTTTCTAGGACTATATCTGACAGTGTTTTGCTACTATCCACAATGTTTTAATCTTCTTTCACTACATCTGACATCAATGTGCTGATATTCATAAGGTTTTGCATGGCTAACTATTCAGAAGTTTCTGCCTCTCCTTATTCTTAGTCTATCTTGTCATTGTTGTTAAGTGCTGTCAAGCCAATTCTGACCCATAGCAACCCTGTATAGCGTTTCCAAGGGGCAGCTGGGGAGCTTGAATTGCCAACCTTGCAATTCAAACGACTTTGCAGTCTGACACGTTAATCCACAGTGCCACACCAGGACTCCTGTCTTATCCTATAACTGAGATTGTTGTACATCAAGATAGATCCTGAAATGTTGTTTGTGTCATTCTTAGCATAATATATGATTCAAAATGGACAGTATTCAAAATGGCAGTCCATTTCATCTCACTAATGCTACGACATTGAGCTCCTATCATCCATTTTATTTTTGATAATGTTCAATTTTCCTAAATTTATGCTTCCTACAGCCTATGTTTCGAATACCCATGGATGTTTGTAGCTGCTAGTGGGTTTGAACTGCCAAACTTGTAGATAGCAGCCCTGTACTTATCCTGCACCGAGACGCCTCTCAACTGATTACTTCTCTCCTTGTCACTCAGAACCCGGAGACTGGGGGGCATGTTTGACTGGATAATGAGGGCCAGGGTACAATGTTATGAATGTGGCCTTAGACCCTTGACCACGAATTCTCAATCCTGACTCCTGTTACCCAGATTCAAGTCTGATGAGTTCAATGGAAAATTGTTAAAAGGGATTAGATTTATGACAATTCAGTTTTGTAATCATAGTATTGCTGGTTATAAGAAGAGTGTTTTCCCTTAAAAAATAACTGTTGTAGGGCAACCTAAATCGATAATAGACATTGGCTACCTAAAATGAGGGGGCGATGGAGGCATGAAGTGACTGACTTACAAGGTTTCAAGAGGAAGTTTAGTTTAAGAGTGTGTGGGGGAAGAAAGAGACTCCACTGAATAGTTTTCATCTTGTCTAGATGGGTCTAGTTAAAAGAGATGGGGATAAGATTCTTCTGATTCAGTGGTGAGTAATAGTTATTGTGACTAATTGTGACTGTCACAATTGTTAAAGTAGAAGTTTTGTTAACAAAAATAGGGGAGTAGTTAATTTTACAGTCCAGAAAGAGAGTACCGTAGGGCCATCAAGGGAGAAGAGCACAAGTGGAATGTGGGACCTTATCCAGAGAAGCAGCGACACCAGAGATGGAGGCAGAGATGGGGACATGGAGAGAGGGAGCAGCTTCATGGGAAGAGAGGGACTGAGAACTGGCAGCCTGGATGCAGACTTGCAGAAGGTGCCCTTTGGTGGTGTTAATTATTATGTATGCCTGAGTGTTTTAACAACAGCAAAAAAAGGAGCTAAAGTGAACAGAGAGAAATACTGTTATCTGATGGTACATGGAAGGGATTCTAATCATTGTAATGAAATAAGGTGTATGATTTGTTGCATGTAAAACTGATGATCTGCCCTGTAAACTTTCACTCAATTCACAATAAAAATTTGACAAAAAAGGTAATGTAAAAAAAAAAAATTGATGTAATTCATACAACTTTTATCTTATTATTCATTATTATTATTTATTAGGTAATGCTAATAAATCACTTTGACATGCTGGAATATCTGACCTTGAAATGACAAGTATTTCAACATAGGTTCTTAGAAGGGTGAGGAACTGCTTTCCATGATGGTAAATAACTTTGTTGTTGTTAAGTGCCATCAAGTTGGTCCCTGTATAGTAGGGGTGGGGAATGTCTGACCCTAGGGCTGTATGTTGTTATTGTTGTTGTTAAGTGCTGTCAAGTCAGTTTGTTATACAGCAACCCTGTATAAAGCTTCCAAGGAGCAGCTGGTGAGCTTGAACCACTGACCTTGTGGTTCAAAGCGACTTTGCAGTCCTGTGCATTAACCCACAGGTGCCACACCAGTGTTGTATCGCAAAATCATTTGGTCTGGTTCTGCCAAGGTAACTGCAGTTGTTAAGTGCCTTTAAGACCCTGTATGGGTTTCTGTAGCGTAGTGGTTACGAATCAGGCTGCGAGCCGCAAGGTCAGCAATTCAAAACTACCAGCTGTTCCACGGGAGAAAGATGAGGCATTCTGCTCCCGTAAAGATTTACAGCCTCGGAAACCCTGTACAAGGTCGCTATGAGTCGGAACCGACTCCTCGGCACACAACAACAACAACAACAACAACATGGGTTTCTGAGGAGTGGCTGATGAATCTGAATCGTTGGCACTGTGGTTCAAACTGACTTTGCGGTCCAGCGCATTAACCCACAGTGCCACACCAGGACTCCTTTTAGTAGAAGCTATAAATTAGATATAGGAACGTCCCTAAAATAAAAATATTCTTACACTGGTACAATAACAAAACAAAATAAAAAACCAAGTCAGACTCATTACCATCAAATGGATTGATCCTGACTCAGAGCAACCTTGTAGGTTGAGTGTAGCTTTCCGTAGAATGTCCAAGGCTGCAATCTTCACAGGAGCACAACTCCATCTTTCTCCCATATAGTAACTGATGGGGTCGACCTGCTGACCTATTGGATAGCAGCTGAGCACTACCCATATTCCAATATTAAAAAGAAAAGAAAAATCTCAAGTGGTCTGGATTCTGTAGATTGATGGTTCTGCTTGAAGGGAAGAGAAGTACTGAGTTAGGATCAGGAAGAAAACCCAATTCAAACTGGACTAAGCATGACAGGGAATTATTGGTTCAGATAGCTGGAAATCACAGGAGGTAGCATCAGACAGGCTCTGCCTCTCCCTTGTGGGCTGGCTTCATTCTCAGGGAAAGGCTGTCTCAACAGTCCTGGGAAAAGTCTCTCAGGAAAAGTTGGTTTCTTTGGTCCAAATGGATGGTCCATGAATGGAGTCAACTCCATCAAAGCTTGTCAGCTGAGAAGAGGGGAAGGGTCATTCTCCTTGTGGTGTAGTGGATTAGCCTTAGTCTTTGTAACTCCACCAAACAACTCTTTTCCTAATGGGGGAAGAGTAGGTTAGAGAAGATGCTGATAGGATTTATATGATTCAGTTGTGAATGTTTGCTAATAGAGTTAATTGTGATTGTAAAACCTTGGAACTCTAACATGGGTATAAAATAAACCATCTCAGATGCAGGTGTGTGTGGATCTCACTACTATCAAAGAGTGAAACGTATCATTTGAACGCGGAGATTCCTCAACCTATTGAGCCTTGTCAACCCTGGACAGAAAGTGGTAACAGCAGAGGAATGATAGAGGATCATCATCAGCAGAATCAAGTGCCAGAGCACAAGACAGAGCCACGGGCTTCCCAGTCCATGGGGCAAGCTGAGAGACTTTGGGTAGAAGGCTTCCTTACAGAATGGGTTGCCTTCGGGCACTTAATTGGGAAAGCTAGGTTTGCTGACCCATAGAACTAGAGCAGAATATGTTCAGGCTGAGGCTTAAGGTGGAGTGGTATGTTCTGTGGGCATTTGTAACATTGTGCAGACAAAGAGAGGCCTGCCTGGTGGGCACATCTGAAGAGACGCTGTCCTGACTGAGAAAACTGTGCCTTGTGCATTTTCTGGCCCCACTGTTGTAATCTGTTAACTTCCTTAATAAAACCCATATTTATGAGTATGGCGGATTGAGTTCTATCTGGCCATTGTAATGAACCCAGCTGAGAAGTTGAGAGGGATATGGGAGGAATGGCTAGTGTTTATTTTACACCCCTAAAGAAAAACTGCTATCAAGATTGATCTATTTCCACAAACCCCCTTTTCCCACTCACCAGGAACCTGGGGTCCTTCTCAGGGACCTCACTCTCTCTGGGTCAAGCTCTAGGGGAGTGATTATTTAAATGGCCCAGAGAAACCCAAGTACAGAAAGAATAGAGGCAGATCACTAAACCAAAAGGGGCCTTTCTAGGGGCTGCTCCCTTCTCTGTTCTGTACTATGCACTCTTAGACTTCTCAGGATCCAACATGACCATCAGACCCAGGTCTATCTGAGAGACTCAAGAGCTCCAAGCAGTGCTGGATTACCCAATACAAAAGGTAAGCAAGGGTTAACATCTGATTACATACTAATATGTAGTGAACAATTTCACATTTTAAAACCATATCAAAGATTCTATTTCTGGATCTAACTGGCATCTGTTTCTTTCCCAACCCTACAACCCCTTCCTACAGAATGAAAGCTACCTTTCAAATTTACATTCACTGACAAAGACCAAGTACCTCGTAAGCAAGGTAAGCATGGACTTTTTTTGTATTTACTTACTCATTGAGTAATCCACCTTGGCTCCAAGAGAGTCTCTTTTGGGCTCTGTTTTTTAATTTTGATGAAAATATACACAGTAGAATAGATACATGTTCATTAGTTTCTACATACACAATTCAATAACATTGGTTACAATCTTTATATTGTTTCATCACCATTGACTTAGATTGATTACCATTTAAACTTTGAATCTATGCTTTAGAGTTACTGTTGACAGTTTGATCTCATATAGAGAGTTCTTTAAAGGAACACAATGCTCATGTGGAACTTTCTTTTACTAAGGTAAGGTTAACTTAAAGATGACTTCAGGGGGTAATTCAGTTCATGGACTGAAATAAATTCAGTAAGTCTGGATTTTAAAAGAATTTAAAATTATGTTTCACCTTTCCTCCACTTTTGATTAGAATCCTTCTATTGAGTTTTTGATTCAAATGTTCAGTAATGGCAGCTGGGTACAATTTAATTCTGGTTTCATGGCTAAGGAGGCAATAAATTCATGTAGGCAATTAATTTTCAGTCTAGTTCCTTCTCTGGATCCTGGGTCTACTTCCTGTGCTGGCCCAGGCAGAGGGATCGATAGTTTTATCTTGGATGTTTATACAATTCAGCCAACTAAGGAGTGGCAGTTACTCTAAAAACAGTATTAGGCAGATTGACAGGACAGTATTATAGGGCTCAGGGCTTTTTAGTTCAAAATTTCAGGAGAAGAACTGATTGGGCTTGGATTAGGTGCCCATTCCCAGACCAATCAGGTGGGCGTGGGGGTGGGCTGTTGAAGGGAATGGAGGTTATCACCTGGTACAAGACTGCTTTGCTCCTTCTGCTCCACACACTGGGGGTGGGGAGGAGCCAGTGAGTCACAAAATCAGTGCAGTCGAGATTCCAACACTAGAGCATCTGCTCTTAGCCTGTGGGAGCCAGGACACCTGGTCCCTCCCTACCTCTCTGAAGTTCTTTTCTCCCAAGCTCTGCCTCTAGGCACTGGGTGGGTGACTCAGCAACTTTCTCTGCTAGCCCTTCTCCTTTATGGCAGTGAACTGAGGCCTTTGTGGGAGTGTTGTCTGTTTCCTGGGCTGTCCTTTTCGAGTTCTCTTTCCTCTTCAACACCCTGCCACTTCCAACCTGAGTTGTCAGTTGCCACTTTCCCCGTTTAATCTGCAGCCCACCTTACTCCTTTAGCTTGTGCCTCAGCTGGCTGGGAGTCAGTGTCCTGATTCTGTAGCTTGATACCTCCAGCTCTCCGGGACTGGGGACACTCGGTGGTCAATGAGAACGCAGCTTGAGTCAACACACACTTCCAGTGTAGCAAGGAAAGCGACTCCAACACATACATGAACTGAGCATGGCAGTGGGCGCCAGGCCAGGGCTGCACGTGGGGACCCGCGGGACAGGCGGGTGGTTCCCGCTATTTACCTCAGTGAAGGATGGTACCCCCTAACTGGAGACGTTCTTGCAAAACCTAACTTTTTGCACTTCTCAAAAAATGGCTGGATAGCAGGACTCCTGGTGTGGCGCGGTAGGTTTAGCACTGGAATGCGAACCATGAGGTCGACAGTTCAAACCCATCAGCTGTTCATCGGAAATCCTTTGTTGCTGTTAGTTGCTGTCAAGTCAGTTCTGACCCATAGCGATCCTGTATAGGGTTTTCAAGGAGCGGCTGGTGAGCTTGTACCTTGCAGTCCAGCGCATTAACCCACAATATCATACCAGGACTCCACGGAAACCCTATACAGGGTCGCTAAGAGTTGGAACCAATGCGATGGCACTTAATAACGACAGAAGCTTTGCTACAGGGGGAAATTGACAATTTGGAGTGTTTCGTACAGTGGACTTTTTTCCGTGACCACCTCGACCAGCAGCGTTAAAGCTCTATTCTTGGGCGCTGTGTGCCTGCGAGACCCAGGCACTGGAAACATTGTGTCGGTAGCGCAGTGCTGAGGTGCAACAGTCCCAGCCGCTACTGTGTATCCACACACCTCAAGTGGTCCTCAAGTGACCAGGAGCCCGCTGTAACACCCTTGGGCTTGGATGGGACACTTGGGAGCTGCTTTGTCCACCCATGCTAGGCCCTGTTCCAGCACCAACAACTCCTGGGGATCTCCGGCTCGAGACCGACTGGAGAACCAGCGTCTATGAATCTTAGCGCAGAGTTCCCTGAGCACCATTCAGCTAACCGGAAGACCCCTCTTCCTTACTGCTTCAGGCTGGACAGTTTTCCAGCAATGACTCGCCTGTCACACGTGTCCCTGCGCACGCACACATTGTGTGCACGTCAGGCCCACCCACCCCTTGTCATTGCCCCGTGCTCGAGCGCACGCAGGCACGCCACTGCACACGCAAACATCTGCGGTCACACGCGGCCGCTCACTGCATGGAGGAGCCCAGGAGGGTAAGAGCGCCCCTTGCGAACAGGAACGGGAAGTGGACCCGCACAGGGCCCTGGGCGGAGTCGAGGGGCTGGGCGCGCAGGGTTGGGGCGGGTTTGCGCCGCCGCTGTCCGCACAGCTCCTCCCTCGGCTCCTTCACTTGCCGGGTTCTTCGGTGCCGCTGCCCCTTGCTGTAGCCACTGCTGGGTCTGCTGCTACCACTTCTGAGGTAGGTGCAGCGGGTAGGGGCTGAGTCTGTGTGCTCCCAGTGCTGCCTGCCGGGCTCCTGGGGAGTTGAGAGAGACGAGGGAGAAGGGGAGAGCGAGGGGCCTAAGAACCGGACTTGAAGGGAGCGGGAGCCTCCTGCTTGGGCCTGGCGGGTCAGCGGCGGCCAGAACAGGCCGTGTGGGAGGGTGCCTGGGTGGGCCTGGGTGGGAAGCTTGGAGGCCGGGCAACCAGAAGTGATTGCAACTGGGAGCGAATGCCTGCCTGGACAGGCGGGCGGAAGGGCATGAGTGGCCGCGTGGAGCCCGCAGCAGCCGCTGGTCTGGGTGACCTTCCTCGGCGGCGCCCTCTGGCCCTGGATCCTGCTAGCGTGGGTTGGGCAGGGGCCTGCTGGTCGTCGCTGCCCACGCTCCCTGGCCGGACCACGATGCCCCTGCGGGGATGAACCGCAGGTGATCAAGGAGGGCCTTCCCCTTCCCCCTACTCCCTGCCCAACCTGTTCGGTCCACGCCCGAAGGAGCTGGCGCCCAGCACCGCCTGCGCACGCCAGCGCTTTACCTCGGGCGGAACAGGCAGCCGACAGTTGATTTAGGCCTCAGGGGCCAGACTCAGACTTAGGCCACGGAAGAGGAGGCTCCCCGGGAAGTGATGTGACTGTTACTGGATTCTTGGTCCGGGTACTTATTCATTCATTCGCCAAATACCGCTATGCTTACAGGAAACTAAGAGGTTGACTTTGGATTTGAGGCCCGCTGCTTAAGTGACTTGTCCAAGGTCACACAGTTGGGAAGATACCAAACCTCGGTTTTCTCATCTGTAAAGTGGGAGCAGTTAAAACCTCTCCTTGGGGATTTTGGAAACAATAGAATGAGATGATTAACTTGGAAAACTTTCAGAACAGTGCCTGGGTCCTAGAAGAGCTTGGTGAAAACCATGACACTAACTAACTAAAGGCTTTTGAGAAAGATCACGGGCACCCCCTCTCAGCTCTTTATTCACACGATACTCTCCAAAGGGCTTTGAAAATGTGGCCCCAGTAAATTTAAACATTGTTATGGATGTATTATCAGTATCTGTTTGTGCGCCAAGCATTGAATAACTTTCAGGATCATTCACAAAAAATTTCTGGTAAGTTTACAGATTGACAAGATCAGGCTGGGGCAGGAAATTTAAATTCGGGGCTGACCAGCACTATCACTTGAGCAGCCTCTCCTTAGAGAGGATAAGGAAAAAGACTCTTTCTTTCTTTGCTTTAGTATCACGTTGTTCCCGAGGCCAGGGCCTACTCCCCAGGGCCGACCTGTGACCCTGTGCTGTTTTGTCTTTAGGACCTGGAGTGGCATCTGGCATAAAGTAGGTGCTTTGTGAAGGATCTGTGGGAGTAAATGTACTGTCATTTTTTTTTAAAACCAAGAGTTGACTCATCCTTATTGATGGAAGGGTAGTTTTAGTATTTGCACATTGTTGTTAAGTATAGGGTTTCCAAGAAGAGGCTGGTGAGTTTGAACCACCAACCTTGTGGTTCAAACCGACCTTGCGGTCTTGTGCTTTATCCCACAGCGCCACACCAGGACTCCGTATTGGTACAAACATGGTGGTGGTGGTTATGTGCCAGGGAGTTGGTTCCGACTCATATCGACCCTGTAGAGGGTTTCTGAGGCTGTAAATCTTTATGGGAGCAGAATGCCTCATCTTTCTCCCGCGGAACAGCTGGTAGTTTTGAACTGCTGATCTTGAGGTTTGCAGCCTGATTCATAACCACTATGCTTATTAAGTGTTTGTGGAATGGTTGAATGGGCCTATGTAGTGACTACAGGTCTAGACTATATAGTCCCAGATTCTGGGCACCCTTTTTTGAGGGCTGTCTGCCTCACTTGATTGTAGAAAATGGCCTCACCCAGCAGAATTTCAAATATTTAAAGATCTAGAATGGTATGTACAGCCCTGGAGCAGTGAGGCAAAAATTACAGTGAAACTGCCTTTGAGAGCTAGAACTTATGGGACTCTTGTCTTGTTTTTCCAGGTCTTCCAAGTTTTCTTCCTTTGTCATGGGGGTGGGGTGGAGGTAGGGCTTCAAAAGTTCATGAAAAAAATTCCATTTTCTTTTCATTCCATTTTCCTATGGACTTTTTGAAGACCCCTTGTATTTTTCTATCACATGTTTTGGTGGAAAATATTTGAATTTTCCGTCTGTGTCTTAGACTGGTTTCGGCTTTCATTGTTTCCTAAGTTTTTCCTATTTTGAAATAACTGCTTTAAGCACAATATTTTCATCCTGTGACTGTCCAGGTCCCCTGGGAATCTTGTTGAACTGGTGTCTCTGGGCTTGAGATGATAGTAGAATGGGTGGATTGGGATTTTCCTGCAGGCATTGGACGGGTGTCCCTCCGCCCTCCCGGGTGGTGGTTGTGAGGGTTGAGGGCTTCTGCTGGAATTGCCCTGAAATGAAGCCTGTGTCTGATCCCACTGGGAGAAGGCACTACTCTCAGTTGGTTGCTTAGTTTTATCTCTGCAGTTCTACAGTGGGGGCTGTGGGCCATTTGCAGGTGTATTTGGCAGCTCAGAAGGCTGGGGTTCAGGGACTGGGGATCAGGGGACCAGATAGTGAGGAGGTGCCTGTAGGCCTCTGGCCCTGCTACTCACTAGGCACATGTGGACGAGAAGCTGCAAGCTGGTGGTGGGTGAGGAGGCACTCACCTCTCATTCAGTCTGCAGAGGCTCTGAAATCCACCTTACCCTTACCCTCGATAGAATTTCTCACAGAGTAATGGGTCTGAGTTAACTCTGTGGCAATGAACTACACCTTTAGGGGTAGTGATTGGGAGGGGAATTTGTGTGCTGGGGGCCTTCTATAGCCCAGCCCTGTAGGGTGCCCAAAGGGTCTGTGATCCACAGCTTTTAGTTCTCCAAGGACCACTGTGGTCACCAAGGAAAGGTGAGCAGTGAGATACTGGGCCTGGTACATTCTCCGGTTTTACCACTTACTCTCAGGGTGGTGTAGGAGGGGTGAGTGGGAACCTAAGTCTTTTAGCCAGACTGGGGCTATAAAGAGATCTGGAGAGCAGTGTGGGCTCACAATGCAGCTCTGACCTGAGCCATAGGGGCTAGTACAGGTTAGGTTACTACCTTGTGTCTCAGTTTTCCACTGTAAAAATGTGAGCATCACTGTCTTAGTGTTAAGTGCATTACCCTGGAGTGCCACACCAGGACTCCCATCATCATCCTTTTATTGTTATTATTAAGTACTGTTAAGTCGGTGACCTTCTGAAGAGCTGCTGGTGGGTTTGAACCGCTGACCTTGCGGATAAAACCAGTGCATTATCCTGCAGCACCACACCAGGACTCATATCATCATCGTGTTGTTGTTAAGTGCCGTTGAGTTGGGTCCGACCCATAGCGACCCTGTAGAGGGTTTCCTAGGAGCAGCTGGTGAGCTTGAACTGCCGACGTTGCAGTTCAAACGGCTTTGCAGTCTGGCGCATTAACCCACAGTGAGTCCTCCTTTATTGAGGGCCTGATCAGCAACTTCTTGGGGGCTTGGAATGTGTTCTTCGATATTGAAACCCTTTCCCTTTGGAGAGTCTCTGTTTCATGAGTCAGGAAGCTTGAGCACAGAGAAGGTGTGGTAACCACCTCCAGGTCACACAACCCAGCAGAGGTGGAACTGGGGTTCAAAGACTGATCTGGCTGGCTCCAAGGCTGGTGCTGTCTCTCACAACTGCAGTTGACACTCCAACAGGCTATTGCAAGGAGCTAATAGATGAGAAAGCACCTTGGAAAATAGAAATTGCTGATCAGACATTATTCTTTTACTCTGGGTGGAGTGAGTGTGTGTACAGTGCTGGTGGGTAGTGGCCTGTGGAATCTCCCATATTTGTTGCAAGGACAGTGGTGATATGTGTCTGTGGGGCAGAGCCAGTTTTCCCTGGAATGGGGGTGGGGGGAGGCATTCTTCTAAGGCCTGACAGGACAGTATTCATCTAAACAATATTTCATTATGGTCAGAAGGACCTTGGCCTCTGCGGTTCAGGGTGACCTTTTGCAACCTATACAGCAGCCAACATTATACTAAGAAAAACAAATTGAAAACTTGTAATAAAATACTGGTTGTGTTTATCGCATATGTAGTGTTTATTATAACTGTATTAAGGGCTTTATATGTACGTACTCTAATTCAGTCCTGACAATGACTTGCTGTTGTTAAGTGTCGTCGAGGTGGTTCCAACTCATAGCAACCCTGTATAGGGTTTCTAAGAAGCGGCTGGTGAGCTTGAACTACCAACCTTGCATTTCAAATTGACCTTGCAGTCCAGTGCATTAGCTCGCAGCGCCACACCAGGATTCCTTTCCCATCTTACAGCTGAATCAAAATGTGATGCAGAGAGGTTGTGACTTGCCCAAGGTCACACAGCTAGAAAGTTATTGTTATGTGCCGTGGAGTCGGTTCCGACTCACAGTGACCCTGTACAGGGTTTCTGAGGCTGTAAATCTTTACGGGAGCAGAAAGCCTCATCTTTCCGCGGAACAGCTGTAGTTTCGAACTGCTGACTTTAAGGTTCGCAGCCCGATTCGTAACCACTACACTACCAGAGTTCCTTGGATCTGCTTGATTACCCAGATTACCTGGGCAAGCACTGTATGTGAAACCCATCAGGCCAAGCCAGGCCTTGAGGCTTTAGGGAACCTGATGTGTATATGAGGTCAGATAAGAGATTTGAGTGTGCCCTGGACCCAGATGCAGGTGTACTGCCTGCAAACCAGGCCCACTTCCTTTGCTGGGTGGGTGGGTTGACTGCCCCGAGTCAGCTACATTCTGTTGAGCCTCATGGAAAACAGTGCTGGCTGTGGCCCAGCTCCCATGGTTTTAAAATAGAAGCAACGCCTGGAAAGTGGGGCTGCCCGGTGTGAGCCTGTGGTGGGGGTGGGGGGAGTGGCAGACAGCTGCACTGGGAACACAGACCTGCCAAAGCACAGGGCCATGGGTTTTGCCAGCATCTTGGAGCCCGAACCAGGGACTATACCCCGGGGCTGCCTCTTCCTGACTTGTGGGTGGTGGGGAAGTGCTGGGTAGTAAGGGAGGCAGGTTGGCTTTCAGAGATGGGCCTGCCTTTGCTGGGAATTCCTATTCCTGAGTCCTGGGTTTGGGATCAGCCGGGGGTGGGTTTTGCTCGAATTCCCGACTGGTTCTGCTACAGGTTGACCCAATTCTTCGCAGGAAAACGCCCCCTGTGTGGTGCTGGAGAAATAGAGCTGAAGGGTTCCCCACATCTCTCCCTTGTTGAGGAGAACCCTGGGATGGTGGTGACTGCTGTGTTGACCTGGTCCTTCTAGGAATCACATGTCCACTCATTTGAGGTCATCAGGTAGAGTGTAATGAAGGCATTTTTTGCCAACTTATGGGCAGGGTGTAAGGCACCTACTAAGGGGTGCCGCACTGGGCATGTTAACATCCCTAGACCTGCAGGGAGAAGGGGTAATTAGGGGAACCCAGAGAGAGCTGGAGCAAGGGAGGAACCCTTCTGGTAGTAAGGAACCCTGTGACCTCCGTTATAGGAAAATTGTCACTGCCCACCTGAGACCCGGCAGGGAAGGGAGCCTGGGGACTGAGTACCTGGCCTTCCCTTTCCTTGACACCCATCTGCTAGGGCCTTCCAATGGCCAATCCCAACTGAAAGTTCATTGATAATAGTCCTTAGTGATCAGCTTTTGGAGCACAGAGTAGGATGGAGATGGTAGGAGATTCTCGAGGGCCAAAGAATATCCAGCTTGATTGTGACCCTCACCGTGTATGAGACACTCCTGTGAGTCAGACCTGTTCAGCTTAATCCTTGCAACACCTTCATTAGTCAGCAGGTTGAATCCTCAGTCACTCTGAGGAAGAAAGATGAGGCTTTCTGCTCTTGAAAAGATTTGCAGCCTCAGAAACCCTACATAGGGTTGCTATGAGTCAGAATGGACTCAATAACAATGAGTTTTATTAGTCCAATTTTACAGATGAGGAAGACGAGACTTAGAAAGTATAAGTGGCTTGCCCAAGGTCACACAGCCAAGAGCCAAGGCTAGCTAGAAACTCTTTTGGCCTTACAGCCTTTTCCAGTAATCATTACTTTGCTTCCTGGGCATCTCGGCCTACTGGAAATGCTGGTGGCAGGCATCTCCTGATCTGTGGGTCCCAGACCTGCCACACCCTTGCTCCTGGGAGACTTCTCTCAGCTGTTGCCTGGCTAAACCTTGAAGCCAACTTGCTCCATGTGTCCGCTCTTGCCAGGGTGGTAGCTCTTTGCTCAGCCTGGATCCTTCTGAGAAAGCTGCTGCAGAGAAACAGGCCCAATTCAAAGTGGGGATTCTGGTGGATACCTCTTCTCATCAGTGGCATCTGGGAGCTGCCCTGCCTGGTTGACAGTGAGAGGCTGAGAAGGAGAGAAAGGAGAGGGCCACCTCTGGAATAGGTGCCCAGGGCAGTTCTCATGCACAGGATCTGAGGGTGACTAGAGTGGGATACGCCCTCCCCAGACTCTGCCTAGTGATCTGCAGTCTCAGCGTAGTTTGCCTCTGCTTTTGGAGCCCGTGGTAGACACTCTCTCGATAGCTTTTCCTTCTGCGTATCAACTGTAACAGCCTGTTAGAATGTGACTTGTTACAGCACCTCTGGAGCAACACGAGACAGCTTCATAGGTACATAGTAATGGACTATGTATGCCCTTAATGTCAAAATTTTAATTATCAAGGTAATATACATAATGAAAATATTCGATTTTCATTATGTGTATTATGAAAATATTTGATTCGTGTCCTAGGTAGCTTCCTCCCTACCCCCATTCTGTGTGTCTGAGGTGGGGGCAGTGGTGGGTCAGTGGTAGAATTCTCACCTTCCATGTGGGAGACCTGGGCTCATTTCTTGGCCAGTGCAGCCATCACCCACCTGTCAATGGGGGCCTGTGTGTGGCTGTGATGCTGACCATGTTCCAGTGGTACTTCTAGGTTAAGACAGTGCGCTTGTGAACATCAACCAATGAAAGCCCTATGACTCACCGTGAAGTGACTCCTGGGGGTGGCACAGGAGTGGAGCCGGGTTTTGTTCCATTGTGCATGGGCTCACCAAGAGTCAGGGCCAACATGAAGGAAGCCAGTAACACCATTTCCTTAGTTTGCAAGTACCATCATTTTTATTCATTCATTTCCCTATTGAGGTTGTTTCTATGGTTTAGCAAACAGTGCTGGGGTGAACTTCCTCACAAACACAGCTGGGTGATTGGATACTGCAGTAGAGTGAGTGCTAGGAGTAACTAGGACTAGTGTATGCTCATTTAGGCACTGTCCAGCCTTTACTCTCCAAAAAGGCTGTGCCATTTGAACTGCAAGTAGATCTGAGGGGCAGTTTTCCACACCATCACCAACACTGTTGTTGTCAACTGCCATTGACTCGGTTTTGACTCAATGATCCCCAGTATAGGGTTTTCAAGGAGCGGCTAGTGGGTTTGAACCACCAGTGTTGTGGTTAGCAGCCCAGTGTTTATCCTACCGCACCATACCAGGACTCCATCACCAAAACTGGTTAGTATCAATTACATTTTTGTTAGCCTGTTCTTGAACACAGATCCATCAGCTGCTCCAGTGGCTCCCTGAATCCCTTAGAATAATACTTTTGTTAGGTTTCAAGGTCAGAGGCGGCCAGTGTGCACTTCCTAAGGCACTCAGTCTTTTAGTCTAAGTCCAGCTCTTCTTAGGTAGGGATGCTTATCCCGGGTCTCTCTCTCCCCACCCTGCAGAGGAAACCCCACCTTCCTGGTCGTATTGAAAGTGACTTAGTCCCTAACACCAAACACTAAGTTTCTACTACTTTTTTCCACCCATTATGAATAGCATAAAGTGTATTGATGGTCATTGCTCACTCACTCATCAATAGACACATATTTGGAATGCTTAGCATGTGGCAGGCCACAACATTTTTGTACATGTAGTTCTTTCCACATTTTGGATAAATTTATGCATGACAGGCTCGGAGGTGCTTTTGTGTTCAAGGGTATGACTTGGGGGTAGGTGTGTGTGTGTAGGAGGAGCGCTGGTAGCTTGGTTGCTAACTGAAAGGTCGGCCATTCAAACCCACCAGCTGTTTCCTGGGAGAAAAATGATGGCAGTCTGCGTCTGTAAAGATGACAGCCTTAGAAACCCTTTGGGGCAATTCTGCTCTGCCCCATAGGACTGCCAAAGTTGGAATTGACTTGATGGCAGCATGCTCTTTGGGGCAATTCTGCTCTGCCCCATAGGACTGCCAAAGTTGGAATTGACTTGGTGGCAACATGCTTTTTGGTTTTTTGGTTTGGGTGTTTATAGGGGGTTGGGGGTGGGCTGTGAGCAGAGCAACCACCCCCACCACATGCAGCTTAATGAATCAAGGAGGATGTGTGTCTCCCCTTCTGCCATCCAAGACAGAGGTTATGTAAGCATTACACAGACCATCGTAGGCGATACACTATCCCTCATCTCCAAGCTTCCAGTATGGCTAGATTTTCTTTCCTCAGCTGGAGAGGAGCTTGCATAATTTGTTCAAGGTCAGCCAGAGAATTGGTTGGGTAGGTAGGCTGGGAGGCAGTGGAGGGGAACTGTCTCCTGGTGTGACTTGCTGGTCTTACTCAAAGTCAACAGTGCTGCAGACCGGTCTGCTCGGTCCAACTTCCCAATCACCCATGGGAATGAGGCTCCCAGGCCAAACAGGAAGACCTTGGCTCCGGTCTTCCCAGGGCTCCTTCTGGTTTCTGCATGGCCAGGGCTGGCCACCCTGCCTGTGTCAGCCTGCACCCTACTTCATGCTCAGCTTCTAGAGACTGGGTTCTAAAAGCACAGGGAGTAAATGTTGCAGAGTGTGTCTGTAAGTGAACATGGGGGTGAATGAACTGGAACCCATCTGGATGGCAGGAGGGCCCAGGTTCCACTAACTCAGCACCCACAGGGTGTTAAGTGACAAAGCAGGATGCCTACTTCTCTTCCCTTCAGCCCTGGTTTAAGAAAACACAACTGGAAATCTGAATGTTGGGATGAAATTCACCAAAGGGCCCAATGACTGAACAAGGTTGGTTAAGCGTTATCGTGATAGGATTTCTACGCTAACATTGCTTTCCACATGTGTGCTGAGAACTCTGTCAACATGGGTGTTTTCTGGGGGCTGTTTGTAGTTAGGAAAGCTGAGCTTCCCAGGGTGAGGCAGTGATGCCCCAAGTCTTTCCTCAGTTCTACCAGGGCAAAGTGCAGGAGAGAGGAGCAGGAAGCTGCTGTGAAACAGGTGGGGAACAAGAGAGCAGGCCAGAGACCCGCCCAAAGCAGGAGGGGATGCTCCAGCCAACTGCACTGCAACTGGGGCCTTCAGGAAAGTACCTTAGGTCTGGGAGTGGATTTGACTTCAGTCAACCAGTGATTCATGTGCAGCCCCTCTGCCAGGCTCTGTGCTGGGGAGGCTGCTTACCTGAGGGCCCCAGAACAGGTGAGATCACACTTCATTGTCTGCACTTAAGGAGACTGGGGAGGTGAAGCACAAGCGCGAAAGCTAGCCTCCAGAATGGTTACAAGGAAAAGTGTTGGCATTTAAGGGTATACTTTCATTAACTGACAGGTTTATGTCTGATCAACTGGTTGTTAGGAGACCTATTTACCTGATGAACTTGTCCTTCAAGGAAGGGAGGCCTAGCTTTATCTAGGGTCCTGCCTGCTCTTCTATACTCTACCATCCAGCTGCCTTATCCTGAGATGGTAATCTCCTTAGGGCTGACATTTACTGCAAGTGGAGTATTTTGGGGCAGGTAGTTAACTTGTTGGGTTTAGGGAATTAGTGGTGAGAGAGGGCACTTGAGAAACATTAAAGATGAGTGTTCTGCCTAAGCCCAGATGTGAACGGTACTGGTCTGGGGAAGGCTAATCCTGGAGTATCTGTTCTGAACTCCAGGGAGGTCTCTGACCCAGAGATAATGTCGCTGGAGTGCTCTCCTCAGGCTAAGTTTACAACTCAGGCAGCAATGGGCAGCTCTGAAGAGAGGTGATCCGTCCTTGGAGATGCCTTGTTAATGCTGGCAGGGATGGAGAATGTTCTGAATCCTCTGAGGTGCTCTCCTGTGGGCCTCCTTAGGAGCTGCCTTGCCTCAGCCACTTTCAATTCATGTTGATTTCTTCTGAGAGTGGCATCTGCTACCAGGCAGGAGGTATTTCTTAAGGACCTGGTGGGTGGTTTTCTGGTCTGCCCTTGGCATGGGTATGCTCAGAGAGGAGTGAGTGGGGGAAAGGGGAGTCCTTAGACTTGAAAGAGCCAGTTGGGATGTCTGAAATGGACCTGCCCTGTCTCCTCTCTGCCTTGACCCTAATGTGGGTAGGCAAGAGGCTGATCATATGCAAGAAATAACAACAGCAACAAAAATAGGACAGAGTAAACAGCTCACTGGGCTTTCTTCCCTGCTCTGACACAACGAGTCAGGACAGGATGGGCCAAACATCTGAATATGATATACTCATAGAATCTGGATCACAACTTTATGATTTAAGAATTATAGAAGTTTATAAGTGTCTCTTTTACAACCTGCTCATTGGATTTGTAGGCTCCCTGTTGTCTCTTTTGAAGCTAAGGCCTTGGTCAGGAATGTAGTTTCCTAATTAATGATCTTTTTCCCCTGGGAAAGCTTCAGCCACTTTGTCGTGAGCACCTTGTCTAGGAACATGTCAGTGTGTGTGTGTGCATACATGCATATATATACATCTACAGATGGGATATGGGAGATTCATTTTGGCAATTTAGGTTTATCATGTTTTTAAAATGAATAGACACATCGTCTGGTTAGTTGGATTTCGGACTAGTGCTACTCTGGAGATGGAGAAGGTATAGGAGATGGTGCTTTCTCTGACTGCCTCTCTGGATGGAGCACCTACTGTGTGCTCTCCCAGGTGGCGTTTTAATCCTGTGTACAGAGAATGTCAAAGCACAGCTGCCCCTAGTCTTCAGGGCAAGGTCACTTTGAGTTGTCTTCGTTCCACAAACTCTGAGGTGCTAGAATAAGTGTCGATTGACTTAGTGATATGCCACAAGCCAGGCAGTACTTTGATAGTTGGTTTTAAAAACAGTCATGCTGAAGCTCAATAAATGTTTACTTGAAATAAATTGAATTAAAATTTTTTTCCGAGGGGGATGTGGCTGAATTTTAGGGCGTCTTGGTGATGCAGTGGTTAAAGCACTTGAATGCTAACTGAAAGGTTGGTGGTTTGAATCCACCAGTTGCTCCATGAAAAAAAAGATGCGGCAATCTGCTTCCTTAAAGCTTGATAGCTTTGGAAGCCTGATGGGGACAGTTCTACTCTGTCTCAGAGGGTTGCTGTAAGTCGGAATCAACTCGATAACAGTTAGCTTGATTTTTGGTTTTGGCAGTTGCATTTCCCTTCTGTCTGAGGGGTTTCTGAAATAATTAGGTGATACTTTGTTTTTGTGAAGCATAGAGAGGAAGACTCAAAAGAAAGGAAGAGAAAAAAAGCGTGTCCTTTCATTGCCAAAAGTTTGAAAAGTTGAGCGTGTTCTCGCACACAGAGAAGTTACGTACGCCTCAATTATTTGTTGAATGAATGAAATCTGAACCATATGGAAAATGTTACTATGAAGAGCTCTGATTTCTGACCAAAAGGGAAGCATTTTCCCCAAAACAAAGTTCAGAAGGCAGGAAGGGGCAGGAAAGAAGGAGGAATGGAAATGGGGAATCCAGGGAGGAGGCCGGAAAGGGCACTGTTACTTTGAGGGGATTGCAGTTAATGTCAGGAAACAAAATGATGTAAGTTGTTGAATAGGAAATGAATTTGCTCAGTAAACTTTTATCTAAACCCCATTTAAAAGAAAATTAAAATAATAATTAAAAAAAAGCTTTGGTTTGTGTTCAATGCATTTAATGTCTTAACAGCCGACATTTTGTAAGAAGATATGTTTTCTTGGCAAGAGTCCTGCAATTTAGTAAAGTAGCTGGCTCATGGGGATGTGTCTTTGACAGTTAATTCATTCAGCAAATATTTACTGACTCCTTCTGTGTTCTGGGCCCTGTGCTCAGTCCTGTGGATGCCAAAAAGAGGCCTGCTGAAGTCAGGCTCTCCGCTGTCAACAGACTTAGTGTGTGTCTTACGCTCTGACCACAAAAAGAAAGTAGGAGGCAGTACAGGCTTCTCTGCCCACACCTGGGAGGAGCCGGTGCCCGAACTGCTTCATGCCAGGTGGTTTTTATTGGCTGTTAACTCTTTCTAGTAATTTTTATTGATGGCAAACTACTTTCCACAATTACAAATTATTTATTCTGGTAGTTCTCTTTTCATTGTAGCAGACGATGGCTGTGCCTCCCACGTACATTGACCTTGGCAAGCCTGCGAGGGATGTCTTCACCAAGGGTTATGGTGAGTGTGGTGGGGAGTGACATTTTAGTTCAGACTGGCCAGCATGCTTGGTGGGATTGGACCTTTAACAGTTGGGAAAACCTGGTTTAGTGAACTGCTCCAAACTTCCGTGTCAGGGCATAAAGATATACTTCCTGTGGCTAGTGAAGCACTTGTGCTTGGGCACCCAGTTAGGGGCAGGCTGGGGAGCTACTGCAGACAAGTCCACATTCCGATTTTCTCCCCGAGAGCATAGACACTGGATACTGCTGTGGTTTCTAAATTTAGCCCACTCTCAGGCACATGTCCAGGAGGCCGCGGGACAGTGTCTCTGCCAGCTCTCAGACACCACCTACGACCACACTGAGAGTGCAGGTGGAGCCTGTACCCCTTCTGTCTCTCACTGTTCATAGCATCTGAGCTCCACACAGAGGCCAGGCTGGGAGCTGTGAAGACTGGGTGCCCTCAGCCCATGTGGCAGTACATGCTTCCTTTGAAAAAAAGAAGCATTTGGGACTAGCTTTAAGGGAGCTGGAGCTGCTGTTCCAAGTTAGTTATTTAACCTGTTAACAATGGTTTTCTTTTTCCTTCAGGATTTGGCTTAATAAAACTTGATTTGAAAACAAAATCTGAGAATGGACTGGTAAGTTGTCCGACTTGCCTAAGGCCTGGGTGTTTTTTGGAGGTCAACAAACAACTGAAAGGACTTTATGTGGTTGTCGTGCTCTGAGAGCAGGTGGTTCAGGGGAACCACACCAACAACCCTTTACCTCCCAGCAGCTCAAACTCCTAGGAAAATGGGGGCCAGCCTCAGTCATAGTTTTCCTGTGTTTCTGATTTTCAAAATGATCTACGTTCAGTGTCACATTTTGGGTTTTTTTTTTTTTTTTCCTATGAAAATCTTCACAGCAAAACGTACCTTACTTGAACAATTGTTGACGTTGATTATATTCTTCAAGTTTTACAGCCATTCTCGCTGTCCTTTTCCAGATTATTGCACCATCATTGAGATGGTAACAACAATAACAAAATCTGAGCAGTCCATTTTAGATTGTATATATGGTAATTAATGGAAGTTTGAAAACTGCAACGTCAGTTTCAGTTCAGTGCGTTTTCCCCGTAGGAGGTTAGAGACAGGATGAGGGCTACTGGGATGTCTTCCTGTCAAGGCATTGAGTTATGGTGGAGGAAGGAAGCTGTCTCTGGATAGAGATTTCCCCATAAGATTCCTTTACCTCCATCTGTACTGTAAATATCAAATTGAAGTATAGAATTAACTTTGCCCGAACACAGCCAGGGTCTCACCTCTTGCGTAAAGGAAAGCATAGTCTATAAAGGAAAGCAGGGTAAAGCACTGGTGTCAGACTGTGACTCTCTCTCTCTCTCCTTCAAAGGAATTTACAAGCTCAGGCTCAGCCAACACTGAGACCACCAAAGTGACGGGCAGTCTGGAAACCAAGTACAGATGGACCGAATACGGGCTGACATTTACGGAGAAATGGAACACTGACAACACGCTAGGCACCGAGATTACCGTGGAGGACCAGGTAACAGTCACTTGTGAAAAGGCATTGAGAGATTAGTTCACATTTGTGGTCTGCTTGTGACTAAAGCTACTGGCAAATTTCTTTTTTGTTCAGCTTACCCGGGGACTGAAGCTGACTTTTGATTCATCCTTCTCACCTAACACTGGGTAAGAATTTCACCTGTTTTCTTGTAAGGATGTTCTGTGAAACTGCATACAGGGTTGTCAGATTTTGATGATGGGGCTGGTGACACCAAAGAGGTGGCCTTCGAGGCCTGGAGATTGACTCCAGGTTTGATTTGGTCCTAGGACACATGCATCCCCATCACTATCAGACTGTGCTGTAACGAGCGCTCCTTGTTTAATTCGTGGATGACAGTCTACTCCATAGATTTCAAGTGCCTTCTCTGCTTGACCCTGTGTCCATCTTGGGATCTGAGGGTGTCTAAGCCATGGGCACTACCACCCGCTTCCCTAGGAACCCTCTTTCTAATGGAGGATTCAGACCAATGCTTGCTCACCAGGGCCTTGAAACAAGATTCTCTGTTGTCTGCTGGTGTTCTCCTGCCCTTAGCTTGTGGAGCCTTCAGACCATCTGGCCCAGAAATGTTCCAGTTCCTGTGATTGAGGCTAGGGGATACAAGTGGCCATTGCCATAGGGCAGTGACTAGCTGACTAGTCGCTTTTGCCTGCCCAATATTTCAGGATTGGAGGGTTTGCATTTTTCTGCTTAGGGAAACAGATCATGCACTTTAACTGCAAGATGGTTCCTCTGGTATGCTTTCTGCCCCAGACTCCTCTGGCCACAGAGAAAGCTCTGTGTTTGTTCCACTCTCCAGCCAGGAGGTAACATGACGTGCTAGTCTGCCTCCATTCTTGGAGGTGTTTCGAAATAGCTAGAGGGAAGCATTCCCTTCTAGAACACAGTCTCGGTTTTTTCCACTCAGAGTAGTGGGTCTCCTAAACCTAGATGAGGTTGTTTTGCACACTGTTGACAGACCAAGGGCAAGAACTGAATGTCATTATTTGCCATTCCATGTGACTTTCCTCTCTCCTTTTTCTCTTACAGTTGATGTTTATTGAGGAAGGGACTATGGGGCCCAGGCCCTGTGCCAGGCATGGAGTGACCACAAGGGTCTGGGCAGGCAGGGACTTGCCTTTTGGGAGCGTATGGCCTTTGCATATCTTGGTGATAAATGATCTGAAGACCCCAGACCATGAGCTGAATTTACTCTCTTTCTCATCTCTGTGCTAGTTTCTCTTGTCAGGAGCATTGCCTTCATGCTTGTCTATGCCCCTGCTTGCCCACATCCTGCCATTATGGAGACATTACCCAGAGAGACCTTCTGATAGGGTGAGGGACTGGGGGACAAGTGTGCAAGCTGGAATTTGCTGCCAGGACTTTGCCTGCTGCCCTGAGATGGCACACTTTGTAAGGGATTTCCATTAATTTTGACAGGTTTGCAGGGAGGTCTACAGGAACATACATAGGAGGATAGTTGTTTTTTTTTTTGCTTATTTGTATTAGGTTTAATCTTTTATGCTGAAATAATTTTATACTTACAAAATGTTGCAAAAGTGATACATAGGCCAGAGATGATGACTTGGAGCAATGGAGCAGCTGGAGACTTTAGATCCAGAGAGGGAGAGCGACTGTGTGCTGAAGACCTGGGGGGCACAGGGGAAGGATTGCATGGAGGGGATTGTAACCATGGCAATGAGATGATATATGATAGAATGAATGTAAAACCAATGTTCTCCCATGTAAACTATCGCATAATTCACAATAAATCATTTAAAAAGAAAGAAAGAAAAAAAAGTGGTACATAGTTTTCCTTATGTCCTTTACTCAGCTGCCCTGAATGGTAGTTACTTACATGACTAATGTAGATATCAAAACCAGGAAATTAATACTGATATAATGGGATCGGCTTCAAAAAGGTCATGGAAAAATTCCATTTTCCCACGAACTTTTTGAAGCCCCCTTGTACTATTAATTGGGAGAAAGATGAAACACACAACAACAACATTCTATTATAACTCATCTGTTGTCCCACACTTGTCTTATGATCCAATTCAGGCTCCTACCTTATATTTCATTGTAAATCTTTTTGTTTTTAGAAACTTTTTATTGTGAATTGGTGAAGGTTTTACAGAGCAAATCAGTTTTCCATTCAGCAGTTTATGCATACTTTGTTTCATATTATTGATTGCAGTCTTCACCACGCAACATCACTTTATCCCCCTTCCTCCTTGTGTTGTCCATTTCTATTCATCCTTCTTTCCTCCATCCGTCTTTTGTTCTTGGACAAATCCTGCCTTTGTGATCTTAAATGGTGGTTCTAAGGCTCTTGTCTATTGTTTGGCTGAAAATTGTGCTATGGGGGGTGAGTTCAGTTCCAGGCCTGAAGAGTGACTAAGGGCCAGAGTCTTGGGGGTCCCACCAGTCTCTGTCTGACTTGTAAGTTTGGCCTTTCCATGCTGCTCCTTCTGCTACCACCTCTGCTGTCACCGATTTTCCAGGTAGAGATCTCATGCTCCACTCATGTTCTTTCTAGATGGTCCTGGAGTTATGGGTTCCTGCTTCTGAGATGGCTCCTTTTAAACTTAGTGGGATGACAAAACTCACCATTCCCAACATTAGAGTCCTGTGTACCTACTTGCATGGTCCCACCCCATCACTTTGTGGGAATTAAGAAAAGCCATATCAAGTAAACTCAAGGTATCACTGTCCCATTTGCTTCCCACACATATCTGTCCATGTATCCACTTGTAGATTATTTTTACTGTTCAGTGTAGGACTGTGTGTATAATAGTGTTTACTTCTGTTGTCTTTAACTCTTCCCAGTGTTGTCTTTGCCTTGATAATTTTTTCCTGTCCTACCCTCCTTATTGAAGGAGCTCTGGTAGCATAGTTGTTATGAATTGGGCTGTGAACCTCAGGGACAGCAGTTCAAAACTACCAGCTATTCCACAGGAGAAAGATGAGGCCTTCTGTTACTATAAAGATTTACAACCTCAGAAACCCTGTCACTATGAGTTAGAACCAACTTCTTGGCACGTAACCATCGCCAACGTCACCATCCCCTAGCCATCATTTGCTGTTTTCTGTTTTATTGGACTTTGCTATTAATCCTGGGGTGAGATGATATCTTATTGTTTTGATTTGTATGTGGTACTGAAGGATAAGCTCTGGACTGCTAACTGCAAGTTTGGTGGTTCAGACCCACTAGCCTTTCTTGGAAACCCTATATAGAGTTGCTATGAATTGGAATCTATTCAATGGCACCTGACACCAATAATAATTAATGAAGGAGCCCTGGTAGCATAGTTGGTTCCATGTTGGGCTGCTAACCACAAGGTTAGCGTTTGAACCTACCAGCTGCTTCATGGGAGTAAGATTAGTTTCCTATAAAGATTTAGTCTTGGAAACACTATGGAGCAGTTTGATTCTGCCCGATAAGGGTCCCTATGAGTTGGAACCTAATAGTCAGCAGTGTTGATGTTGTTGTTTAAGTGCCATCGAGTTGATTCCGATCCCTAGTGACCCTGGATAGGGTTTCCGAGGAGCAGCTGGTGAGCTTGAACCACCGATCTTGCAGTTGAAATGGCTTTGCAGTCTGGCGCATCAACCCACAGTGCCACATCAGGACTCCTACTTGTCAGCAGTGGGGGATGGCTAATGATCATGTGCGTATCTCCATGTCTGTTTTGGAAGAATGAATGTCTTCTTTGGTGAAGTGCCTGTTCATGTCTTCTGCTGGGCAGTCTTCATGTGGCTTCCATTTCTCTCTCTCAAGGAGCTTTTCAGTGCTGGGGTCCCAGGTCCAAAAGACATACTCTACTCCCTGCTCCTCTTCTTGGTAGTAGTGAGGTCCCTCTGATTTTTATTCCTTTTATATCATCAAAGAGATTGACTCATGATACAATCTCATCCTATAGATTCTATTGGGCCTCATTAAATTAACTGCCAGCACCCTGCTTTATTAACATAAAGTTAGGATGCAAAACATACAGGATAATTACATCAAAACACAAAATGGAGGATAATTGCATAATACTGAGAATCATGACCTAGCCAAGATGACAGAGTTTGGGCAGGTGGGGGGGACACACAGTTCAGTCTTTAACACCGTAATTCCTTCTACGTTTATTTATTAGTATGTTACTGTAAGAGTTGTTTCTTCTCATTTATTTAATCAGCTATTTGTGTCTGTGAATTTATAGACCGTTATTCTATGGGTTACAATTCACTGTTATCATTACTTCTTTTCTTGCTCAAATTATCCCAGATATGGCCATTGAGAGCTCCTTCAAATTGGTGTCCTGTGTGCTTTTAACAAGCCCTCATTATTTTTTAATCACTTCTTATTTCTGTTTTGAGAAGCTATACCAGCCTCATCTATTATTGCCTTTCCAAGTCCTAGTACCAGCCATTTCTCCAAGGAGCCCTGGTTCTTTTTATTAGAGAATGGTGTTCAGAAACCCCTACCAAGTTTGTGGGTTCTAGGTGTACACATTGTTACTGGGTGTTTGAGGAAAGTTTTGTGAATTTCCAAAGTAACTTTCCAGCATAGCCAGGGAAAGCATCCTGGCTCCTGGAATGAGCTGAGTGTAGATCCTATCTGGTGAGGTTGCAGACCAGCACCCATACCCACACTGAGGATCTCCCTACAGATAAAACCAGCTTTTTAACCACAAATCAGTCATGCCTCTCTCAGGTGCTTGGCAAATTAGTACCACTGTTAACATAGCTTAATTCAAATCTCAGTACTGTGTGTGAGAGGACAGGTGCAGAAATCTGGGGAGAAGCCAGAGCCACTGCCCCAGCATGGCCTTGTGCTCTTGGGAACCATGGGTTTCCAGCCAGAATCTACTGAGACTTTTATGTGGAGGTGCCATGTAAACTGTCAGGTGTGGCTGGTTCTCACTACCTGTCACTGGCTCTGCCACTGGGCTTGTCAAATTTGGTGGTCAGCAGAGGCCTTTTTATCTGCCCGATTTGTACATTTCTTGGTTTCTCCTCTCTTTCTAAGTATCAGCCTATAAGCAGCTGTCTCATCATCACCCCACCCAGCTTGGTGACAGTTGGACACTATGCCAAAATCCAGAATCCTCTCCCCAAAGAACAGGCAGACCAATATAGGTGCATGTGGAGTTTTTCTTACCAGAGAGAATTTGTTTGGATGCTGCTCCTTCCCATTGAAGCTTGCCAAAACGCACAGAAGCAACTTGAATGAAATTGAGGTCCCCAAGGTACAGTGTTTTACTGTTACTTGGGAAGGATGTTGGCTTTCTTTTCAACTGTGACTTTCAAAAGTCTTGCTTCTTTGAGGACAAGGAAGGTATAAAGTTTAAGTTTTAATTTTTCAAACATATAAAAGTATGCAGAAAAGTATTTAAACTCTTTTATAACCCATCTTTAATAATTACCAACCCACAGTCAAATCTTCTCTTATTTATACACATCTATAGTACTCTTCTTCCCCGTCTTCCCACGTATTATTTTGAGGTAAATAACAGCACATGATTTTACCTGTAAATATTTTAGTAGAGTTGGCCCTCTGTATCCGTGGGCTCGTGCTTGGATTCAAAAATATTTTGGGGGAGAAAAAGTAATTAAATGGTCAAAGCAATCCCTTAATGACTAAGAGGGATTTTTGATATTGCTGTTAGGTATTATTAAGTACTGCAGCTGTTCCGTGGGAGAAAGATGAGGCTTTCTGCTCCTGTAAAGATTTATGGCCTTGGAAACCCTGTACAGGGTCGCTATGAGTCGGAACCAACTTCACGGCACATAACAACAACATAATAATCTAGAAGGAGCTCTGGTAGCCTGGGTAACTCTGGTTACAAGTTGGGCTGATAACCATGACATCAGCAGTTCAAATCTATCAGCCACTTCTTGGGAGAAAGATAAGACTTTCTACTCCTGTAATGATTTACAGCCTTGGAAACCCTATAAAAGGGTCGCTATGAGTTGGAACCGACTCCATGGCACATAACCCACCCCCCCATCATAAGTAATCTAGAGATGATTTTATGTATATGGGAGGATGTGCATAGGTTATGTGAAACTACTACACAATTTTATATAAGAGACTTGAACATCTGCAGATATGGGGGGCTTGAGAAACCAATTCCTATGAATATGGAGGGCAACTGTATGTGTCTTTAAATGATAGGACTCCTAATAAAAGCATAACCACAATACCTCTATCACATGGAAAAAAATTCGTAGTAACTCTAATATTGTCAAATCTCTAGTCAGGTCAAACTTTGATTGTTTCATGGGTTTTCTTACTGATCCAAAAATTGTTTATACTTTGTGATTGGTATGTATGCCTCCTAAATTATTTTTAGATACCCCCATCATTTTTTTTTTCATTGAAATTTATTTGTTGATAAAACTGGATCATTTATCCTATAAAGTTATGTGTACAGACGGATGATTACATCTCTCCTATTCCCAATATTTTCTGTGATGTGGTACGTCTGAAGGCACCATCATGTTTATATTCCATGCTTTATGGGTAGCTTTTTATGCTTCTGTTGGGATGTGTTACAAGGCTTGGTTGCTTCTTGGTATGATATTGTTAAGTACTGTCGAGTTGGTTCTGGCTCACAGCGACCCTAGATATGGTTTCTCAGAAGTGGCTGGTGAGTTTGAATTGTGAACCTGATGGTCCAGGGCATTATCCTGCAGCGCCACACCAGGACTTTCTACTACTTGTTGTTAAGTGCCGTTAAGTCAGTCCCGACCCAAAACGACCCTGCATGGGGTTTCCAAGGAGGGGCTGGTGAGCTTGAACCACCAACCTTGTAGTTCAAAACAACTTTTCAGTCCAGAGCATTAACCCACAGCATCACACCAGGACTCCTATTACTCCTTGTTGTTGTTGTTAATGCTGTTGAGTCGATTCCAACCCATAATGACCCTGTATAGTGTTTCTGAGGAGCAGTTGGACTTTGCAGTCTGGCACATTAAGCCACAGTGCCACACTGGGACTCCCCTACTACTCATTAGGAGTTGCAAAAGAGTGATTATTACAATTTTATCATTTTTTTTATCAGCTGGACTGTCACCAACTATTTGGTTACCTTGAAGTACAGTTAGTACAGTGGTGTCATTTGGGTTGGTGTCACTGTGCACTAGCTCCTGGTGTCACCTCTCACTCCTGTGAACCTTCTCCTATATTGTAACATAAAGAATCCTTAGCAATATTTATCATCAGTTATAATCAAAGAACAATTTGTCATAAAGATACAGTTGTAAATTGCTTAAGTTTCATAGATTATATGAATACTAACAACAAAATTGTTTAATAAAATTTCTGTACATTGAATTGCAACATTAATAACTTTTTCTTTAATTACTATGTTTTCAAAAAGTTATATGGGCTCACAAATATTAATCACAATAATGTCATAGCTAAAACACCAGAAAATTTGACAGAATCTCTGACTTTAAGAACTGGCAGGAATGGAAACCAGAGTATGTATTTGTAGCCCAGGCAGATAAAACCAAGTGATTCAATGTCGCTGTAACGGGATAATAGTGACAGCTCTCACCAGCTAGGTGCCATTGAATTGGCGCCAAGTCATAGCTGTCCTGTGCACAACAGGATGCCATCCTCACAGTTATTGAGTTTGAGCCCAGTGTTGCGGTCACTGTGTCGGTCCATTTCTTTTTACCTCTGCTCTTCATAAGGTTTTCAGTGGCTGGCCATTTGTAAGTGGTCCACCTCTCCTTCTTCCTAGTTTGTCTGTGTTTGGAAGCCTAGTCAGAAACCTGTCCACCAGCAGGTGACCCTGCTGTATTTAAAATACAGGTGACATAGCTTCCAGCATCACAATGACACACAAGCTAATGCCACAAACTGACAGTTGAGTGGTGGTCCCTTGGTTGAGGAGATCATTGTGTCCAAAGTACGTACTCCACTCCTGGTCTTCTTTTTGATGCTAGTGAGATTAGAAGGTTGAAAAAGTACATTAACATAGAGTTTTAGTTGTGTGGGTATATTGATAGCATGTTAGCTAAGGAAAATATTTTTGTTATTATAACTAACTACAGGGATATTTTTATAAAGGAATACATTTCTACTAAAACACTGTACAAACATTTTATAGGCAGTCATTTTGGTGTCACCCTTTCTGACAGTGTCACCTGGTGTGGTCTGTTCTCCCACAACACCCTGGTGACAGAACTGAATTAGTATAGGAAAGGTAGGATCAAAGTATTTTTATATTTTTTTAACCTGCTGTTTTCAGGGAGTCCTGGGGTGGTGCTGTGGGTTAATGTGCTGACTGCAAGGTCTGTTTGAACTGCAAGGTTGGCAGTTCAGTTCACCAGTCGTTCCTCGGAAATCCTAGACAGGGTCGCTATGGGTCGAAACTGACTCGACAGCACTTAACAACAAACCGTTCTCAAAATCATAAGTTGGTTGGCTGGTCTCTAAATGTGACTAGTGTTATGTGTCTCTGTGTTCTGAGCTTTGTTGTAAAGTCACAGATTTAAACATGTTAGATATGTTTCAATGCACTGCTGATACTATTTTATTGATACTCAGATTGTCCCATATTTGAAGCTCTTGGCAGCCTTTGCTAGTTAGCTCCTAGGTCCTTATGACCCAACCCCAGTGGTCTTTGTTAGCTGTGATTGCTGTTTTAGACTTGCACACGTCTTGGCCCAGAGCTGTTGCTAGCCATTTCCCTAAAGAGCATCAGTTTCTGTTAGGAGGGAATGGTTTTTAGAGCCCCTTGGTGGAGGTGAGGCTTTTCTATCAGTGTGAATGAACCTGGGGTGCACACAGCAGATCTGGTTCCTTATGTGGTTCTGCTGGAAGGCAGATTGCTATGAGAGCTGTCCATTTTGTAGCTGAGTGACAGGAACCACCAGATGAAAATAAGACTGCTTTTATTTCATAGATATGCTCTTGTTCTCTAGCATTCACTTTAGGTAAAGATGTGCAGATCAGTATACTCGGATTTATAGATGAGATGACTCACCTACCCTTCCTGAGGAAAGCTGCTGTCTCAGCATTTGGTAAAGGGAGACACCAGTCCTGTCATTCACTCAAATCTGGAACCAGCAGACCGGGCCTGGGTGTTGTTGGATCAAACAAGACTTCCTAACCCCATGAATGCAGAACCCCAAGTTCTACACTAGCGTCCAGTTCTCTGAAATAATATATATGCATTGAGATCTCTTGAATAAGCCATCTCACTGTTGTGTTCACTTGGAAAGGACTTAATATTTGTTTCTTTACTTATTGGGTGAGTTATAAAGACGACCATCTTCTGTTTGGGTGGCAGCCTTCATGGCAGACGTATCTTTTCCACAGACTTGAGGTATCTGTTTCCATGGTGGCTCTCTGCCTAATTAGTATCTGTCATAGTTTAGGCTTCTGCTTTAAGCTTAGGGACAGGATAGTTAAAATTTTTTTTGTCAAGCTTTTCCTACCTGTGTTCTCACTTTATTATTCTGGCATTTCTGCAAACTGCATTCGTATAGAACACTTGCCTACTATGATATAACATCTACCTTGTAGGTTTTAACTATGCCACTGTGCCCCTGCCTCATTTATTTAAACTGGGATTGTTTTTTTCCCCCTGCCCCATTTATTTAAATTGGGATTCTTAAAAAAAAAAAAAAATCTTATTCCTTTTCTTTCAGGAAAAAAAATGCTAAAATCAAGACAGGCTATAAGCGGGAGCACATCAACCTGGGTTGCGACGTGGATTTTGACATTGCCGGACCTTCCATCCGGGGCGCTCTGGTGCTGGGTTATGAGGGCTGGCTGGCAGGCTACCAGATGAACTTTGAGACCGCCAAGTCCCGCGTGACCCAGAGCAACTTTGCGGTTGGCTATAAGACTAATGAATTCCAGCTTCACACTAATGTGTAAGTACCTGAGTGTGCAAATGTATGTGATAGGGGAATTGTTTTTCAACACCTTGTTCCAAGATCAATTTTGAATAACTTAAAGCCACTTTTTTTTTTTTTTTTTGGTGGGGGGAATCAGATGTGTCAAATGGACTTTAATACTTTTCTGTTTCCCATCTACCTACTTCCTGAATGTCTTGAGTTCTTTCTAGTCTATGAATAGCAACTATTACCATAGGTGCACAGGCTAGTTAATGAATTACAGCAAGGGTGTGATGTCAGGCCAGAGAGGAGTCCCTTCCAGTTAGCTTTCTGAACATGGGGAGTCCCTTTATTTGTAATTAACAAAATGTTAAGTGTCATTGAGTCAGTTCTGAGGAGTGGTTGGTGAGCTTGAACTGCCTTACAGTTCAAACCAACTTTGCAGTCCAGCGCATTAACCCATAGCATCACACTAGGACTCCTTTGAAAGGTTTGTTGTTGTTAAGTGCCGTTGTCAGTTCCAACCCATAGCGACCCTGTATAGAGTTTCCAAGGAACGGCTGGTGTGCTTGAACCGCCAACCTTGCAGTTCAAAACAACTTTGCAGTCCAGCATATTAACACACAGTGCCACACTAAGACTCCAGTTAATAAAATAGGAATAACAAAGGTGATGTTCTCTCTGTCTCTATAGAATGTCTGAGGATCTGCTTGCTGGACTTAAAGAAATGCAGACGTCATAGATAAATTAGGAATGATTATCTCATTGAATATAAAGTGTCTTCTCTGTGTGGTGGGGCATTTATTATTAATGGCTTGACAGTTTGGTGAATGGAAGTGAAAAAATTTCAGGTCAGATTTTTAAGGGAGTCCCTTGTTTTCAGACTTGGGAATTGGAATAGCATGTTAATTGAAGTTAAGCGAAGCAAACATTTCATCCATAAGCATTCTGTAGATTTGAGGAATTAACCTGTGGCATAAGTGGGGTCCAATTTTATCAAGTTTCTTTCTTTTTTTTCTACTAGAGGTCACTAAAAGAAGTAACTTCTTTAATGTATGATAACTGTCATTAGCCTTTAATGTTTCCATTAATAAAAATTTTGAGGAACTTAAAAATCAATAACAAATTTTGAGTCTTTTGGAACTGAAAAAAAAAAATTTCAGAGAAACTCCAGAGACTGCTGGCCTTCTCAGCACCAGTGATCGATTCAGTCCACTTACAAAGCCTCTCTGCTCTTGGTGAGACATGAGCAGCTCTATCTGGGCTCCAGCCTCCTCTCTGGGCAGTCTATCATTTGGGTTGTGCTTGGTTGCAGGAATGATGGGACAGAGTTTGGTGGCTCCATTTACCAGAAGGTGAACAAGAAGTTGGAGACTGCTGTCAATCTCGCCTGGACAGCAGGAAATAGTAAAACTCGCATTGGAATCGCAGCCAAGTATCAGATCGACCCTGACGCCTGCTTCTCGGTGGGTACCTGTGGGTCACCTGACCTTAAGTTAAGGATGGAATTTGTGCTTTGGCTGCGTGGTCCTCTAACTATGAGAAGAGTTCAGAATGACTAAATGATAATCGTAATAGGACCTACTATGTGTGTTAGGCACTTTGTACTGCTGACTTCATTATATGTGGATTATTCTATTGAATCATCACAGCAACAACCCATCTGAAGTAGGTGCTTCTCCTCTCTGCTCCCTGCCCCCACAAGTCACCTCTGCTTTACAGATGGGGAAATAAAGCAGGGAGAGGTTGAGTAACTTGCCCAAAGGCACATAGCTGATAAGTACAGGGGCCTGGACCTGACCCATACTGGCTTGTTATTGAACCAGCTCCTTTTAATCATAATGTGAGTGCCTAGGTGGTACAAAACATTACGCAGTTGACTAGTGACTGAAAGGTTAGAAGTTCAGATCCATCCAGAGGGGCACCTCGAGTTAGAAGGGACTGGTGATCTGCTTCTGAAAGCTCATGGCCTTGAAAACCCTGTGGTGGGACAGTTCTGCTCTCCCCATGTGGAGTTGTTATGAGTTAGAATTGAGTCAACAACAACAACAACTGTGTTTTTGTTGTTGTTCTATAATGCAGGCTGTAAAGAGGGACACCCTCAAATGAAGCTTTTAAACATTCAAACCCCTCCCTCCCTCCTTTTCCATTATCTTGTCTAGCTCCTGCATTGCCTATTCAATCAGACCCTGGCAGAAGACATTTGGCATCTTATCTTGCAGTCTCTGTAGCATTGTGCATGAGCCCTTGAGTTGCACAATTTTTGCAGTATATCCTGTTGAACCTCATCTCTTTTGTCGTAGGAACTTCAGGCCCTACCCTTTTTAGGGTGGAATGAAGAAATCTCATGTTGCAGGATGGTTTATGGACTAATTTGTGTAGTTTACGGACAGTCCATTTTAAGTCTCCTAAGCTGAGGACTGAATTTGCCTCTCTTACTGTTAGGCACTTAAATACAGGGAAAAATGTTCTCTATTTGGATAGTGTGAGCCAAAAGGAATAGCTAGAAGCTCATTGGGTCCTGAGAGACCCTTCTTCCCCCGTTTTGCTCTTTTTTATGGAGAAGAGGTGGGAGGTAGGGGGCAGGTCATCTCAAAATACCATTTGGCAGGAAAATAGAGACCTTGGCAGCCCCAGCATCTTTTGGGACTTAGCATTCTTATTCTTTGCTTGTTCTGCCCCTGCCCTTTCTGATTTCATCCGAGAAGGGCTGGAGGAAGCCTTGGTTTTCCTACTATCCAGGCAGAGGAACAAGGGCAAAATTATTATTGGCTCAGCTACTCTACTGGACTTGACATTCAGTACTGCTGAAATTAAAATGATTGTCTGATTGGGTTATCCCTTGGTTTAAATTCAGTTTTTTTTCATGTGGAATCATCTTCATGTCAGTATGATTTTTGCTTTTCTTTTTTCGTGAAGTGAAAACATAACAATGTTCTGCCAAAAAAGCTCAATACCCAGGCTGGCATTTGCGCTGTTTGCCTTCCTTCATCCCAATAGACAGATCTTAAAGGAATCATTAGAGATCTTAAAGGATCCTCCTTTCTCTGGATCTAAATGAAAGTGTTGTAACCTGCTCTTTAAAATGTTGTGAAGTACCATCGAGTCAGGTCCAACTCATTGAGTCGGGTCCAACTTGGGGTTTCTGAGGAGCGGCTGGTGAGTTGGAAGCTCTGACCTTGCAGTTCAAACCAACCGTGCTGTCCAGTGCATATCCGGTGACACCACACTGTAGACTTGATCATATAAATGGGGCGGGATATTCATATCTACAGGAATCAAATGTAAATAATGACTTCCTTTTAGTCGAGAGTCATGTTGATGTAAAAGCATAAACATTTGAAAATAAACTGACCCTTTGTTGAGTTTCCATTTTGAGACTTAGTTCCCAAATGGAATGTATTTCATCTTGCATTTAATGAATTCCATAAGCAAGGAGGTGGCCATGAATAAAGATTATTTGATTCTGAAGCCCAAATTTGGCTGGTTAAAGAACTCTTGTTCATTTTGGATATGGGATGTGTGATGTACTAGACATTTTTATTCACTTTCTTCTCTTTTCCCTCACTAGGCAAAAGTGAACAATTCTAGCCTGATAGGTTTAGGATACACTCAGACCCTAAAGCCAGGTATGTGTTAAATGTGTTGTGGAGTCAGTTCTGTTTCTTAAAAGTAATTGTGATGTCAGTTTGCTTATATATGCTATTTATAAAATGCATTGTAAATGAGTGTGTGTAATTGAAGTGCCAAGTGGTCTTGCTGCTGCTGAGCACACCTTGAATGAGGTTCTGAATTTGGTGAGGTTTACTCAGTATACTTCAGCATCCGTCATATGTTAACCTTTCTTTTCTCTCCTCCATCCCTCCCCCTTTCCTTTGCTTGCATTTCTCCCTGCAGGTATCAAACTCACACTGTCAGCTCTGTTGGATGGAAAGAATGTCAACGCCGGTGGCCACAAGCTTGGTCTAGGACTGGAATTTCAAGCATAAATGAATATTGTACAATCATTTACTTTTAAACTATTTTGCAGCATAACTACCTTCAGAATTGTAGTGTACCTTTTAATGTTGTATATCTGGGATGCAAATTTTGCTCAATATCATGTCAGACCTTCAGGTTAAAATGATTCAGCTTTAAAGTGAAACCCAGTTCCAGAAAGCTCCTTCAGCTGTAGACTTTGGGGGGAATTTGGTGGCCCCTCAAGAGGAGACAGGTTTCTTTTTTTTTTTTTTTTTTAATCTAGAAATGGCTGCAAGTGGAAGCTGATAATGTGTAGGCACTTTGTAAATTTACATTGAGTAAATGAATGAAATTGTGACTTCCTGAGAATTGAACCTTGCTTTCCTAACCCTAACTGAGGAGAAACTCATTGCTTGGTGGTGTGTACAAACTCGTCTGAAAGGGACAGATCTTCATGACCAGTTTCCACCCCAATCCATCACCTCTCTATACCAAAAGTAGTCTGCAAGGTGTGGTAACTGATTTTTGTGTGTGTGCCATTTTGGGGTGGAGAGGGTGGATGTGATGAAGCCAATAATTCAGGACCTGCATTCCTTCTGTGTGGTCTTGTGCCCTTGCACCAGAGTATGAAATAGCTTCCAAGAGCTCTAGCTGGAAGCTGGGAAGGGTCTCAGTGACTAATCACTTGGTGACAACACTCAGAATCTAAATTGGACTTGTGTTGTATTCATCACTCAATCTATTTTTTAGCCATTTAATGAGTACATTTTAGAGTCTTCCATTTTGTGTGGAATTAGATCCTCCCCTTCAAATGCTGTAATTAACATCATTTAAAATAAAACTTGAATAAAATATTGAAACCTCATTTTCTTTCTGCTGTCTTTATTAATAAAAATGTAAAAGGAAACTCAACATTTGCTTTGATTTATTCTTGGGCCCGTTGCCATGTGTGTATATTATTAAATTTCTACTGCAAAATTATCGCACACTTAGCAGCATAAAAACAAGACTCATTTATTTTACAGTTCTGGAGGTAAGAAGTCTAGGCATGTTGTAGCCAGGGTCTCTGCTTAGGTTCTCACTATGCTAATATGAGGGAATCAACCAACTGCTTTTTCTTATGTGGATCTCAGGGTCCTCTTTCAGAACTGGTTCTTTGCCGCTCTCAGATGAAGGCCCCATTTCCCTGCTGGCTTTTAGCTATGGGCTACTCTTAGCTCCTAAAGGCCTACCTGCATTCCTTGCCATGTTGTCTCGTACATCTCTAAAGTCAGTAGTGATAGCCAAGCACCATCTAGTTCTGGTCTCAGAAGAGCTGGTGGTTCATGTGGGCTGGTTGGTTAGTCCCATGGATTGGTTTCTTCTTCCAGGAACAGCTCCAACTCTTTGAAGGATTTACCCGGAAGGTTAGGCCACCAAGGATCATTTTCCTTTCTTAAAGTCAATTGTGCCATATAATCTAATCTCAGGAGTTGAATCATTGGGTGGTACAAATAATTGGTTTTGGCTGCTTACTGAAAGGTTTTCAGTTTGAGTACGCAGAGGTGCCTTGGAAGAAAGGTCTGGCAATCTTAAAAAAATACTATTGTGTTTTAGTTGAAAGTTTACACAGCAAATTAAGTTCCCCTTTAACAATTTTTATACAAATTGTTCCCTGTCATTGGTTACAATTTTTACATTGTAAAAGTTGTAACCAATGACAGGGAACAATGTGTCAGCATTCTCATTCGTTCTGTCTTACGTTTCCATTGATCTAGCTTCCCTCCTTCTCACTTTTGTTTTTGGGTAATGTTGACCATTTGGTCTCATTTAGTTAATTGTTAAGGGGGAGCACATTATTCACAGGTGATAAACTTCATAAGCCAACCTACTATTTGTAAGATGACTAGCAGAAATAGCTTCAATTACAGATTCAAAGGGTGTTTTAGGGTGACCATTTTTAGGGGCTCTCTAGTCTCTGTTGGCCCAATGGGAATGTGGTGACTGTAGGTAAACCATAAGTTCAGCAGTTCAAGCCCACCAGCTGCTCTTTAGGAGAACTATGAGGCTTTCTGCTCCCACAAAGAATTATAAATATATATGCACATTTTTAGTAATGATTGTGGAGATTTTAAAGAGTAGTATAACAAACTACATAGTTTGTCATCTAGCTTCATTTTTCCATTTAATGACATTTTAAGGCAGAATTTTTTTTTTTTTTTGGGCGGGGATGTGTATATGTGTATGTGGGCTGTTTGAAAATGACAGTTCAAAACAGATGGTAGGTTTACTTTGAGCAATTTCTGTAATTAACCAACCCAAATTTAACATACGGTTTTCACTAGGTTTGTCAACCTGCAGCTATTTCCAAGAGAATTTATCTGAACTTGGTTGAATTTGTCTTGAGATCTTGGCATGCAGTTTTGCTAGTTACGCCTAATAAAACGCTCTCTGAATATGTGGGAGTAATTCTTTCTCCAGTTACTTGCCAGGTGGTCTGCCTGTTGTATACAATATGTTGGCATATCATTGTGCAAAATTCTTCAGTGCCTTAAATTCATTAGTTGCAAGAATTCAGACAATCTGGTATGGGGACAAATGGTCAAACTGGGAGGAAGGATTGAAAGTGTTTTAATACAGAAAAAGCCCTGCTTAAGTCTGAACCAATTTCCAAACTAAAGCTAGGATTGAGAGGTTTACTGGTTAAACTGAATGTGGTTTTTCGGCACACCTCCCAACCCCGACCGTCTCCTTAGCTCCTTTTGTGAAGAAGGAAGAAAGCTCTAGAGGGATTTTTTTGGGATTACTTTATACCCTGGCAAACTTGGAAGGCTTGCAATAAAGGCACTATTCAGTCTATCTGGGCTTGTGGTGGGCTTGAGGAAATGAGCAGATGAATGATCTCTTAGTTTCTTAACAACACACAGAGTGTGTGTTTCTGAGCTGTCACTAGGGTCAGATAAATGTTATGGGGAAACCAGAGTCGGGAGTAGAACACAGCCCTTGTCTCTTCAGAGTGGCAACTCAGTTGTACCTCTGATAGCGGATAGCAGTAATTTTCTGAGGAGAGTGGTGAAGCTGTGGGTACAATAAATACTTTGCTTTATGCCATGCTGATTTTCCTGAAATTTGATCAAATTAAACTTTATGAATTGAAGCCTATAGATGTTTAGTAAGGAAACATTCACAGAACATACATACTGGGTGAAGAATTGTGCCAAAGCCCAAGTGAATTTCCTGGAAGTTTCTAAGTTTGCATATTATATACTGGCGATTTACTTTTAAATAATAAAAATAAAAAAGTAATGAAGTTTATTGCAAGGAATTTAGAAGCTGTTTCACAGTGGCAACCACTCACTCCTACTTCCTAGCCCCCTTTTCTACTTTACCCATACAGTATATAATAATTTTATAAATTCTTGTTTTGTTCATTGCCGTATCCTGAAACATAAAGAGGTGCGAAATACTTGTAATAATAAATGATTGTGGGAAATGATTAAAAAAAAAATACAACCGTATTTACCCATAATTCTATCACCCAGATATGGCCTCGTTAACATTTGTGTTTTCTTAGCTTTGGGAGGAAACAGGGCAGTAAATTTCAGTTTGTGAATTTACACAATTGGGATTTCCTTTTAAAATTGTTTAGAAACATTTATATTGGCTCTGTAGTATCTCACCATGTGGAAGGCAGAGAAGGGCTCGCTCTGGCCCTGTTCAGCACCTTATACAACCCACTCTTAAGCTGCAGCGGAGTTCGAAGAGCCCGCCATTCCGCAACCACTGCTATCCTCCCAAGTCCTTCCCTTTACTCCGGCACGCTCCGGGCGGTGACATCATTACGCTGGGACGTACACGCCCAAGGCCGCTCCGCCTTACGCGTATATAACGCCATGACGTAGAACTTAGCAACAGTGCAGGCTCCGGATCGAGTCCGTTATGGCTGCTGCAGCTCTCGAGAGGATGAGTGGGACCGCGCAAGCGAAGCTACTGCCTGGGCGGAGTATCCAGGCCCTTGGAGGGCTGGCGCGACTGCTGGTCTTGGCTGTCCTGCTTTCGTCCAGTGGTAAAGACGACGCGGGGGCTGGGCGGGCGTGAACCCGGAGAGCGTCAGGGCCGGGGGAACGGGGCTGCGATGTCCAGATGTCCAGATGGACCAGTGTCTCCCGGCCCCAGGAGGGAGAGGAAGGTGCTTGCAGGGAGCCGTGGAGGCGGGATCTCCAGGACCCTGGCTGTGGAGTGGAGCGGGGCGCAGAGTGTGTAGCTGGGCGGAGGTGGGGGAGTGGTGGCGCTGTCTAGAGGGACTTGAAGATTGGTTTGTCTCGGGGACGGTGGGTGGCCGTGTCGGGGTCTCCAAAGTTCCGAGAAGTGGGGAGGTAGAGCCTAGAACAGGGGAATCGAGGAGATTGGAGCTAGGGGTGGTGGTGTCTACAGAGAGTCCCGAGATGGGGGAGAGTCGGGGAGCTAAAGGGAACCCGGGAGAGTGGGAGTTCTCCAGAAAGCTCCAGGTCTGGGGTAAAGACCGAGGTGGGCAGGGGAAGTGGATGGACTGTGGAAGGAAAAAGAGCTTTCTTCGGGCGCTGCAAGAGCTCCGCTCTGGGAGGGTCTGGGCTTGGCTGAGCCAGAATCCTTGGGCAGTTGGCTCCTTCCTCCTTAGGGGCTTGCAGGAGAGGCGTTCCGGGACAAGGGAGATTCTTTGTAAACATGGTTGTCCTTCCTTGTGTCTTGGGTGAAAAAGGACACCCTGTGGGTTAATGCGCTGGATTGCAAAGTAGGTTTGAACTGCAAGGTCGGCGGTTCAAGCTCACCAGCCACACCTGGGAAACCCTATACAGGGTCGCTGTGGGTCAGAACCGACTTGACGTACTTAACAACAGTGCTTTTTAAGGATCCATGGGATTTGATTGAATGGGATTTCTTTTATTTTTTTACCTTGTGATTCATAAATTGAAGGCTTTATTGAGAAATAAAAAAACGTAAATCAGGACCTAAGACTTAGTGGGAACAAATACACCAATAAGAATTTATAATGACCACTCAGTATCTTGTGTTGTTATTATTAAGTGCTGTAGGTAGAGTCGGTTCCAACTCATAGCGACCCTGTATATAGGGATTCTGAGGATCAGCTGGTGGGTTTGAACCACTGACCTTGTGGTTAGCTGTCCAGTCAGTGCTTTTCCTACAGCGCCACACCAGGACTCTGAACTCCTGTGTAGTAGTTCCTTTTTTCTTTCAGGGTAAGATAGGATCCTGTGCTCCCTAATTAATATTTTGGGGTTTCAGATGAAAAACAGCATGAACTGGATAGTGTTCTCATACTTTATTTAGTAATCACGGCTCAGTCATATGTTTTACTAACTGCAATAAGGGCAGGCGAACTTTTGGGCCGCTTTCTCTGAAGTGTTTGCAAGTTTGTGGGAAGGAATGAGGTCCATTTTCCAAAGACCTTTTCATCATTTGTAAAATGTAGTTAGCATTTCCAAGGTTGATGAAAATGTTGCTGTAGCTAAAGTATTAAAATTAGCATAATTGTTTCAGTCACTTTATCATCTAAGAAAAGAATGCCATATAAGTATCCACCCTGCTTGCTGGAATGCTTAAGAAATACGATTTGAGGATATATATCTGGTAACTAGTTTTAGAAACAACTGTTTTCCCCCAAGAGATTGTTGAAAATCTTGTGACAGGACTGAGTGATGGGGGAATATGCAGCATGGTGGTGTCTTTTTGTAGCTGTATTTATTTGTTGTTGTTACATTGAGTCGGTTCCGACCCATAGGGTCTCTGAGGAGCAGCTGGTGTACTTCAACTGCAGACCTGTGGCTCAAATGGAATTTGCAGTCCAGCTCATTAATCTGCAGTGCTACAAATTAGAACCCCATGGGGGCGTTTTAGGGATGGTTGGGTGTTTATTTTTTAAATTAGGTCTTTATGTGTGCCAATTTCGGAGTCCTGGTGTGGTGCTATAGGATAAGCACTCCACCATAAGGTCGGTTTGAACCACGTGGTTGCATGGTTGGTGGTTCAACTTCATCAGCTGCACCTTGGAAACCCTATATAGGGTGGCTATGAGTCAGAATTGACTGGACGCCACTAAACAACAAGAACATATGCCAATTTTAAGTGCTATAAATTAATATTATTTCCTACTGAAATAACTTGAACGAAAAACTAACATATGTGCCTTTAATGGGGAGCAGTTCTGGTGTAGTACAGGATAGCATTTGTAAAGCTTGGGGTAATTAAGTACTTTTTGTAAATTGTCTATGGTAAATAGAGTCTTTTCAAAGTGATTTCTCTTGTAGTAAAAAAATTAAAATCTAGAGTGTGTTGAGTTCCATATCTCAAATAAACATATAAAGTTACAAAGTTACCACATCAGATTTATTTAAACTTGTTTCATGTTCCCAAAGAGCCACACCCACTGCCAGTGAGTTGATTTTCAGGGCTAAGTCTTGATGGGAGCAGACTGCCGACTAGTGGTCAGCAGTCCAGTGCTTATCCTACAGCACCACCAAGGCTTCTTTTGTTTCATGTTCAGTTTCTTTTCCGTGCTTGGATGTATTCTTTGGATGTGTAAGAATTTTAAAGTATTGTTTTTGCTTTTATAAAGTCAAAAGAAATTTAACATAAGCACTGCTTTGAATCACTTGATGACCCTCTTATTAAATCTTGCTGTGCCATTTAAAAGTAACTTTTTTTCTGTATTTATCATAACATTGCTCCTAAATGATTACCTAAATTTAATATGGAATACATTTAATTTTTAAAAAAAAATTTCTATGTTCTTTTTAACTGTGGTAGATACATAGGTAACAAAACATTCATAGTTACAGTGACAATAAATATGTTCTTCATCATGTTGTTCAACCATCCCCTTCCTGAATTTTTCCATCATCCTTACAGAAGTGCAGTGTTCCCTAAGTCTTGTGCCTTCCTTTCCTCCTTTAATGCATTGAATTTTGAAGGCAATGTTTCTTGAAAGCGTGTGAGCATGAATTCTCAGGTCCTCTGCATTCTGAAGTTGGAGCATGTTGATACAGCTTATTTTAAAGCAGTTTTTTTTCCTTTTTTTAATTTGTTGTTCAGAATATACACAGCAGAGCATACACCAATTCAACAGTTTCTACATGGAGCATTTAGTGTCGCTGATAACATTCTTCAAGTTGTGTAACCCTCCTTTTCTTAGTTGTCCCTCCCATGAACATAAAGTCACAGCCTCTTTAAGGTTCCTATCTAGTCATTTGATCTCATATGTGGTGCTGTAAGATAAGCACTGGACTGACTGCAAGGTCGGTTTGAATTGCAAGGTTAGAAGTTCAAACTCATCAGCCACTCCTTGGAAACCCTATACAGAGTTGCTATGAGTCAGAACTGACTCGATGACACTTAACAAGTTCTTTTTTTTTTTTTTTTTTTAATGTTTTGTTGTGAATTATATGATAGTTTACATGAGAGAACTTTAGTTTTACATTCATTCCATCGTATATCATTTCATTGCCATGGTTCCAATCCCCTCCAT